>NW_009270000.1:3344081-3369886 GCF_000687185.1 Egretta garzetta | reverse complement strand
CCCTCCTGCCACCCGTTGCCCTCGTGCCACCCGTTGCCCTCCTGCCACCCGTTGCCCTCCTGCCACCCATTGCCCTCGTGCCACCCACCCTGCCCAAACCCTACGCTGCTTCAACTTCTCCTACGCGCCCAAGCGCTGCCCAAGGCAGGTGATGGCTCTACAGGGTTTTAAGTCCCTTCTCGAGCAGAAATCTGTGTTTCTAGGGGGGGTGAAACATCACCAGAAGAGGCAGCAGCACCCTGCCCCCGCCTCCCTGCAAGGGCTGGGCTGTGCCTCCCCGGCTTTCTCTTGTGGGGGATACCTGGCCCTGGGGTCAGTTTGGCTTCCCCGCTCCCAGCCATCGTCAGAAACTCAGCTGCGGCTCAGGGCTGCAAAAGGTTCAGCTGAGTATAGAGAAAAAAGCCTGAAAAGGCAGCCGTCTGCCTCGGGGGGGTGGAGGAGCCTCACCTGCATATAGGGAGGTCTGGAAGAGTCGGGTCCCTGCAACGTTTTCTTGACTTGATCAAGACTATAGAGAAAAAAAAAAAGCCTCCTGACTCACTCTCTTCCCAAGACTGCCCTAGCCCAGGGCATTTTCCCTGCCTTGGGAAGTGTTGCAAAATTCCAGCTTGCCCTGGAGGTCTCTTGCACTAATTACTGGATATCCTGGTTTTGTGTAAGGACACAGGCAGAACCTTCCCACAGATTCTTCTTTACAGCATGGGAAAAAAAACTCGAAACACTGATTTCTGTTTCAGCATCCCCAGCAGACTGCTGTGAAGGGCTGATTACCCACTCGAGGGGATCTCTTTCTGGAGCCATCCTCCCCAGCTCTGGGGCATCACTCACCAACAGTCTCTAAGCAGCAGGGAATTTCAAAGGCAAAAACCCAACCTTACTTTTAATATTTGCCCTCTGTACCCGAAGTTTGGGTCACTTTTCATTTTTTTCCCTCTGTAATAAAGAAGGCTAAAGCTTTCAAATTAGAAGCGAAGACTCTGAGAGCTCTGTGAGACGAGGCCTGTTTTGCATTCACACCGCCTGCCGGCCGCGCTGCAAAGGACTAACGAATCGGCCAGCGAAAGGCGGGGTGCAGAAAATCCCAGCCCCGGCCTTGACAAGGGGTAGCGCAACCCCGATCATCACGTCAGCTCCACACAAGGCAGGCGCTCACACGGGCTGCTAAGCCTCCATCCGTGGTTTGGTCCCATCAGTAGAGGAAAACTGCTTTGGCTCGGAGATGTTGGATAGCCCACGCTGTGCCTGCGCAGCTTCTGCTCATTCCAGCCTCTCTCTGTCAGCATCAGGCAGGCCACCCACCCCCGTGGGCAGCACACGTGCCCCCGTCCCGCACCCCACCATGCTTCAGCTCTCTGGCTGGACCGCAGCACTGGGCTGCAGCCAGCAATAATCCTTCTTGTCACTCCTTCAAAGGGACATGAGGTGATTACACAGGGTTTCTCCAGATTTTAGAAAACACGAAGTTAAGAATGAAGACAGTGTTGAACAGGAAGCAATGATTTAAGGATTTCTTCCCAAATAGAAATTACTCCGTAAGTCTGCTTCATTAAATACACAGCCTGCATACACATACCTACCTACTTTGATGGATCTTTTTGTTTTTTCTCAAAAGGCTCTTTTCTGTCATTTCTGTAAAAGAAAGCCTCTGCCAGAATGCACATAAAGGCATCACCAAAGCTCCTGGAGAGAGGAGCGAGCTCTGTCTTCCCTCCTCTGAGTGCCTTCTCCTTTTCCTACCCTCCCTTCTTGAGAAGTCCCGCTGATCAGCTCTTCAAGGCAGTCTTTATTCTCTGCCCAATTTTGCAAAGGTATCAAAGGATTTTAACATATTAAAACTTGCAGCCTCTTGAAGAATTTGTCTCCTTCCTCCCTCTCTCCTTGTTGCTGGAGTTTCACACCTGGGAGCTGTTTTAACTCAGTCCTTATGAGAAGTGGGGTATTTCTTTCAAAAAGTTACTTAGCCATACTTACATACACAGCATACATGTATATTCACACATAATTACTTGGAAAAAAATGCTCCCCCTCCTCCTTTCCAGCTTCTAAGGACAGAAAGAAGAAACACCTTCAAATAACTGTAAATAATAAACCCTGTCACGCTAAATACTTCAAAGTGGAAGTGCAAATATCTCAAGAAGCTTGGGGAACTACACATAATTATGAATTAGCTCTCAAAAACTGATACAGGTGATCTGTCAGATAATCTTTCATTCCAAAGAGATTTAGAAATAATATTCCCAGCGATCTGGTAGAGAGAGTTACTGCTAACCAATGATTGCAGCTCTTCATGGAAAGCCTGCCGGAGCAGGAGCGTGCATGCCAAGCTGCTGAGATGAAGATGACTTTTTTGCTTTGTAGACCTTGTAGAAAATCCTTGACCGAAGTCGGACTTAATGGTAGAAGCCTTGGCCACCAGGAAACACAAACTTCCTGTGAGAATCCGCTCCCTGCACAGAAAGTAGCAGCCTTGGGGCTGACGTGAGCTGACCTGCACCACCACCTCCTTCCACTCTAGAACAGCCACTTAACTTTCAAGTCCAGGACGGAGATCCTTCTTTTCCTCCCTCCTTCCCAGCAAAAACCCTTTCAAAAGCGGGCTGCCTGGAGGCAACCTGTGAACTGTGAAGCAGGGGATTCTGAGAGGAGAGTGGGTAGCGAAGTTAGCAGCTAACGTGCCAGAACAGCTACGGAGAGCAGGCAAGGAGTGACCAGCTCATGCCTACAGTAGAAGAAAGAAGAGGTGGTAGGAACAAGGACTGATGTATGTGGAAGAAAAAGACCTGGTTTCTTGTCTATTCCTTTAAAGTGTTAAAAGCCAAAAGGGGTGCTTGCCTAGCTTACAAAAGGCCCGCACCAAGTGAAACGCTGGCATCGGGGCCTGCAGACAGGTAGCCTTCCTACTAGATGAGGGTAAGGACAAGCCACTGACAGGTGGCAACAAGCCCAGTGCCAAAAGTGGCAAAACAGGGAGGTCCAGTGTGCTATGTTCTTCAGTCTTGGTACTCAGTTTTGCACTCATCAAAGCGAGCAAAGCCTTCATTGCAGATTGCAGTTATCTCCAGAGCTGCAGGCTCCAGCCATGGGACTTTGGATAATGACAGCCGGATCCAGCTCTCAGAGTAAGCATAGACACCATGCGTGCTACGTGCAGAGGGAAGCATATGCAGCACTTGGTGTTAGAAACCCAGCAGCCCTCATCTGAAATGTTGCTGGGAGCAAGCCCATTTCATCAGGTCCAATCACATGGACTGTCTGCCCCTTCAAGACAGCCTCGCTTGCCTTACCCTTCCCTTCTTCACCCCAGTGATTACAAATGAAGAGAAAACCAACAGAGAACAGAGCAGAGATGAACCTGGAGAAGAGCTGATGGCATTTTTTGCCAAGCAGTGCACTCACATAGCAGGACACGGGCGCCTACAAGAGAGTGGGCCTAGCACATCTTGATACAAACAATAGCCTTAAGCTACTCGTGTCAAAGTGTCCAAGAGAGTGCAGTGGCTTTGAGGAATCATCTAGCAAGGTCTCACGGGCCCCCGCTACCTTCCTCATTAAACCTTGAACAAAGCTGCGGGGTGTGTTGGTGCACTCCGACTAGTCTTTCCCTGGGGGAGAAGGGAAAAGCTGGAGTCAAAAGACAGTGCAAAGGGCTGGATTCAGTGGTAGGACTTGAAAATGGCAATAAAGGGAAAAAGCAGCAGCTGGAGGAGAAAGGGTACAGGACCCTTTTCTCACCACGTAATACACAAATCTTGGCATACTATGCTTTTAAGATAGTAACAGTCAGGAGTCAGCAACAACAGCTTTCCCCCCTCCAACTGTATATACTATTTTGTCTAAAGGCAGAATACTCAAGTGGCAGGGATAGTTCCCTGGGCAGTTTGGTGCATCAGAAATAGCCACTAGGCTAGTGGGCCATCTGGACAGCAAGAAGTGCCTGGAGTAAACTTTAGAGCCCTCGGAGCATTGGTGGCACAGACAGCCCAAGCGAGACCACGAGCATGCCGAGAAGCAAGAGAGCATGATGGCAGGGTTTGTCCTTGCGACCTACGAGTGGGCTTTTAGTGTTTGCATGAAGAGCAGTCCACCTTCCCATAAAGGGTAAGGAGATGGAGAGAAAAGGCAGAATATGAACCCATGGTCATCTCTCCTTAACTCCTGATGTGGCTGCGCAAAGTTCAAGTGTCTCCTAAGTGCCACTTTAGAGGATACTTGTTCTTCTCAGAAACAAAGTTGAGCTTAAATGAGAGGCGGGTGGAGGGAAACAAGTACTTTTAGCCTTTGCACCAAGGCTTTGTCTATCCCTGTCTGAGATAAGGCCTAAAGAGCTGCTGAAAAACCTTTCTGAAAATGTCTGCTACTCCTTACAAGATAAAATTTTGGGGTTTGGGGTGTGGTGGGTTGTTTTCTTCTTGGGGGGTGAGGTGGCACACAGGGAGGAACTACTGGCGAAGGAGACAACTTGCTGTGGCAGCAATGAAAGCATGCCATCTGCATCATAGGCAGGCCATAAAAACACTTGAATCACCTGTCATAACCGATAAATAGATATATATAAAGTAAGTTATTTTCTCCAACATCTTTCATTTTAAGCATCACATTGGTTTAAAGAAGACAAAGAGGCAGGCCAACATGCAGATGCTCATCTTTGTTCTCCAACCTGCACTTAATTAATTGTGAGTTGCTTTAAAAATTATTTAGGACAATGCTTCCACTGCACATTGCTGAAGTCTGAGAGGGTTCCTGTGTTTTTACTTCCCAGAATGCGTGCAAAGCACTTGCCTCTGCCCAGCTCTTAAAAAAAAAACCAAACCAAACCAAACCAAACCTCAGCCTCCGTGCTGACTGACTGGGGGAATTCAGGCAAATGAGAGGTTGCTTTTTCTCCCTGCCCACCCCTCCTTCAAATAATTCTTTGCTCTGTCACCTAGTTCTGTTTAAAAACCTTAAAATTTAGATGTTCATCGTCAATACGTCACATGGGGCAACGCTGCCAATTACTGTGATGGGCAGATAGCCGGGGCTCGCTCCCAGAGCCACGCCATTAGTCACGGTGATGACAGCTTCAGATGCTGAATTTCTCACGTTAGGAAACAAAGTTACCAATGTTTTATTTTTAATAAAATAATTGCTTTAATGTAGTATTTAAAATAATTTTAAACATCTGATCAATAAGATACAGTACACAAGTATGGAAAATGCTGCACTTTACATAAAAAGTAAAGCTAAGCATTTAATTATACAAAACAATTTTGCCCGATGCCATCAATATCTTGCAAACTATAGCTTAGTCAAAGTACTGCTTTTCTTTTATATATATATATATGCACTATATATACATATATAAATAATTTACAGCATTCATTTACTAGATTTTTTTACTACTGTTCCAACGCAAAAAACCATAACTGATTCAAAACTTCGTGAATTTGGTAACTATCTGAAGTGGTTCTGAAGGTGGAGGGCATTTGAATCATGGCTTCAGGTTTTGAAGTAGCATGCCAAATAACCGTAGGAAGCTTGTTCCTTTAAAGAAAAAAAAAGTTTAAGCAGGAAGCCATTCAGCGCCTTTCCCACCGGTCCTGGGAAACAGCCATGCTATACAGCACTGTGCCATGGAAGGTAAAATGTTTGGAGGCTGGGGAGAAGGGCGGCCAGGTTTTTTCTTGCCACCACGAAGGCAGTCTTTACCAGCAAGCAGAAAAACTTTGAATCTATTCGAGCAGTCATAATAATCCAGAGTCTTCCTCCTCACTGAATGGAAACCAGGCAACTGTCTAAATACTCTCCATCTGGGAAGTTTCCCTGTTATACCACATTAAGGTATCAAATCAACTATCTAAATGAAGCAGCAAACCCTGTGGTTTCCAAACACTGCTTTTCTCCTTAAGAGAGTCTCCAGCTGCAAAGTTGCAACGAACCTCAAGTTTTCCCTTTTTTGCAGTCAGCACAGGTTACTTTTGTTTATTTCTTTTTACATCTATGCTCAAGTTCAATGCTACTTTTTGTATCTACAGAAAGATAAACTGTTTCTTCTGTTTACCCTTCCTTTTTAGGCTCTTCCATTCCTTATATTCAAGTTTAGTAACTCCAAATTTTCCCCAGACATCAAAGTATGCCCTAACTACACTGGCTGATGTACTTCAATTGCACGAACGACCAATTTGTCCACCTTCCCTCGGTCGCTTTCTCAGAGGAAAGGGCAGTTGAAGTGGGGGTGAGAAAGCACCCCTCATCCCTTTTGCTTGCCACTTTGCTCTCCACAAACGAGCATCCAGTAAGTAATTCTAAACCCAGAAAACTTAAGGAGATGCTGCGTGAGATGGGCAATACATTAGCATGTTGACTGACTGCTGGTTCATGATTAAATACAGTTGCCATGCTATGCAGTGCCTTTAAAGTGTTATTTGCTTCCCTAAGTAAGGTTGGATTAGAAGAAGGCACTACACGTAGAACAGATGTTGCAGACTCTGGAGTACCAAAGCAAGCGACGTACATAAACAAGGGACACATATCAAGCCCTCAGAGCCTGCAAGACAATTAAATGCAAGCAGGCAGTCAGGTGCTTGTGTGTGCAGCTCAGTGTTTTCACTGGTTTACAGACTGGTTTAAGCCAAATATTATTAAAAACCCTACAGGTGCTAGGTTAGGTATTTAATAAAAATGTTTATCTGTAAACAAGAGTTATCCTTACAACGGATCATTTTCCAGAAATTGGAATTCAAGACAGTGCAACAATGCTTCAGTGTTTTCTTTGGCAGTAGACAGCAAGTTGAAATGTAAAATTCAAATCACTTCAGAAGAGCATGGTACAAGGTTAGGGAATGCTTCATCTCCCTCTCTTGTTCCATGCAGAATATCAAGTCCCTGAGACAGACACGGGTTATTCTTGGACAGAGCAGCTGTTTCGTAAGGCTAAAACCTGATGATCCAGGAGCGGTTCCATTGCCTTTCAAATCCTAAATGGGGGAGGGAGAGAGGAGAAAAAAACCCAAACATTAGAATTCCATGTAAATACAAGTTTTTAACCAAACTGGTCACATTATACTGCCTACTTGCATAAAACTAGCCTGCTGGTTTTCAGCTTTACATGTTGAAAACCAGCACTCCAGAAGTCCTTGCACATTAAATACTTTAAAAGACAAAGCAAGCACTTGCCAGCTAATGGTTTATTTCAGTCAAAGCAATGAAAAACACTCTTAGAAGAAAAAAATCTTTTTACAAAACTGTATCATTATAGTAAGATAAATAACTGCTGTTTCACTTCAGTCATATTACATAAACACTTGCACTGAGAAAGGACGAACTAGCTACAAAAGAAGGTGCTACCACAGTTCCTGTGCAGAGCCCCAGGTTGCACTCCCACTTGCAAACACCTGAGCTCCAGATGGCCACATCTCTTCTCGAAGAAAACCATCACTGCGAGTGGGCTCTCGCCTTGAAACACAGCCAGAAGAAACTCTTACCCCGGCCATCACCTGTGAAATGTCCTTTAAGGGAGCAAACACACGCGGTTGGAGCATCCGCACGTTCGGAACACTACCCGAGCCTATCCATCTCAGTCGGCTGCCTCACTTGGTTATGAAAGCACAACTGGTAGGAGATGATGTTTGGTAGTTATACATTCAGGCTACTGGAATGAGCAACCCCCACGCATTCCAAAATGCCCCAAGATTTATTATTAGGGGTGGGGAGGAGGAAGATTACGACAAGCTGCACAATAGACTGGCTACTTATCTTGGAGCCAATCTATGCTACACAGCCAGTCTCTTATCACTACTGGAGGGTTCTTGGTAATGAATGCAATTTGTACAAATACGAGTGCTCAGTCTCTGTAACTTCAGCAAGGCGATGCCTGCCAGCATCAACACCGCTTGGAGATGGTGTTGCTTGGATGCCGTGTTAACTATATCAATTCTTACCCTAACACTCTCCTGCAAGACTTCAGGAAAATTACTTTGCCGGCTTTGCTTAGAGAAATCTGGTTAAAACCCCTATATATTAGAAACAAATACCAGTGCTGGACTATCTACAGCAGTGAACGCTACTGTTGTTAGGGGGGAAGCATTGAAATTTATTAAAAAAATAAAGAGATTCACCAGAGAGCACACACTAACCACAGAAAACCCAAGGCATATTGCAGAAATGGAAGCTGTATTTCTTACTAGCAGCATGCAGGGTATTCAGCACCATTTCATTTGCTTTACAGTCGATACTATTAAACACTATGAAATGCCATCATTTGAAACTTTCAGTTTGTTAAATGGCTTGGAACAAATGCGTGCGTGGGGAAGACTGCTGGCCACATCGCACAGAGAGGGCACTGCTGTCCTGGTAAGACACAAAAGGGTCACAGTTCAAGTTTGTCATATGACAACCCTGAAGGATCCAGGGAAAAGATAGCTCTGCAATGCAGCTGCCAGCACGGGTTGAAAAGGAGGTCAATCCTACAGGATGCAGCAGAAGGCCTGAGGCAATGTTATAAATGAAACAAACCCCAAGGGTTTTCAGTAACCCGGCAGCCATGTCCTTTTATAATTCAAAGAACTTTATGGAGGTGAAAGTATTTTCTCTCTAAATAGTCATTAGACTAGAAGTCTTACCTTTAAAAAGACACCAAACAAAGCCACCTCAATCCCGTTCGCTCCCTTACAAAAAAGGAGGCAGACAGCCCAAACCCCCTTTGGAAGCTGTTGGAGCTGCAAGATGCTACAATAGGGCAGAAGCGCCAAGCTGCCTGTGTTTGAGACAGTTATGGATTTATTTATTCTTAAACTCTTACCCACCATACCCAGGGCAGAGACATAAAGTGATGTTATGCTGTAATACCACATCCAAAGCCAAAGCTTATCCTGGACTCTTGTTTGCTAAGACAGCCAGTTCATACTTCTAAGTTTCACGTAGCATCACACCGGCTTGCCAGAGCCCCTGAGGACAGCATCTCAGGGGCCAGGGACTCTTTGGCTAATTACTGAACACAGCTAAACCAGCAGCCACAACCACATCCAAGTTAAAAGAAAAGGCCTGTCTCTCAAAGTGCACAACGGTTTAAATTAAAGAAGCCAACAGACAGCCTAGGTCATGCCAGTCCAGACTGGGACTGCACTGGGGAACTCACTCTGAACTAAGTTTATACAGGGATGAGCGCTAACTCCCTTTAGCCACTGTCTCCTACAGATGCATTGAAGCACTGGTCTTTCGTGGTTTTGTTTTGACTTTGGACCAAGCAGTGGAGGGGGAGGTACTGCCTGCCTTTTTGTAATAAAACATTTAGAGAACCAAAAGTGAAAACACTTGAAGTTAAGATGCCATCTGTGCATCAAAACGAACCATCACAGGTGCCTCTGTTAACATCCAAGATCTTATTTAAGAAGTGCCCAACTCTTAAGCTCTCCAGTTGACAAAAGGGATGCTTTGTGAGCCTCTTCTGAGGGGAAAAGTGCTGCTTTTCCACCAGGCCACACACAAGTATAAAGATAAGTGACTATAAAATCCATCCCTGTAGAACCAATTCTAGCAAAGGGTACCAGCCTGCACCCCCCCTTCTGCAACATCTAATTATTAGTGCCTTAACAAGAAATTTTTCTTTTTTTTTCATTTTCTCTCTTTTTTTTTTTGTTTAATTGGAACACTCCTATTTCCTCCTATTTCAGGGGTGGCTGAAAGACATCAGCCGTATCCTGAAGTTTCTGCCTTTCGCAGAACCCCCACCACCCTGCTTTCCTTCCCTAAGAGAAACAATGCAGAGACATGCAGCCCAGGAGCAGTAACTACCAGCATAAATACTGGGTATCAGCCTGCGTGCCAACAACCTGGGCATCAACAGCTGACAGACCCTGTTTGTAAGCCAGGTCAGGTACTGCAGCAACGTGAACCTGCTTTAGTAGGAGGGTTGGACTAGATGATCTCCCGAGGTCCTTCCAACCCTTGCGATTCTGTGATGCTCTGTACCACGGGAAACCACCCTTCACAGTACCAAGACCTTAAAACCAGCCCCAGGAGGCCACAACAGCTGCAGTCCTGCTTTTGGCTGAACCTCAGAGGCAAGTCAAATCAGCAACTTTGCCAAAGCAACATGCTGTGGCCCTTTCTTGATCCTCCGAGCCTTTTATATACACCTGACAGACATCGGTGACTCTCACTAATCCCAGCAGCAGAAGCCATGGTGGAGCTCCTGCTGTAGTCCCACGCCTGCTGTGCGGATAGGTTTGGTGAGAGGTTGCTCCCGAAACCCGTTTCAAGATCTCTAGAGCTCTCTCCAGTGGCTGGAGCGAGAATTAAATACTAACTCTCTGAAAAGGCAAGAGTGAAGTCAATACAGAGCCACCACTCAGGACAAGGCTCTTCCTTTGCCCAGACTACCATCACCACCTTATTCCTAGTCTTTAAAGTACCTGGAGCATGTGATCTACAAGCCTGGATCACTGGTACTGACAAGGATATCGAAGTTGCTCAGAGCTAGTCTACAGGCCCCCATACAAAGCTCAGAGGGGTCAGCAGACACCTTTCCTTCCCATGAAGCCCAGGTCAGGCTCAGTGAGCTGTCCCTGGCAGAGTACACTCTCCCTTCTCAAACTCAATGGCTTCACACCAATCGTATTCAAAATTTTAACTCTTGCGGGGACGACGACACTTTAAGGGAGGAAAGTGTTCAGTCAAATGTTAAAAAGTCAAGCCAACAGTTCTCATTTCAATTTCTGTTGTGGCATAAACACAACCCAGTCTCAGAGCCAAGATTCCAAGAGAGCAAACCGTCACTGCAGCTCTGCTGCACGTTACAAAAATACCACACCAGCAGAAGGAAGCAAAGTCACGAGACAGCGTTCAATAACATCTCCAAACACTGAATAATTACAGCTGTGTGCAGCAGAGGCATTGTTGGAAGGTGGCAAAAGCATCCAGAGCAAAAACATCCTGGTTCAACCCCCAGCTCTGTCACCTGTGCTCACAGTGAGGTCTGTGGTACCTAGCGTACCCTGTACATTAGTTTCCCAGCCATAAAACACACAACACGTTCCTGTCTCACAGGAAGAAAAAAAGGGTTAAAAAAGCCATTAATGCACTGTGGAGTGCTCAAACACTTTCCTGGGTCTCCCCCAGCAGCAAGGAGGAAGGAAGAGACCCTGTCAGAACTGTGACAGTTTTGCTTGTACAAATAAATGCATAATTTAGGCCAGAGAAAACAAAGTGAAAGAAGTTGATATTACTTTGGTGACAAGCCAGCTTATTCATGCTGCCTATTCTAACAAGCCACAGTCTGCTAGAAGTACTCCCACATTCACAGTACTAAAATACTACATTACTCAATATATATATATATATATATAAAGATGATTTGGGTTGGTTTTTTTTGGATAAAGTTGGTGGCATTGTGTGGTGGGGTTTTTTTGGTGTGTGGGTTTGTTTTGGTTTTTTTTTTTTAACCTTATAGACCATTAGGGTAGATCAAGCCAACGTCTGAAAGGCTTAGATCTCTATTTCCAGGCTGCTTCTCATGCAGCTGCAAACAAACATGTATATTTATAACATTATCTGTCATCTACAAAGAAGCCTCGTGAAGCTGTCAGATCTAGAGAACGCTATTCAACTATGCATTTTTCCTCAGATTTCATTGCAACATTCCTACAAGTCCTTTCAAATGTAGGCAACAACATGTTTTACATATTGAAACAAATTACTGCGAATGTAATGTCAGTTTATTCACTATTATGCCCAAGATTCATGTACGCATGTCACTTCGTATGGCTACATCAGATGCTTAATCTGTACCTGGAGGTAATGAATACTATACAAATATGTCATGTTAGTTAATAGACAATTATTAAGCTGAAATTTTCTGGCTCTTTGCCACATCATTTTAAGCAATGTATTGTCAGCTAAATTATAAATCTCTTGACCCTTCACATGTCATCAACATTTGTGCATTACCAATATGTTCAGCCTAAAGCTACAGTGCAATTAGTCATTTAAATTGCAGATATCTTTCACACATAAGAAGAATTAAGTTCATCTCTAGCACAGAGAAGGCACGATATAGGGCCAATGAACTGTATTTCTGAAGTGCGTGAATGGCAGTCGAGAATATTTTTGCCTATTTACATGGGAAAAAAATTCACATCAAGTGGATGGCCTAGACTGACAGCAGCCAGGAAATTCAGCGCTGAAATTGAAACTCTCTAGCTGACAGGGCTGAGTTCAGGTCTTGCAGCAGATAAGAAAGATGCCAAAGCCACATTTTATAATTGCAGTAACACTTTTAGCTCCCCTCTTCCCCAAAGGTACGACCACGCTGTAGACTCTTCAGTTGTCCCGACAGCCTGAATAAGAACCAGAAACCGAAATCAAGAGTCTGCATATGTTAAGTCTATGCAAAGTAGAAGAAAGAAAAACCCTCCTGTAGCACTTCAGTCATAAATCTCAAAATGGGCTGGGGGACGGGGTGGCAAAGACAGACAGACACACAGAGAAAGAGAGGGAAACCCCTCAAGTGTAGAAATAGATTTTGCAGCCTGGCTCTCAACACCTACTTACATGCAAGTAGAAGAAGTCCAATTTAAAGTGATTGCTTTTAAATTAATTTTCTGCAGCTTTTTTCTGAAAATACTTGAACAGACTATCATGTACCAATGCCAAGTACCAGCCAGCAGCCTCTCTGCACTCCATGGATACACAGGGAGGGAGCAGCAATTGTCCATTCTCTACAGAGCCAGCGTCTGCATTTAATTCACGTTTAGACATAGTCACATCCTTAACACTAATACTGAAGTTGAATTATGCTAGCGTGTCCTCTCATCAAAGAGCTTATGGCCAGAAAGGCAGCAGTAACTTCTACAGCTTCTAAGGGTGTAAAGCCAGATACCCCTTAACTACCACACACCCCTCCCACAAATGCCAAAAAACCTGAGCGATTTGATTGCCAGAGGAAAAACCAAAACATCTCTCTTCCCCAAACATTTGGAAGAGTTGGGATTTTCTTTCATTCTGTAGAAAAGGACTTGTTGCTTAAAAGCTTAGTTCTTCCCAGGTCAGCCTAAAGAGCATTTCCAGAACTTAAACATGCACCGCACAACAGACTGTGTTTGATCAACATGCATACCGACATTCTAAGCTGTAAAGCAAGAAGGGTAAGTTTAAGTTCTGCTAACAGTGATCAGATGTGGCAGAGACCTGGCCCTAAAAGAAAAGACAACAAGCTTGTTTTCCCCACCCACGATCGATGCGAAAAATGGAGCAATGACCAGTGTGGTAAAGGAGACATTTCTCCCATTTCTTCTTGCCAAACTTCTTCCCAGAAGGAGAATAATAAGCTTATTTGTGGATTGCTGTATTACAAGATGTGCATCACCCTGGAAGTATCACATTATTTTAAGCATGTTGGCCAGAGCTGGGAGTTTGATGGACAGTAAGTACTTGAATGGCTCTGCACTGACCACAGATTATCAGCGGCATAATTTATTTCTGTAGCAGCTACTTGCAATAGCCTCAGTTTCCACAGCAGAGTCGGACTACGGGCAAGGCAAGACAGACACTTACTAACAGAGCAGCCAGTCTTGGCAGTGGACAGAACAGCCACAAGCAGTATCTGGAAAGAGGAAATTTCCTTTGCTGTTGGATCAGGCAAAAAGAATGAAAAGATTCGCCGCTGAGTCAGTCAATGTGACCAACGTGGAAGGAGACAAGTGAAGAACACACCACCAACAGCATGTGGGGGCAAGAGAGACCGCATCACTTCTAAGTAGTTACTGTGTTATCATTGAGCCAGAAAATGGATGAGAAGCAAGCAGCCTCCCCCAAAAAATTACACAGAAATGCAGGCATCCAACGAAGTTTTCCTGTATCAAGTAGAAGAATGGTCCAACCACAGCCTTCAGAAGCTGACCCTAAGCGTGACAGCCAGTCTCCAAACTCTACTTTCAAAAACACATGTAGACTTTTTTCCCCTCCCTGCTGCATGCTACCACACAAATATACAGCTCTCAGTTCAAGGCCAAAGACAACCTTGGGCCCAGGACACCTTTGGATAGAAGGAAAGAAAGTTTAAGGATTCAGAACTGCAGCCTGTTTCCTCACAGAAAAAAGTTTTAAATATCTGCAAGGGTTTTCAAACTTCTAAAACTCCAGTTACAGTGAGAATTAGACAAAGCTGTTTCCAAATAGCTTTATCATCAGAAAAGCAGTAAAATTTAATCCAAAATAATCCTCGACTATTTCTCAGCACTGAAAATATTATGGGGCATGTTACCAACCAATAAAAACTATGAAACACAACACAGAATTGGGAAAATAAGTCTGTGGCTTCAAGTTTACTTTTTTCTAACTTGTTTTAGAAGTGTTCTCCCTTCTCAAGATGAGTTATTTTTCAGTTCTTCCCACCCTTTATTTCATTACTGTTCACCACATGCCCCCAAACTGGGGGAGAAGAGGTGGGTAACAAATACACAAACCCCAAACCACATATGAATCAAATCCAAAGGCCTCTACCCCTCATTGTATCCAAAAGTGTCCAGAGGGAGATGAAGATATTACCACCTCTGGAATACAAGTAGCACCAATTAACACATTTTCACAATAGAGGGATTTTCTTACCAGGGCTTTCTCAAATTACTCTTTCTGAACAATACCATTCAAATGTTAAATTTGCAGTGAAGAGAACATGCAAAACTACCCAAACAAGTGTTTCCAACAAGAAAGGAAAAGAATTCCCATTATACTGATGCTTTTTTCTTTTCTTTTTTTTTTTTTTAAATTAGGCCTAGAGCATTAGCTTTATTATTTTTTTTTTATTCCATGATCATCATGGATTTGCCCCTACTGCTATTTCAAGTTTAGCATCACATAAGCAATAATCATGGCAAGATACAGTTTACCCTTTTTATATTGCTTTTAGGTCCAAATTAGTTGACAGATGCTCCTCTGGGCAAGAACATCTTTCTTCTTTATTTGTTACCCCCCACACTATGAGGTGACAGGGCTGCTGGTAAGCAGGCTTCTAGCTGTAAAGCACATGCTCGTGCCACCACATGTTCTAGTTCCCAGATTAAAATAATCCATAATAGAGCTCCTTAAAAGACCAATTAAAGAAAGCAGAATTTCAGAGCACAAGATAGGGTGAATGTGCAGGAATCAGGCATTCAGCTATCCCAGGAAAAAGACTTTCCAGAAGAGGTGCAAAGCCAGGTGGCAGGGTGAGGAGAGACAGATACCTAGGGCTGAAGAACCATCCCAATTAAGCACAGATGCTCGTTTGTGGAGAAAGGAAACACGGTATGCTAACAAAACTCTGTTCTTAGCCCTTCACACCTACTGCAACAGAAGGTAGCAGATCCGTACCAAGCCAGTCTGCTGAGCTGCACTCTTCCAGTACCCATTACATTTTGATACTGCATAAAGAAAGGCAAATACGTAACAGGTTTGCTTACAGTTTTGCTTTTTTAATACATACTGTAGCTGATTATTTTTCCCTGTCTCCCCAAATACCTTAGGGCTTCAGTTTACATCAATAATGGCTTGAAACAATTCCTTTCCTTTAATTACTGCAGTAGGCAACGATAAAAAGAAGCTGCACGGAGTCAACTTTGCTCTAACATGGACATAAGAGATACAAACATTGTAGAAAGAACATTGTCCAAGGAAAGTTGAAGTCTCACTCAAACTTAAAGCAGTTAGCATCAGTGATTTGATTCAATACTTTCAAAGGATCATTCATATTCAGGAATAACTTCTTCACCATACATGTCTACTAAGATACTAGGCTTTTAAAAAAAAAAAGGTCAGAGGAGTATTATGCACAGATTTACTCCTTGCCATTGCATAGTCAGGACGTTCTGACATTTAAGATTACTTGAGAGCAAAGCTGTCTGTATTTGCAATTTGAAATGAGAAAGTACATCCTGCCTGTTTAAATTATTCTCAGACAGGTTGCCCAAAAAGATGATTTTAAAGATGCCCAAATGTGTATCAGCCTAAGGCCATATTGTACTCGCTTTCAGTTTCAAAGACCTCCTTTCATCTCTGAAGAATGGAATGTTGTTTACTGCTCAGGATGTTTTGCCATGTTATCATGAATGTATTACAAATGTTCTGCTTCTTGAACTAGAGAGTGTTTGTCAAAACCATTCTTTATTCTACATGAGAAGTCTTAAGCCTTTTATAAATCCTCCTTAGATATACTGGGACGCTTAAACGTCTAAGACTAAACATCCTTCTCAAGTTTGCTATCCTGCATAATTTCACAAAAAAGAAAAAAAAGGCCCACAGAGAATTGCTTTCTGGTAGCTCGAAACCTAAGTACCCGGCACTGGAATGCAAGATTGCATGCGAGAAACAAAAGTAGTTTCACTGGCAGAATTACTTTCACCTACTGCCCTTACAGCTCAGTCTAGCAAGGCAACCTGTATGAAAAGCATCTTAAAAAGCAGCAGGTAAATTTGTGACAATGAAATGCTATCAAGGTTTACGGTCAGTTTTAGACATGTTATGCCCACGTTCTTCTAAACTGGCAATGTAAATAATGGATCACCACCTTTCAATAGCAGCACTGTTATCTGTCTCACTTTGACACAATCTTATGAAGCTTTTAATAAAGCAGACACACCACAGACGATGAGAAATAGCCGAAAAGTACCTAAGAGGCAGACTTGTTAAACATTCAGAAACAAATCCGGCAATAATTACAGAAAACCACTACGAAGAACAGGAATGGTTACTCGATAGAAGCTTGGGGGAACAGGAGAAAAGGATGGGGAAAACTGTTCTTGTGCTAGACGCATTTTTTTCAAGTTTTTCCAGTGGTATTATAAAAAAAAAAAATAACTATTCCTTCAGCTTCATGTGAAAGTATAAAAAAAAAAAAAACAACTATTCCTTCAGCTTCATGTGAAAGTGTATTAAAAAACTTCAAAGAAGTGAAGAATAGCTGCTCAAAAGCTGGGAACAAAGCAGCTCCTTTAGGTACAGATTCCTTCACTTGCGGTAAACAGGGAGTGTTCAAGGAGCTAATTGTGTCTTCACCTCAGATCCAAGAAACAAAGCTACCTCACTCCCCCTTAGAGAGGTCTCTTGTCACAGTCCAGGCTGAGGGAAAACCTACAAGACAGATGCCACCACTGTCTCAGTTACACTGCAAATAACTGAGCTTTATACGAGGTCCTTCCAGACTCCAGTATGCAAAAGCACCAGACTATTTTCAATCCTAGCATCTATTTAAACTTCCTCAGCCACAAGAATGAAAAAGGCTTCAGGTTTATCAGAAAGGACAACTTCTTCCACACAAGAGTTACTTCCCAGGCTTCTGTTCCCCATGTCACAAGCCAACCAAGCCATTCACTTGAGCAACGTCGAGGCTTCATGAGGAAGAGGGGCAAAACTGGCAACAACACTCAAATGACAGGCCGCAACACATTTCTACCGTCTCCAGCCAAGTTGATGATCCCTAACAGAAGTAGGCCGTCAGTCTCTTTGGGAAGAACTTCTGCAGCCCTGTAAGCTTCCCAGGTCCCGGAAACAGTAAATCTCCAGCACAACATTAAGAAATTTGTTCAGACCAAGATTTGTTAAAAGCACCTTCAAGGCACTTTTAAAATGCAGCATGAGCCAGAAAAGGTGATCTGGCTCACTGCAGGAACTGAATGGTCTAGCTTTACTTATTTATTTATTGCTTTTTGGGGGAATCTAGCCAAGGCGAACTCACAGTGTATTTGAAGAGTCCCTAGTGCATTGTGCATGGAAAAAACTCCACAGCCAAATATGAAAGCAAGGGCTGTTTCAAAAGCCATCCAAACCAGCCATCTTGAGTTCAGCTGAGGAGCTACGACAACTAGCTGCTGTGGAAGACCACCAGAGCTTCACTACCCTCCACAGCAGATGTAAGTTTCTATGAGCCACCATTTTGTTCAGTCCTTTACACACAGTGCTCTTATCTGCAGTTCTTCCTGTAACACACAATTAAACATCCCCAGCAAATTTACCAGGAACAATCCTTTCAAGTATCTAACAAACAGACTGGTTTTCTGACAGCACATAACCAGCCATTTTGTTTAAGAGAATTCTCACTTCTTCCTACAGGGAAGGATAAAAACAATTCAGTACGAAGATACAACAACATGCAAGGCATCTCCGTACCTCCAGCCCAGATCCAGCATTTGATGAATCCAGTGGTCTTTTCTTCCTTGGTCCAATGGCTGCCAAAGCTGTGAGGTTGGCTTCTCTTTGTTGCATTTGTGCTAACTCCAATTGCTGCATCTAATTTAAAAAGAAAACATCTACATTAATTACCATATACAGTATCCTAAAGGTCTTGTTGTCTTTATGGCACCTTCAGACACCTCTGCAGTCCCCCCAGTGTATTTCACAGCGTCTTTTCCTGTCTTTCTGGACGTTTTTGACAGATTACAATACTGAGTCACACTTAGAGCCTTGAAATGCTAACAGCCCTATAGACAGCACTATATAAGTAACACTTTTGATGGAGACCACATTGTGGTATCACCGCAGCCTTAGCATGAGCCTTGCTGCTGGTTCCTCAGCTTGTCAGCTTTGCCATTTCTGATTAACAGAAAATATTGATCAGAATTAGTTTATGAAGCCAGATTAGTATTAAAAGTTAAAGTTGCTGAGTTCTGTGAACTAGGCATAATCTTAATTCAAAAATCTCAAATCATGTCTGCACAAGCAAGACACTTAATTTCTTCACGCTATATTACCTGAACCCAGCACTCAGTATTGCCATTGCCATTCTGAAACATCTTATTATCCAACTGAACAGGATGCTGTCAGTTCACTGACGTTCCTTCTTTTCCCAGTGCATATTTGAATCTTCAGGCATATCTGAAGCAAGTTAGAGATACACTGCATATATTAGCTTTCACTCACCTCCAAAAACCATTCAGCGCAAAGAAATCCTTAGAAAGAACCTCTGCCTGGGTTAAATAAACTTGGGATGGCAGAGAAACCCATAGTCGAGAGGATTAAACCAAGAAGTTCTATCTCTGCATTTCAAGGTGCATACTACTTCATTCTATTCATAACTATAGATGCCAGCTGCTCTGGACATCAACCCAGTCAAATCTGCTGACAGACTTACTAGCTTGGACTGGCCACCTTGCTAGTGCAGCCACGCTGCCTCCAGATCTGCCAGCTGTCCAGCTTGGAGCATGGGTGGAGGGGAGTGCTCTCGCTTTCTCTTTGTAGAGAAGGAAGCTTTTCTATTTACTCAGGTTGAGTTTGTCCTTAAACACAAACCTTTAGGTTTGATGCTAACCCTTAAATGTTCTTACATACAACTAGAACAGCTCCTTAGTCCACGCTCTCCCCACTCTCAGGACTTACACAATCTGTTTGGATGGGAATTCTCTACATTCATGCATGTCCATGTCTTTAAAGAAAGTACAGCCATATCATGATAGCAAAGCATCCAACGCTCCTCCCTTCCCTCAACCCCACAAATCATAAAAAAAAATTAATTGGAATTCCTCGTTTAATAAGTACAGAAATTTTACTTTCTAAGCTTGCAACACACTATGTTTTCATTTGCTTTTCAGTTCTCAGAGATCCCACTTGGAGAAGAGAAATTAATCTGGTTAAGAACCAAGCTTGTAGCACCTACACAGCATTACTCCCCCACTTGCTACTACTTAAGAAAGAATCCACAATAAAAAAGAAAAAAATACCATGGGGTTTGGTGCAGGGGCAGGCTTTTTTTTGTTGTTGAGAGTTTGGTTTTTTGTTTGGGCTGTTTTTTGGGGTTTGTTTTTTTTGGGTTGGGTGGGGGGGTTTTTTTGGCATGTCGGTTATTTTACTTCAGATTGGTAGACTTGTTCTTACTTTAGTGATGCTGGCAGCTTCACATCAAGTATAGCAGCCAGCTAGGCTATTTAAAGAGAAACAGTATTTCAGTGCAAGATTCCTAAAAGGATATCCTGCCCTGTAGGACTCTATACACATGCTCAAGATTTTTCAACAGATATCAGGGAATGCAAGGCTTTGACATACATATGTTGAGAGCAGTTGGGTTTTTTTGGGGTGGGTTTTTGTTTGTTTTGGGTTTTTTTTTTTTTGAATGAGACAAATGATTCAGTTATGAAAATAGCACCATTTGCAAATCACCTTTGATTACACTATGTAGGCTTTTCCTTACAGAAATGAAGTAGTAATTCTTCAATGCTAGATACCACCATTCAGTTACCACACATACTATTCTTGCTTTTGCATGCAGTGTAAACATTTATAACTGTATTTATCAGAATTACTTCAGTTCTGAACAGTTTTTTTTTGTTTGTCATTTTCAAAGTATATAGTATTGCTTTCAAGAATGTTTTAGAGACTGGAAGGTTTTATGTCCCTTCAACTTGAAAATTACAGTTCTGCAATTGTCTGACGTTACGTCCAGCTGGCCTACTTGCATAAGATGTTTAAGATAAACTTGCCTTTAATCTCAGTCTTAAATATGTATGTTTATACTCAGGAACACATTGCAACCAATCAGGAATGGGGGGAAAAAAGACTAAATCTGAAAAAGTAACTTGAAACTTCACAAACTCTGTGAAACACTGAGGCTTAGAAACTATTCTTACGTGACGTCTTCATCACCCCCTGGATTAACTGGGAGCAATAAAACGCTGAGATTCTTTGGCAGAGGTACGTGCTGACTTCCAGCCCCAGCTGCCCAGGCCTCCAAAACCTGGAGCCACCCCCACTTACAGGCAGCTACAGAGCATGACCGCAGAAGTACACCTTCCCGCTAGCAATGCAGGTCAGTCGTCTCGGTGGTCGCACATACACCACAGTCTTCTTGCCATGAGAAGAGGCATTACAACGTGCCATGCACACAGCAACCCCTCTGGGGGCACATTAAATTCCAAAAGGCTCCGGTGGCAAAGAAAACCAGAAGGGGAAAGATGATTTGCTTTACTTTTAAGAACCATTAGACTTAAAATGAAAAGGACTTTTAAAACCCTTGAACTTAAAACAAAACAAAAGCCTTTATTAGCCTAACCTTGTGCTCCCATCCCTGGGAGTCATTAGAAAACGTATACCCCCCAATCCTCCCCCAACCCTGCAAAACACGTACAGATCAGCTTCACTGCAATTCCACTGTCAGAAATGGGTGGCTGCTGAACATTTGGTCACTGGCTTGAAGCTGCACTGAAATAAGCCCCCCCCTCCTTTTTACAGCTGATGTTGATGGGCAGCCATGGTGAAGATGGAGGACAAGAGGCAGAGCTATGAATTAAATACTGAGGGGGCTTTGGGTTGGCATCAGCACAGGGTGGAGGGGACTGGGTGGGTAGCACCTGGGCACCATCACCATTTAGCCTCTGCAATTCAAGCTGACAAAGCATGCTGTCGACACGGGTGCCCTGCAGGAGCAAGCACTGCTGCTGGATGGCAGTGCTGGCAGAAAACCCATCAATACAAAGGACAGGATGACACTTGGTGGACGGTATGAAAAAGATGCGTTTTCTAGGAACAGAATTGATGCATCTTTGGTTATGCAGTTCCCAAGACAACGCCAGAAACGCATGTCATGACCATCATCTACTCTCCTCAATACATCTTCCACCTCGTAACCAGTCAAAGGATTTTTCAAATCAGGCAGAATCTCACCAGGGTTTTGAAGCAAAAGAAAGAAAGAAATCATAGTCTTGTTGCATTCTAGACATCTCGGGGATTTTTCTGAGAACATAATTAAGACAAATGAATTTAAACGCTCAATCTCCATAATGGACTCAACAGATCCCCATTAAGCGATATGGGCAGGCATCCAAATTACCCTGCTGAAGCCAGCAAAACCATCTCTTCATCAAGTTTTGTTCCATTAAAAAGTGTGAGATTAAATGTCCAAACATTGTGTGAGCAGTTAAAAGCACAGGATAAGGAGAAGACAGGCAGATAACATCAAGGGATACCCGAGGATACTGGCTGACTAACTACTGCTGGATTTTCCTAAACAAGATTAGGAAAGAGCAAGAGGCAACTATGTTGAGTCAAATCTTTCTTTAACAGTTAGTTTTGTAGCGCACAAGTTAGGGCAGAAAGATCACTGCAGCAAGTGCAAGACAGCAAAAGTAGTATATACAGTTTATTAAAATCTAACACAGAGAAGCTGCATCTAGTATTGTTTCTCTTCTAGGGGACGTTTTTACTAATATTGGTGCCTCTGACTAAAATAGGATACAAATAGGAACTGTCATACCCAGGTTTGCATCTTGAAAACAGAAGGGTTTTTTCCCTTGAAGACAGAAGTGTGTAACAAGAGCCAGGGGAACCCGCACCATACATCGGACCCACAAACTAGCAGGTTTCCCCTCAACCTGACCTACACTTCATCTGCTGAAAGATGCTGCTGTTCCACCACGACACAGGAGTCCAACACATGTTCTGCTCAAAATTCATTCCTCAAGAAGGGCATTGAGAGGGGACAGTCTCCAGGCAAGAGGCAAATGAATGTTCATGTTCCTTCTCCCCCTTTTCCGATTTTTACATCACTAAGAATTGCAGTACAGAGAGTTCTAAAAACCTGTGTATAAAGATCAAATTGCTATGAAAACGTCTCAGAACTTGTAAAATAGTCTTTGTTGCTGCTGGCCTTTTTAATAATAAAAATAGGGTTTAAAGTCTGGTCTTGCAGCAAGCAGGAATCTCTAGGGTGACACAATAACCATTTTAGTTAATCTGACCTGCAGCACAAATCAAGAGGTAAGGTATGTTTTAAAGTCCTCCCTTATAGTGAAATGGCATTTGCAGCATGGCTGTAATCACACAAAATGAAAGGTTTTAAAATTGACCTCTCTGTTCTTCACTCAATCCTCTACGGAGAGAAGCATTTCCTTTCACTGCTCACAGAAATTCTCTCTCACTTATGTCTCATACTCCATGTTTCAGAAAATACGCAAAATCTATTTTTACTACTACACCAATGACATTTTGGTGGCATTTTAATACTAAAAATTAAATTTCAAATTGCATACAAAGACAAGAAGTACTTTGGCTATGAGAGGCTGAGGCGTTTTTTTAAAGCAATACTACAGGCTGGTTTAAAACCCTTTCGGTTACAAAGTACACGATATGCAGTTGTTAGCACTATCAGAGCTCCAATAATTCAAGTTACGCAAGTCTCCCAACATTTTCCCTAAACACTGCGAGGAAGAACCCCTTAAAACACGACCGAAGAAAGGAAAAAGTACACCCTACTACAAATAAAGCCAGCTAATTCACACCAGCTAATCCATGCTGTGTACAGCAGCAAGTAGCTGTATTATCAAAGGGGGGAAACGGAAGGGCTACCTAGCTGAATACACATTCACCTTTAAAAAGGAGTGATGAAACCCACCATGTCTGGTCACAAAGTACCAAACAAACAGGGTATTTGGTAGAAGCTTTCACACAAGACAAAGCACATGAAACTTTTACTGTCTAGAGCTGCAAGAATGGTTTTACCAGAGAAGATTTCTCTAAAGGTCAAGACAAGAAATTAAGCATCTGTTTTAGCCAGGGCTCACAGAGCAGTAACAGGTCTGAGGTTAAAAAAAAGCCCAACCGGTGGCACTTGTCCAGCACGATGCTGGCAGATGACATGCATCTCAAGAAATTCATATCACTGCTCACTCTGCAGGAGCTTCAATATGTAAAGTACTAGGAAAGAAATGAAGAGCGATTTCTTTTCTCCACTTCTCAGATTTAAGTGCAAGGAACTTATGCTTAGGAAAAAAAACGAAAAAAACCAAAATAGTCTTGGCAATGCAGTAACAAATAAATACAGCCGTATGGATGTAAATGAGCTCAGAAGAAATGCTGGTAAGACAGATGGGGAGGCCGAACACCACACTTCTGGACTTGGTTATAATTAATATAAGGGAAAGACTAAAAAGCGTATGTACAAGACACTGGGTTTAACATAAAGAAGCAAGCAGGGATGTCTCCACATATGACATTGTAGGCTGACAGAGTATAGGACAGATTAAATAAATATTTAAAGTAACAGAAGAACTGGCAGGAAAGGAAACCAGGGGAGGCTGAAGACAAGTTAATGTATGCCTAAGGGTTATGTGTGCTATCCAGCAATAAGTACATCAGGAGTAATAAAAGCACTAAAGTAGATGAACAAGAATTTGTGTAAGACTTGCAGGGGGAAAAAAGCAAAGAATATAAGCATATGAAAGAGGCAGAAGCCCCCAATTCTTTCAGCTTCCACAATAAGGAAATTAAACAATAAATTAATTAATATTAAAATTCAAATTAATTCAAAGCAACTGTGACCAAATGTCAACATTTACTTTTTTTTCTAGCTTGCATCAGTGAAAAAGGAACTTGAGAACCTACATGGGTCTTTACTATTGCTCTTTACTGTATGTTTTTGAAGAACTAAATATCGAGGTACCTTTTTAAGTGGGGCCACTTATCCCACTGAACTGACTTCTTTCTAGCCATTCTTTTTTCTGACCATCTTTTTCAAAGCTTCACTGGGTTTCATTGTGTCCTCCATTTAATGCTTTGAAAGTTTTCTACTGCTCCCAGTCGCTTCTCCCTTCATTGTCTTTAGAAAAAAAGAACTCCAATTTTTTTTGCATTCCCTTTAAGCATTTTAAGGAACTTGTGACGAAAATGAAAAATAAACCTTAAAAATCTGTTTTCAATCCCAAGCCTCTCACACTGGTTGTCATAAAGCTCAATGAGCATTACTGCCTCCAGCCTCTACCTTTTCTATACAAAATTTTCTGCCCTACAGGTTGAATGCGGCTGAATAGCAGACTTCTCATATGGGGGACATTCTCTGAGGAAAACTGACATTTGAAGGCTGCATATTTAAACATTTATCATCCTCTCCTCTTGCCTATAATGCAATTTCTCTTCTTGCAATTGCTTCCTTTCAAACTGTTTTAATTAGCCATACAATTAGTTTCCACTGACTTTTCCCTCTGTTGTAATTTAGATTTAACAGCAGAAAGGCAGAATAGCATGTGCTGGTTTGATATGCAGTCCTAGCTTATAATAGGGCCGTATGTAATACTGGAGGTTTCTTTCAGGTTAATATTCTACATACACACTTCAGTGGCAGAACAGCCCCTACCATGGCTGCGTCACCCAAGACCAGGTGCCTTGTCCACCTAGAACTAAACGGTGCAATAAGATGTTTTGGAGAAAACCAGAATTTTTTTCTGGGATAGCCACGAAGTAATCTACCCATAGGAAAAAAGAAATCCTTCAGTTGATATTTGACATTCCCATATATATAATTAACTAGGTTCCCACAGAATTTAAGAAAAAAATCCAGGGTGCAGTGACTTCTTGACTTCTAATCTTGCCCATTCTTGTTAAGAATTTCCCATCTGGAGTGTGTATTCCCTTTTACAAGGTTTTTTTTATTTTGTTTAACAAGTATTGATGCATCTCTGTGTATTCTAAAATGCCCGGAGCGTGCTTTCCCCTGTACAGTCTCATCAGCTTGCCTTACTTGGAGGCCCAGAAAAGTTCCCGTGTGTCTAGCACCCAGCATCAAGCTCTCTTTATGTGTGTTTTCAGACACAGCCCAGGCTACTTTTGTTGCAAGGCCAAGAGAAGGCTACAGCACACCACACCAAAGCAATATATTCTGTAGTTTTTGCTTCAGGTGCTATCACACATGAGAAGACTGCTCAATGACTGTCAGCAGACCTGCATTATCGCAGTGTGTCCAGCCAGCCCTTGCAAGACATCACTTTAAAGCCAATCACAGTTCTCCCAAACGCATGACATCTTGAATGATTTTCAGCTGCTGTAACACAGTGTATTCATTCACTCACTCTTGAGGTCTCAAAGCTAGAGAACATTTA
>NW_009270000.1:3287826-3344041 GCF_000687185.1 Egretta garzetta | reverse complement strand
CCCTCATTCTTGGCACAGAACTCTGGCTCTCCACTATCATCTTTTTGTTGTACTTTCAGTCCTAAAATTTCCTCTATTAGCAAGTTTCTAATCCAAGGCCATACTTTCACAGCTGATTACATGTCCATTACAGTCTCTCAGAGAAACTTAGAAAAGGCTATTTGAAAATCCAAGAACAGGCTTAATGGAGTTTTGGGGAGGGCTTTTGTTTTTCACTTAATGAAGACAATTGCTATCATCTTCCAGCCAGCTGGTTTTAGGGTACCCGATGCAGCATCTCAGCTGCTCTTTTCTTATGCTTCTTCAAAACACCAAGATGAATGCCACAAAACAGGGATTTGGTTCACTTTTGAGTTTGCTCAGTAATCTAACACTTGACAGGATTTCCATCCCTGACTTTCTGCAAGACTTGTAACACACCGAATCTCTGATGATAGCCCTTTGCTATTTGCAGGGCTACAATGCAGGTAGCAAAATGTATGTCTGTTCAGTAATCCTGCTCTTTTTTTTTTTTTTTTAAAACATGCAGAAGCAGGTAAGAAACATGACAGAACATTAAAGATAATACAAATCAGACAATTAAGCAGAAGCTCTCAGGATGTCACTGAAGGCTCATAAAAAAGCCAATTGATCGCAATGAGATCTTATTTTGCTCGCAGCATCTTGTGTTTGCTTTTTTGAGAGGTTATGGTTAACCAGGGAGTTTCCTTTTCCCCTGCCGCAAGAGTGGTCTTAAAGAGTTTGAACCATTAGGTTCAGAAGACTAAATACAGAAGCAGCACAAGAGGTGTGGGGAAAAAGGAAAAAAACAGCTTGAAAGTGTGGGTTGGAGTTGGCAGAGAGAGCAGCAAATAATGAGGTTACAGTTACTCGTTATCTGAGAATGTGAGAGGAAATAAGGGAAAGAATTAGGATGGACACATGAAATGGAATAAAAAGATGATTTTTGAAAAAAGATTCTACAGAACAGCTGAATTTCACTCATTACTATATAGCACTCGGGAACTCGCTGGAATCACAGTTGATGTTTTTGATGGCATTTGTTTTGTCTCTACAAAAAAAACTAGGGTTTGCTATTTTCCTCCCAATCAGTTGATACTAAAGATATTGAATTTTCTCAGCATCTCATCTGCTGCCGTCTTGTGATGTCTGTGTCAAAATTCATAGCAGTAAAATGCACAAGTGCATCAAGCAGGCAAGAACAAGGGACTGGGAAGACCTGTGCAGCCATAAGTGAACAGAGCTGCTGGAGGAGCAAGGAACGGGGCGGGCAAGTCTGCTGTCCATCAGGTGCTTGCTCCACAGGCTCCTTCCCCTAGGTCAAGATGTGGCTGCTCACCTTTATCCATCGATAGATGCTGCAAGGTGCCACGAGTAGAGAGGAAGTTAGCTACTATGGAATAAGCAAAGATGCTATCAGTACAATACCTGTTCACCTGCTCAACCCCAAGCAGCAATCTTGCACACATACCATCTGAAAGGTTTGCTCAGCCTTAAGCTTCCTGAAGCCGTACTACAAGCACACTCGCTTTTGAAGACGAGACACAGAAGTACAAAAGATCAGGGTTTATCTTTAAATTTACAGTACACACTGCTTAATACTGACGTTTTTACAGGTCTTCTGGGAGGCACTGTTCATATGGCATGCTTGCGCATTTGACAGTATCCTACACCTACTCAATTTAAGTAAGCTCATTTCAGAGAAGGGATGAAGCCAGAGATAAACTATAAATACAGCTACAAGAATCACATCAACTGAGCTTTTTTTTTTTTGTAATGGATGAAGTGTAGTTGAAAGTAGAACAGGAAATAGCAGAGAGCACCTAAAAAAAGTTATGGTTTAAAAGTGCAGGCATCAGGGACAATGAGAAGACTGTATCCTCTCAGCTTGAAGTGGCAGATAAGGCTGAATGAAAAGCAGGGGTAATTTACCCAGGCTTCAGGAACGCCTTTGCACAAAGAGCTGGCCCATGAGGTGAGCAAGGACAAAATTCCTGAGTGCACAAAGGAGCAGCTTGGGGCAAGCCTTGCAGCTGTCTCAGAAGGAATGTGCACTTTCTGTAGGTATTAAAATCCGCTGAAACAGGTGAAAGGGGGAAGTAAACAAAGACTTAATTCATAGCAAGCTACATAGACTAAGAATATAGGAAAGTAAATGACTTAACATAGGGGAAGTTTGAGGCAATAGGTCATGCAAAGAGGGATGAAAAGGTCACAGCAATTATGTACAGCCTTTTGGATAATAGAATCCACTGCGAGTCTCTAGATGTACTTCCAGCAATGTTAAGATGTTGCCTCCAGCTGCTGGATGACAGCACATCCTGGATTTATAAGTATTCATTGTTAGGATGTACACTCTGCATTTTGGGAAACACTGCTTTAGAACATGCTCCAGTGCCATCACCCCACACCACCTCCCTTCTCCCAGGGATCACCATCAACACATAAAAGACAGCTTTGAGGAAGGAAGGCCCATATTCATTCCTAAAGAACTTTAAGAGGCTCAGATCAAGCTTTCCAGTGAATATTCAACTGGAGTGGCCTGGAAAGGATATGATTCCAGCTGACAGAGGTATCAAAATTCCCCAGTGTGGTTTCTTAGGAGCAGGCTACACTCAAAACATGACAAGACAGACATACAGACAATGGTGAGCCCTTTCAGGCTTTCATCCCAGTATACACTATGCTTCTGTGTTACCAGTTTCAGCCTTGGGATATTTGTTGATTTTTATTTTGCTCTTATTCCAGCTCGACTCATGTTTGCATTTTTTAATGCAGAAGTGTGCTGACCATCTATCTCCAAGCTGTCAATAAAGTGCCAAAACTGCATTTGGGCTTATTTCCACTCCAGCTTGAGACAGCCTCACAGAAAAGAAAGCACCCCTGGCACAAAAGGTGGGTTTCCCGTGTGGCACATGAAGCCTGGAGAAGTTCTGGCTGCCTCATTCTGCAGAGAACAGAGCAGCAGGAGAGGGCAAGGCAATACCAACACAAAGATCTGCGTTGTCCGAAGAGGCACATCTGCCTCCTCTTCCTTTGGTGAAGCAGCTGGAGACCGTCACTCTGGGAGGAGCACAGCGTGGAGAAATATGCAGGACAAGTGCGATGAAGGCTGCGTTTGTCTGGCACAAGATAAGATGCACTAAAGGAGGTGAACTCAAGCACTTAGTAGAACACCAAGCACCAAACTTAGACACTTTCTCTACTGTTGGCTCCTTCTCTGTACACCTATATGCCACTTTTTAAAAGACATCTCCCTAACAATACCAACCAATCTAAAAAAAAAGACCCAAAACACATACCTAACTTCTTTCTGCTCTAAATACCCCAATCATGGAATATTTTTCAAGATGCATTATTGTTCAGAGAAAAAGAGAAAAGCAGCTACAGAAATGAATCACACTGCAGTGTTTTATTAAAAGAAAGAACCTCTAGAAATGACCAGATGATGCAGAGGTAAAGCCACCTACAAAACAAGACAAATTAGCGTCACCCACTGACTGTTGATCCTGGTGGCACTAGAGGCAAACTGGGAAGTGCTTTAGGGCAACTTTGTACTCACAGATTGTAAGCATGAAAAAAGAGTTATAAACAGAAAGAAAGAATTAAAAGATAGATAGTAAAGCAAGTCCCTTCCCTCTCCTCTTATTTTACAAATTTCTTCTATTATGGTGCAAATCCAGAGCATTGATTCTAATACTATTTTACTGGATTTCCATTTGTTTTGCCTGGGCTCCTACATTAATCCAAACAATAAGGGCCTTTAAAGCATTCATAAATAACCTGCTGCTGCTGCTGGCACCTAGGAGCCAAGCACAGCAATGTTAAGCAACAACAAATTTCATAGTTCAAGAGGCACAGTTAAGGAAAAAGGTTGCTCAGAAAATCACTCTCATTTAGCACAAAGATCCTTAAAATTGCATGAAATCAGTCAAGTAACTATAGAAACCAATTTCTTCAGCTCTGTATCACACGTCTCACACCTCAATTGTCTTTATTATCGTCTGCTGTCAGATCCTTAATCAGAAATGTGAACAGGCTTGATGATTTATTCAGCAGGGAAAAGAATCTGTAGGTCAAGTGAAAAATTTCACACACACATACACACGCACACACATCTTCAACCTTAGGTACTTTCATTTCATTCTGTTCCCAGTAGCTCTGGGGGCAACTCCAGTGAGATCCAATATTAAGGCTCAATTAAAATAAGCTCCAATTAGTGGAGCTTTTTTCTCTCAGGCTAGAAAAGTCAGGAAATGGATATTGGGAAATGTAAAAAGTCAGCTACTGAGAGGAGGCTGCAGACATAAATGAACTTATTTGTTGATTTCTACAGTTGCTATGCAGAGGCCTCTGGGAGTAAAAGCTTAACCAGTCTAAGCTATAAACTAAAACCCCTGCAGCTAAACATGAACTGTGTGAAACAAGGGCTCCATTCCAGAACAGAAAACTGCTGGGCCCAGAAAATTAAAAGCCAGAGGCGTTTTCCATTTAAAACTAAATCCCAGTACCGCCTCCCAGCCAAAGAATTATAAGCAGTATCAGATTTACAAAACGAACAATTACCCTGGAAAAATGTAGCCTATTGTACAGTCCCAGATGCTAAATCTCAAAGTTTCTTTTTTTTCCCCCCCTAATCCCACATTATATTCCTACCAAGTGTACTGCTGCAGTTTACAAAGGACCATTTCTAGACAGGACTGAAACTACAAAAATAAAATGTAAAAAAGAGCTCATAATTCATTGACCTCATTTGAAGCACTGCCCTTGCCTGTGGCAGTTCCTGTCCTTCCCCAAGGCCTCTGCAAATGGTATGCAGCAGCAAAATAAACCCTGACCTAATTGCCAGGACAGGGCTGCCAACCTTCTCTGAACACACAAAGGCAAGCATGGTAACTGGAAAGTCCTACCTCTTTCGCTTTCTGCTTTAACCGCAGTTGCTCTGGATCTTCTTTATTGGAACGGCTCTACCAAAGGAAGAGGAAAAAGATTGAATAGAAATTACTGGCATCCAAACACCATCGTATCCGTTAAATATTTAATAAATGACAATTTTCTCCAGTGATTGAAAGATTTAGCTCCAGGGGCGAATGCCTCAATCCAGACTGGCTTCCCTCCCCCTCCGCGCGCATACGCACACCCCCCTCCTCATCTGGGCCGGCTGCCTCTGCTCTAGCCTGAAGCAAGATTAAGCTGAAAATGATGCTAACGCTGTCAGTCAGGTCCAGTCTAGGCATGATGTTGTTCATGTCAGCAGCAGACACTTAAAAAGGACAGGAAGTATAGGAAAGAAAGGGAGTCGTACTCATGCAAGTACAACATGATTCTTTCAAGTCTAGGTTAGGCTTCCACCCAAGGGGCTCCAGAATTCAGCTTGAAACAAAACCAAAAAAACAGCAAACAAAAGATGATCAAGTCACATCTGATGGAGCAATGTCTACTGATTTATTTTTTTTCTCCTGTTATTGAGGGGAGGGAAGGGGGAAGAAGGGTACTTATTCTGCACTAGCATGGCTCCATCAGGGGTTTGCAAATGCTAGGGTACTAGCTCCAAGGCTGATCTGACTACAGAAAAACCTACATCTGGCAGGGCGGTGGATCTCACCAGGCTCCAGCTTGAACAAGCATAGTGAACCCACATTTTCAAACAGTGCCACACACAGATATGGAGAAAGACATGCCAATTTCAGAGCCAGAAATAGAGCTAAGGAAGGACATTTACAGCTATGTGAATACTACTTCCATTTTGTCCAGTCCCCATCCCTGGAGGTATTTACAAGACGGGCAGACGAGGTGCTTAGGGACATGGTTTAGTGGTGGAATAGCAGTGTTAGGTTAATGGTTGGACTTGATGATCTTAGGTCTTTTCCAACCTAAACGATTCTATGATTCTATTCATTTTGACCAGTAAGAATAATCTCAAAAGAAGAGTTGACCCCATCACACATTTGAAAGAACTCCTGTGATTTTTTTGAATGTAAAAAGCTAAAATCCTTTTTTGTATAGCCCAAACTAACGTAAACATTACAGATTTCCAGTAACAGGGTTAATGGTTACTACATTTAACACAGAAATAGGAAAAATCTGAAGATGTTATCAGTCTTAAGGACACCACTACTTCCTTGGAAAGCAAGAAGTGTTCTTACCTTGGCTGCTCGAAGCAACATTTCGCGTTCCTCTTCATTCTTTCTCTGCTTTTCCAGGTGATCAAGCTTTTCAAGAAATCTCAGCTGTGCTCTGGTGTCACTAGATACTATGTATTTATCACTCCCCTGGAAAGAGAAGTTTGTTATAGACAACCAGACTTTTATTTACACCACTAGAGCTAATAAACCCAGTGGGAGCAACCTGAAAAGAACACTTTTTTCAAAGCTGAAAAGCGTAGGCCATTTGAAAAAGACTTCAGGTGGAAGATAGTCATTTACACCTTTCCTCTCTGCTGAAGCATGTTTCCTGGCATCTGTGACTAGTAAGAGGTTATTGAACAAGTGACACTAACAACTTCTAGTCTATATTGACCATAACAACAATGAAGTCTTTAAGTCTAAAGGCTTAAATTTGGGTTTAAACAGCAACTTCATATCCAGTAAACATGCATACAAGACTGTCTTCTGGACAGGTTAAGAGAAAAAAAAAACAAAACCAAGAACTGTAAAGCAGCAGAACATCATATCCTTTCCTCCTTTCCTCTTTAAAGAGAAAGGCAAAGAAAAAGTAAAATTTGACATTTTAAGTTTCTAGTGTTTGGTGTTCTAGTTTCAGCCATTTAATCCAGAATTTGAAATAAGCCTCACCTGGTATTTCCAAAAAGAGGTTTTATGGAGCAGAGGGATGGTTTAAAACTACTTATAGTGAATCTTGGGGGTGGGGAAAGCGACATATATTATATATCATTTATTATGGCTTTAGGAATACATATTTTTACCTCGGTGGATGATCTCAAGTCACAAAATAGTTTTATGTTGACAGGTGACCTGTGGAAGCCATCTGGTCCAGCCCCCTGTGCAAAGCTGGGCCAGGGAATACTAATGAGTAGTTCCAACAACTGCACATGCATTGAAACAAGACTATGGTCCTTTTGGTCTAAAAAAATAACAATCAGTAGTTTATTTTTCATACTATTTTTGCCTTCGCTGGAAAAATCTGAGTTTAGTTTTACTTCAGATAGGAAAGAAGACAGAGAAAGGAAATATCTAAAACATGGTCACCTGGCAATGAAAAGCTTGCTTTTACTATTCTGCTCTTCCAAAGACAGGTTATTTAAGCCATGCGTTGGCCAGAGGGCATTAGGCAACACAAGCCCATTCGAGATGAGACACGTCTGTGCCACCTGTTTGTACCACTCTTTAATGCACATCCTACAGTCATCATCTTTCTCTGTTACTTTGTGAACTTGTCTTTTCCTGAGAAATTTATCCTTGGGCTTTTACCAGCCAAACACACTATATACTTTTAGCACCCCTCCTTTCTACCTTCACACACAACTGCTCTGGAACAAGCACAGCATATTTTACAGCTGTATTTTAGGCATTTCTATACTCTTCTTCCCACACCCAGCCATATACTTTCAAAAGCTGGGAGGAAAGTGAGAGTCTTCTTGTGGGGCACCATTGTCTCCCAGTCTGAATTCTCACAACTCAGCCAGAGCATGAAATCAATTCCTCTTCTGGTATTAAGTTTGGTCCTTTTCAACGAGCCACCATGTTGCCACATATCATCAACTGTGGCTCACACCACACCACGTGTTGCAACCAAGGAGCCTTTCTTTCCCAACCAGAGTCTGCGGCTCTCCAAAATGTCCAAACCACCTTTCCCCCTTCTTCTGTTACTGCTTGAGGTTTTTTTTTCCTTTTTGCTGCTCCCCACAAAACATACACTACTTCAAGTCAGTGTCAGTACATCAGTACAACTTGTTTTGAAGTAGCAGTTTATAATAATACACCACCATGCCATAATCCTTCTCAAGGGACAAAGAAGAAACTACTTTTCACAAAGTTTAGAAGTGTTTTGCTTTGGAATGGCCAAAGTTGGGAGTTAGACACATACTTAGGTTTTTAAAGCCAAATCCGAGACCCTATGCCAATTCAGAATGCAAGCCTCTCAAGCAGAGGCACCCCAATGCACTACCATAAGCTTACATGGGACAAGAAATGGGTGCATTAATAACAGTATTTCAGCTCATCAAATGTTTTTAAAATACCTTATTTCAGGTCTTTTCATAAGAGGAACACCTGCAGTTATATTTTGTCCTACTCAATAAACTTGTTCTCCGTGATCATTTAGCACCAAAATGCTTAGACAGAACAGATTTTATTGTACATCTGTCCATAACTTGTAGCCACTACTGTTAGGATGAACTAAGTTGGATTCAGTTTTTGTCCATATAACAGTGTAACTTCCTCACATAAGACCAAACTGTCCCCAGCTACAACAGTGCAATCCCAACAAAACTAAAGGTACAAGCGTAATCGAAAACAGAATTTAACTTGGTGATAAAGTATGTAACTGCAATACAGTGTGTGGTTAGATTTGCATGTGCAAAAGCAGAACTTGCATATTTGACAGTTAAAAAGTAATTTTTACTTTAGCTGAGCTAAATTTAATGCAGAGTTCACTTATTATCCTGAAAGAAGCTATTATTTCCATACAACAACAGCACATTAGTGCACATATACAATCCTGTTATGAAATCCATTCCCCACACTTTTTTCCCCCCTCTTCAAGAGAAATGTACATACTCAAGACTTCTCCACAGATGCACTCTAAAGCACAGCCAATTCCTACCAAAATTTTTACATTAGGTTTACACATATCCAACCTAAATGATTCCATGATTCGAAACACGTAGCATTGAAGCAAAGCATTCCCAGGTATGTCTTTAGTGAGACGAGAGCTGGCAACAAACTCAAGAACAGCCATACACCTTGTCTGTGATTTGCAACTTGCTTCCCAGATGGTCACATACCTGTAAATGAATCTGAAACCTGACTAAGGCTCTTGCGTTTTAGCACCAGGAGTGTATTGCATGCCCAGGGGCACAAAGGAAAAACCCACATCCAGAGAAGCTGTGCTCCACTGCAGTCCACCAGGAAAGAAGTTTGAAGAATCTCAAAGACCAGTTTCTTCCAGTAAATCTGAAGAGTCTAAGTTATATTGAACAGCCTTGCTGAGGACAGAGCAGGAACGCAGGCAGTTGCAGAGGCTCAGCTGTATGTGGGAACCTATTAAGCTTTGGCTTTTATATAGTCAATCCCTAAACCAAGTAATCACAGAAAAGCTTCTGATAACTTCTGCACTCTGCAGTTTGATGGCAGCATGGGCTGGGTAGGAGGAGGCTGGCTGTTTTCACACCTAAGAGGGCTCGCTCCTTCGCTACATTTAGAGCTTACCCCTTAAACCCATGCAGCTGCCACACCATGTCACCCTACAGATAGTGCAATTTAGGGTTGCAGTGTTTTACTGCTACTACACATGGGGAAATGTTTTCATGGGGCAATGTTTATAGCACAGCACCGTAACATGCCTCACGAAGCCAAGTGCTCATGGGCTCCAAAGGCAGGAGCATGGCAGTCATCTCATGCTGTGCTGAATCTACCCACATCAAAAACGTTTTTTAATCACTGTATTGTTTAGTTGCCATTATTAATTCTGGTCTTGGTTATCATACTAGGTTACACGCATACTCTTACACCTTCAGATTACAGGAGGGAAGCAGCCAAGGAACCAAACCAGCTAGCTAATTGCCTTTATAATTTTACCAAGGCTCTGTAAAGGCACTGCAACAAGAGTCACAGCACAGAGAGCAGTTTACAGCAATCAGAAAGGCTGTTCCTACTTCAGATAGAGACCAGCATGATAGTTTTATCCTAATTAAGTTAGTAACTTCCAATTACATACCATTTTTTTTTTCTCCTTAAATTTAGCAAACAAGGGCAAAAGCTGGCAAGCCTTCATGGCGGCATGGTACGCAGCTTTTACCCTGCCAACTCGCTCTCTCTTGCAAGACTAGCCATCAGATGTAAGCTGCTAGGTATGAACTGAGGAAACTGGGAAGAAGAGTTTCCTCAGTATGGTCCCATGAGCTATCGGCTTTTACACCAACTTCTGCCCTAACAATATTTACCTTGATTCCACAACACCTATCCCTATTATTGTTGGTCTTTTTGTAATGGAGATAGGCCAATACAAAGCCTTACAGGGCAGCTACCCAATCCTCTTGGAAAGGCTCTGGATTATTCTGTGAAGCACATGGAGCCTACATTGCACACTGGTACCTATCAATAGCCTAGAGGGAAAAGAGGATAGGGGCAAGCACTGAGGGAGATTGAATACAGGGCTGTGCAAATACATATACAAATACATAACAGGGCTCCAAACCCCTGTCATGTTCTGTTCTTGAACTTATATTTCTAAAAGCCTGTCCGAATCTCTCACAATAATACTACTCACAAATGCAATCCTGTAGGACACTCATCTGTAGTGTAACACCATCTTCCTAACAAAAGAGGATACCTGTGCCTCTAGGATTATTATGCACATTACTTTCTTGTTTGTTTGTTTTGTTTTTGAGAAAAGAGGAAAAGAAAGCAAGCTTATTGCAGTCTTACAATCTTATCATTGCTTCTGGCAATTCAATCAGACAAAAACCTATCAGTTTTTCTATTGCTTTAGTTCAATGAGAAAGAAATCAGCCCATTCAAGGCCACTGTCCAAGAACATTCCCTTGTGTCCTTGGTGTCTGCAACACACTAAGTCCTACCGGTTACTCAGGACTTAAGCTTCTACCTTGCTGTTGCTCACGAGCTCTACTGGATCTCCTACTTTGGAGAAACAACACAAGACTTCTCATTAAAAAACTATGCTTTTTCTGTATTGATTTTTTTCTACTGCATCTTCTTCTGGCAAGGGACAGCATACTCCAACTGATCCAGACATCACTATAAATACTTGGAAGTTTCCAAATAGTTCCTGCTCTTTACTATTGCTTCTCCGGTGCTTAACAGCCTATAAAAAGTGCTCAGTACAAAAATAACTCCTATCCCATGACTTAGTTGCTCTTGTTAAATTTCATTAAGTATAAAGTTCCTGTTGAAAAAAAAAAAAACCCACACAATAGAAAACTTAAGAGTTGACAGCTTGATGCTGAAAAAAGTAAGGACTAACACCTTATTATTGAAAAACAAAACCAAAAAAAATCCTCAAAGAGCTGTTTTGGCCACTAGTAAGTTATTGCTTCCCATTTGTGCCATACAAGCATCTTAAGGGATACTGGCTCACTGGAGCCCAATATACTTTATATTGAATGGAGCTAATACAAGAGGGAGGGGAGGGAATCTTAAGTAGCACTGGTGGGAAAGAAGTTCCAGAAACTTTAAGATCAAAGGGGTCTCTGCCTTCACATGGAGCACTTTCTAAAAATAAAACACTCAATTCAGTTTCCCAAGGCTTTTTACAGAGCCAATACTGCAGTTCCACCAACAGTAAATGCATAAAGCAAACACAAGCCCCTAAATCAACCCCACCACCAAGAGCATTCAAAAATAGCTTTACATTACCATGCAAGACAGATTTTGTGTAACAGCCACCACTTCTATGGAAGACAAGAAACACAGGCATTTACTCTTACACTAAGTTTTAAGAGCACCTATCCAACAAGTCGATTGGAAAACGCAAGGAATAGTTAGAGGCTATAAACAGTTAAAACGAAAACAGCCTTTGGTAGATACTGAAAATGCACATATTGCATATGATATGTCTATACTCGGAAGAGGTTTACCTTCAAGGCTGCAAAGCAGGAAAACTTTGGTGCAAAACTTGCTTAATGATTTCCTTTACCTTGTGGGTTGATACTCTGTGCTGAGCAATTACAGTTAGTTTTTCTAGGAGCCCTCGTAATCTCTCCTGTGTAGCGTGGGAGATCAAGTTCACAACATCAGAGTTAAGTTCCATAATGTCATGCCTTTTACCTGTGGAAGCATAGAAAATCCATTACGTGTTTTAGTAGTAGCTGATAATTGAAATAATTAGCACAGCAGGTATTCTGTTCCCCCTGGAAGTCATACCCATTATGAATAAAGGTTTGGAGATTATGATTTTCCTGGTAAAGTCACAACTTCAAAGATCTTAGACATTACATTAATAAAACTTAGCCTGGAGCTTCAGAAAATATAGACATTGTTTCACTTAGCCTCCAGAACCACTCTCCTCGCAAGGTCATTTATAGGACAAAGTTAATAAGAACACAAATCAAGCTTCATGTTCGGGGAGGGGGAGAAGCGGTAGCTGTAGAAATTAGTGCCATATTCTGTTAATTCCAGTAATTAAAAAAAAATAGAGAATTACATTTTGCCCTGCTTGACACCATGCTTGTTAACAACTCATGACATTTATTCGATGAGCGGGGACGGTTTTTGCAGCGCTCTCCAGGCACATGGGACCCTCTCACCTGCCTCGACTGACTGGCATGGGGCAGACAGACCCAACCATCCCACAGCAGCAGCTCGGACAACACAGATCAAGTCCAGCCGGGGTCATCATGCCATCACCTTCAACCTTTTCTCTCAGGTTGCCGCTGCCTCTCTGCGTGTTTCAGCAGCTGTGACCCAGGCTGGCGACAGCTCTGGGCAAAGCTGTCCCAGCCCCATGCCCAGAGCTGGGCATCACCTCTGCAACCTTCCTGCGGCTGCAGAAGTCTTCCTGCGGTTGACACCATCGATCATTCACAACGCGACTCTGTCAAGACACCTGGACGGCGGCAACTTTTCCCTGGTAGGCACTGCAGGCAGCAGTTTCACACGGTTCATACGCCGTACCCGTCAGAAATGCTTTTCCTTGCCCCGCACTGCATTTACAGCGGCTGTAATACTTTATGATGCAATATACAGCACGCCTTCAAAACCCATTTCGGTATTTATTGCCAAGTGGAGTGTTAAGAATGGATAAACAGTACACTGTAAAAAAACCTAATCACCTATTTCATTTGCCTTTGCTACTCTAGGAAATGAATAACAATCTCGCAAGACAGGGAGAAGTGACAATGTTTTCCCAGATACAATCAAAGTGTTCCCACTGTTTGATCTTGGCCACTAAGCGCTGGCCTACACCTCAGCTGAGTGCAAAGCTCATTTTGCTCAAGTACCTTTCAGCACTTCCTCAGCAGTTTCCCACTATACTATCAGAATACCGAAACATCAACTTAAAGACAAAACAAAATCCTCCCACCCCAAACCTCAAGATCTCCCTCCATACACACACACATTTCCTAAACCAAAGAGGGCTTGGTTCAAGACCAGAGGTGTTCATTTTCTGAATTGCTGTACTCCCTGACAGTATTCCTTTCCCTGCAATCAAAACACTTGTCATTTACAACATGAATTATTATTATTAATGAGGCACAGTTACCATGCCGGCCATGAAACAGCCAGGCCTGTATTTTCTGTCTTTCAATTAATTGTCTTCACACCCCAAGCCAGACAATTACTCTAGAAGTACTTTATGGTTTTTGTAGAGCTCTTTATTTTTCCTTACATCTACTTCCCATGGATGACTGGTTAACCCTCTACTGAATCCTGAGAAAAGCTCCTAGGCACCCGTTTCAGCGTGTCTTTTCCTTTCTCCCCTAGCAGCACAGCACTTCTTCACTCAGCTATGCCACACACAGCTCAGATGGCACACCTGGCTAACTAGCGCGGGATGTATTGAGGTAGCAGATAGCATTTGCAGGTTACGTGCTCGTCACAGGCTGGCTACTTAGTTTGGACTAAGATCAAGTTGCATGTAGAAAGACTTTATGATCATGTAAGTTAAACCACTGTGACAGAATTATGACTGCACGTATGAACTGCAGGCTTTCCTGAATGCTCAGCTGTAAAACTCACTGTTCCAGTACAGCAAGCTACCAGGCAGAGAGCGGGAGCAAGGGGTTGAGCAACATCCATCCAGTTTGCTGTAGACAGCAGTGGTACCCATCAGTGTAGTGCTATACAAATGCATGCTCCCTGCTCTGACATAATACAACATTGCTAAGCAACAGTTGTTCTTTTGCTGAGAAACTTAACAGCTGAGATGATACGTACAGTAAAAACTTATTACAGTTTAGTCTCAGCCATTCAACACACAGTCCACAGTACTATGCACAGATACAAACAGCTTTAACATCCCTTTTGCATAAAATGAATGCAAGGTTGTTCCATAGTCATAAACAAAGGTCTGCCCCGTGCATATTGGCAGTTTGAAACTTCTTCCTAATCCCACGGGCAGGATCTGTAACGTTGGTCAATAGAGTATATATGTGAACAGGCTGAGGAATGCAAAAGCTGTTAGGAAAGTCAGTATAATACATCAAGTTAGAAGCTACAGAAACAGAAAAGCACGCTTAGGTGTTTGATTTGACACTAGCATCTGTATGGTCATTATGTGTTCCATTAAGAGTGATAAAGTTGCTCAGTTTTCACATGCAGAAGTGGCACCAGTTTCTCTTTTCTGGTTGGGCTTCAGACTATTTCCACGTAAAAAAACTTTTTTTTACAGTTGTTTCCTAGAAGGGGAAGTAAAAACTCAATATAGTTTGGTAGAAACACATGAATTGAGATAGCAGATCTTAATAATTCCTGCTCCTTCTTCAAAGATTGGAGGCTGGCTAATGAAACAGGAATACTGCATCCATACATATCTGTTACATATGCTTTGTTCTCACCTATGTTCAAGATCTTCTTCTGAAGTGCTTCCGAGGAGAGAAAAGGTTCATCTGCACAAGAGCGGATCACTGTACCGATGAGCTCAGAGTTTGTTGCGAAAATGCACGCATTCTCCTCTTTAAGATTGACCCCCGCCATAGAAGTCACATCATTTATGTCATCTTCGTCTCTACTGAAGAGAAAACCAACATCTTATGCTTCCTTCAGAATGGATACAAAGAAAAAGCCTCTCGACTATCAAAAGACCACGACATTCACTTATCTTGGAGGCTAACCCTATATGATAGATGTTTAGTCTGGGCATGGATAAGGAAAGACAGCTCCTAAAAGCTTTCACACTTCAGCGAAGTGCTTCTCAAACATTAGCTTGACTAACGCCTCAGCTACTAGGCATGCAAATCCTCTGCACGAAACTGAAATTTTGAGCAAGCTCAGAAAACAAGGACTGAGGTAAACCTGGATTAAAAGTCCATACAAGCCCCCCAAACACCACCACTCTTAGAGCCTGAAATTTGTTCTAAAATTCTATTTCACCAGGTATAACCAAGTGTTGAATAAAGCTGAATACTGACTCATTGAATTTACAAACAAGCCCATTTTCTGAGAAGGTAACAGCACAAGCATGTTAGCACAAAACTGATCTTCACTTTTCTTTTAGTGAGCTCCTTTAAAAAGTAAGATACAAACACTCCTTGTCAGTAGTATACAGAACCAACCAGACCTTGCCCTTTGAATCAATCCTACCAAACAGTACTTATGTACGTAGCGGGGAGGATGCTATGCTCCTGAGAAACAGCGGCAGAGCTCTAGTTCTTAACATCCTTCCATTAGCTGGATTCTGCTGTAGCAGCTTTGTTCTACATGTTTAAAATAAAAACTCAAATCTGGTGTACTTAGGGCTAACTAACTAAGACTAGCTATAATCATGGTCAAGCTCATGTTAAGCAAATAGCCTGTGTGCCTTAGGTTTTGGTTTTTTTTTAAATAATTTTAGTTAAAATACTGAATTAATTTTTTATGGGAAAAGCTTTTGCAACACTTTAGCAATGAAAATACCCAAGTTACTTTCAGTTAAGTTTAAATCATCAAAAGAAAGCCTTTTTTGCTTCACAAAGCAACAAAGGCCGTAATGGTGGCTTCCAGGGTTTAGAACCAGAACATAAGCCGGCATTATTAATACAGACAGGTGGAAGCACTCAATCTGAAGGTCTTTTGATTTAGAAAACAAAAGAAAACAAACCCCAACACCACACACACACCCTTCCTCAAAAGTATTTGCTGGCAAGGTTTGATAAAGTTCATCTTCGGAAAATACCACGTGGCCTAAATAAATCTTTAAGAAGGGATTAGTCAGAAATTTGCCATTCTCAGGTGAAATGAGATCTCTGGCAGACCATCTTCTGACTGGCAACAGGTAGAAGGTGAAGTTATTAGAACATGGGTTGGATTTGAGCAGTACTCAAAAGACACAATAAAGTGTTGGGATTTTTTCTTAATCTATAGATGCATTTTCTCCTTTGGGAGAATAGGAATAGGTTTCTATGGCACAGGTCTTCTCCCACAAACTTCTACAGAGAAGCATGGCTAGGAAAGGAGTCCAGCCTTCCCCTACTCCTCTTGCTGTTCGTTTGCATGCCCTCATGGCTAGGACTTTATGTGATTTGTTCAAAGAAAAGGAGACCCAAAAATTTTTTAAAACCAGCTTCATTCATTAAGTCTAACTAGACATAGCTTTCTAAGTAGGCTTGTGCCCCAAATCCATCATGCTAAGAAAAGTGTTAAACTCTGGGATTGTCAGAATGGTTAGGTGACCACAGTTACGATTCAAAGCTGAAGTCACCTCTGACAGAACAGCTTCCATCCTCCCACCCCTTCACTGAGCAGTTCCAAGCGTATACTCATGCTCTATCAGTCTAACAAGAGACCCTGATCTTTCAAGAAGCGTGTAAATGAAGCTTCACTGCATGCTAATTGAGTGCTAACTGGTCTTCACAAGTACACTCCAGGCTCCTCTTCTTTAATGACCACTTTGGAGAAGTCTTAGCTGTTGGCAGAGACAAAAATCCCACCAAAGCACAGTGACTGGCACGAATCTACTGATAAAGGAGATTACAAAATCAGCACAACTAGCACCAAGAATGTACACATCACAAGCTAGCAGAGCTGCAGGTGCTGGAACCTGACATTACCCCGACGGAGCTGTTTATGGAATCCAAGGATGTTTGCACCTCAGGTACAACTGTATAGCACACAGTTTCAGTAAATCATTTTAGCTTTTAATCTGGCCACATAGCCCAAATACTTAGGAGGATACAATACTAAGGAGGAGGTAAAGTTCACTACTATACATCTATCCACCCTTCTATATACACAAGTTTCAGTTCTCTCAACACAGCCTTTATCAGGTTACTACTTCCATGCACACAGCCTTTCTCGTGATTACACACATACAAGAGCTTATATGCAAGTAGATATCTCTACCTGTACTGTTTTTAAGGACCAGTTCTAACCTCTTTGCTGTGCGATATAAGTTTGCGTTAAGTCACCAAGTCACTAGCTTTGATGAAAGGTTAATTTGCACCTATGAAAACAGTGCTGCACTTATGTTATTTAACCCAAAGAAACTATCATTACATTTCCTTAAGAAGTAGTGCTCACTAAAGTTTAATGTACATTTCAGAAGCTTCATATTTCACACTTAACATACATGTTAAGTTTGTACTTTTTACTATGCTTTTTTCCTTGCCGTTTAAACAAACCTCCATCATTTTAAGTAGTGTAACATGTACTTTGAGTAAACTGTAAAAATCATTCTACTAAAGTGATAAATTTAAAATATTCCTGAGTATACATGCAGATGTTTCTGTTGGATACTGACTTGCTTTCATTTTCAGCAATCCTCCATAAAGCCCCTCTTCTACACCACTTCCTTCAATGTTTTTTGCATTTGCTCATGTCACACCCAGAAATCAACAAGAAAAATTCTCCCAGCTGTTATAAATCTCCAGTGATTTAAGCTTATCAGGACAAGGGGTAAAAGAGAACACAGAGTTCTGCGCGTTACCCTGCATGAAGTCAGATTTGACATTTAACTGAGTATTCCACTGGAAAAGAAGCCCAAGCAATGCAGATGCACCTATGAATTTGTCTGTATTGGCTGAAAAATGAGTCTGTGGCACCCTCTGGTGTTTGACCGATGCACATGTCTTTTTTCTGAATCCATCTTTATTCACTCCATTTTATACCAAAGTCAAAGGGAAAACTAGAAAGGCACGCTTAACCCAAACCTCCGTGCACCATCACAGACAACTATGTGGGACAAAACTTGCTCAGTGAAGCAAGAACCACCAGTGCTCCCCACCGTCACGGGACAGGAGGAGCAGCTGCCCAGATGTTCTCCACTCTGCTGTCTCACTCCTGTTTGTCTGCTAGTTGAGCTTGCAAGACCTTGCAGACAAAATGCACAAGCCAGAGTTGTATGTGCTTTTGGAGAACAACTCTATTAAGTAGAAAAGATGCAAAACAAATAATTGAAGATGCAATTATGTGTCTTGTTTTCTCCAGGGTGCTCTTGCGTATACTTTACAGAAGTATGTAGAGCAGTTTATAATATAAAGTCTTGATGCTTTTAAAACAGACTGCCCTTTACAATACATGCCATGGGGCAATCTCAAGCAACCTAAAACAGCCCACCAGAGAGCAGACAAGGTCAAACTGCAGCTTATTAAGTACAGCTTAGTGAGTATTACATTCTTGAATCCTAACCTAACCTAGTCACACATGGCAGAGGGAGTCAGGCTTGATGACATACTGCAATGAGACACCCCAGTTTGAAGCGTCACATGTACAATTACATCAATTAGAAGACATGCTCTCTGCCCAAAACAAAGAGGGCCACAGTGCTTCTGTCTGCCTTGCACATGATCAGCAGTTGATGGATCACAGGTCACAAAGAATAGCTGTGCTGGGAATACTGAAAGTCAGGACAGAAGAGAGCAAGCCACTTCAGGGCTTACTGGGGAACATCTATTGCACAGGCCAGATTAACACTCTGTGGTGCTAGACATATTCAGAGGACACAGATACTTGACTGAGGGAAGCCAAGAGTTCAGGTACACGCTGCCCAGGTTCAGATCTATGAAGGTTCACATACGTAGTTTTTCAAGTCTTGAAAGTTTGGTTATAGCAGTGAATAGAGACTTACTAGAAAAATGTGAGTTAGAGATTTCAAATCTGAATTCTCATGGACCAAGCTACTTTGAAAATCATAATCCAAAAGGAAGAATAGGAATCCCTCTTGGATCACATTGTAAGAGCAGCGTTTTTCCTTCACTAAGAATTTAACAATTCAGGGAAGGAACTTCAAGAATTCAAACTTTTTCATGTAAGGCAGTTGATATATTCCAATCGGAAGACCACAGGAAAAAAAATTGGGTGTTTTTTTGTGGGAGTGAGTTTGGTTTTTAATTATGGTATTTATGAGGTGATTTTTTTTTTTCCCCAAAGATCACTACCTAACATTACATCCTGAATTATATTCTGAAGTATATTTCATAAGAGCTTGAGGCAGCTGAACAGAGCTATTGCTGTAACATCAGCTTTTCATTTCAACTTATGGCTACCAGTGTTTTAAGTGTATACTGTACGTATAGCTGTCTACATCAGTGCACACAAAGTTGTATCTTTCAAGAGATGGTAAGTCAACTGGTCAACAAGACAAAGGTCTCATGTCTGCTTTTATCCCTGGAAGAGCAACTTCAAGCTTGCCTTAAAGTCATAAGACCAATAATGCTTATGGCAGTCCGTACCTCGCTTCCAACATTACATTTCAGAGCTACAAAAATAATTTCTGCTTTTGAAAAGTTAATCAGTTACCAGAACTAAAAGCTTTAAGCACTCTTGTAATCTAAAGGCCTAGAGAATATGCCAGAAGCCATAATTAGATGTGTAGTCAAAGACTTTCACCTCTACATACAGGAACAAGCTTGTAAGAGGAGCTAATAAAAGATTTTGAAATACAGCACAGAGCTTTAGACAGGTTACCAGCTAGTCCAAATAACAGTTCAATGCTATCCAGCTATCTGTAAAAAACAGAGGTTATATCTACTTTAACCTATGAAGAGCTTTTAATACAAGGTAATTTTGCTTTAGATCAGTTAATAGTACTCACAGGATGGAGATCAAAATGCTTCCTCTACAAGTAAAAAACCTGATACATATTGATGCACACTGTAATGACATAATTACACTCTTGTGATAGCATGATGAAAATCCAACCTACTCAGGACAGTTTTCTTATATTAAGAATAATTAACATCTGCTATGAGGTCAAAATTTTTAGAGTCTCCCTTGCCAATTAGTATTATAACATGAAAAACACCTATCATAAACAAGTTGCTGAAGAAAGTTGCTTTTATTTGGGCTCCGCTCCCAGCTCCATACTTGCTGGCTGTTCCTTTTGTTCCTTCCTATAGCAAACTTCTGATATTGTTTATTTTTACCTGAAGGATGTTGCTCCATTCTCTTTTATTTTAGCTTTCTGAACAGGAGATGCTTGAAGCGACAGAATTTTATTTCCTGGCAGGGTAATTTGTTTCAAAATGGAACCTAAAACAAAACAAAGAACATGCCATAGTAGAAAGCAAAATGCTAAGACAACTGTTTAACCAGTTCATACATCTAGCAAAGGCTATTGTAGACTCAATAGCAACTAATTAGGTCCATCGGAAAACCAGACACTCTAGAGCCTTACATTCTGCATGTTCTGTATGGCCAAACACCCTACACGCTCTCAGCAAACATCCTCCTCTGTGCTGACCAGTGAAAGGTTTTAGTGCAAACTGGCTGGCTGAGACAAACTCACTTTATGCATCAACCTGGACCACTTGAAGGAAAAAGCTGTCTCATGAAATGACTCTCAAAAGCATCACGCTTTAAAGGAAGTTCACTGCAAGGAGCTTACTTGCAGTATTTTAACAAGTACAGATGTTTGACTGACATGCTTTTAACAGGTGCCAGAAGTAGACATGGCACTGAGTTTCCCATCAGAACTCCAAGCAGACAGCAAAGATGTTCAGCTTATCGCACAGAGCTGGTTGCTCCTGATATACAGCTACCTTCTTACATTCCTACAATCTACCAACAGCCAGCATTTATTTCTATACCTCAGCAGTCCTCTCCCTTCTCCATTAAAGAGGTTCCACTTTACCTGCAGGAAACTGGTTAGTTTGAACAAGCGTATTCAGCGGCATCCTTTTCTCAGCAGATGTCTGTAGGGTCAGCGCTGAGGGTTGCGGGAGTGTGGACACTTGCTTTACAATGGTTCCTGATGGTTGTTGGACTACCTGGAAGTAAAATACCCGATATCAAGAGTGAGAAGAGCTAAACACACATAGAAGCAAATCGTATCAACATGTCCATTCAGCCAGAAGCGCCGCTGGGCATGCATGCATGTCTAGCTTTCAGTTTAAAGCAAACAGCATGCTCAGAAAAACCTCACTTTCTGGGTTTTTTTACTTCATGACAAGAAATCCTAACAACTGGTCGTGAGCTTCAAGCTCCAGCTTTAACAGACAATTCACCCCTACTCTTTATTGATAACCATATGAGATGAGTTTCACTCAGTATTACACAAGCCATTACATTAAGAGGCTTTCCTCTCCCTAAGTCTTGCTTAACAGACTAACAATTGAATATTGAGTCTGCCTGCCAATAAGTTCAAAAGGGTAAGTATCACATACACCTAGTTAAAAAGCCAGAACACCAAAACAAACAGTTAGAAGTCTTGCATGAAATCCTTTTCCTGTCAAGAATTAAGAGTGCACACTAGAAAGTTACTAATGCATTTCTGGAGCCACAACATCAATTGTAGATTGAGACGCCGCATTTCGAAGTGTTATCCAAAAGCACACTGAACACATCAGTTAGCAGGAACGTGAAGTACCAACTAGCAACACCTAGAGTAGAGCCTCTACACAAACCCATCAGTATGCTGCTGAAGGGTAAAAAGGAAGGGGGTTGATAATTTTGTTTAAAGAGGCTCTTGAAAGAAACAAAACCAGACAGCAGGATGTCATCACAACACAGACCTACAGGCACAGCCCATAAATACTAATTCTTCCTCTTCAGGGGCAGCTATTAAAATGCAAAAGAGTAATAAAATTGCAGCATCCCTAAAAGCCTCATTTCTAAGCCTCCTGGCTAGCAGAATGTGGGCTGCAGCTTTTGATACATCCTTCGGAAAAGTTCTTGATTACAAGTAGTAGAAAGATGTGCTTTTACCAAAGCGCAAAATTATAAACATCTTCAGATTTAATGCTATTTTTTTTTAGCAGCAGAAAGCTAATACAAAGGAATTTTCAGGATCAAGAAATGACTTTTTCTCCTCTACATCTTTTATTCCAACTTCAGGAAGTCTAAAGAGTGCTTGTACAGCAACACAGCATAAGTTTAATTAAATAAAGAACTGACATTCAACATACTTCAGAAATTAGGCTGTCTGCTTCTGTCATCTAATTTCAGATTTATCAGTAAACACCATCAGCATAAGCATCACACAGCTTTTGTGTATCAAATAGTGTATCAAATAGTCAAGATACACCCCACCCATCCCCATAATAACAGCATCATGGTTTGGCATAGCAGCAGTAAGGTAGAATAAGCGAGCTGAAGGTGGTGTCTAAAAACCAGACAACAGACAGTTCTTGAGAAGAAACGTATAATCCATAAGAGGAAAGAACCACAGGAATACAGGTGGACTACAGGTGACTGTGGACAGTCAGGGCTTCGCAGGACACGCAGCGCTTCCTCATGGAGCAGTACAGACACTAACATTTGCTTCTGTGTGTTGTTACCAAAGGGCAGTTTGATCTTTAGGAAAGATCCAGCTTCCACACGCTGGAAGTTGCAAACAACATCAACAGCATCATTTATGTGTTCTTGTGGTTTAACCTGGCAGGCAGCTGAACACCACACAGCTGCTCGCTCATTCTCCCTACTCTCAGTGGGACAGGGAGAGAATCTGAGTGGGGGAAGTAAAATGAGCATCACATCATATGGCATGGGATAGCCCTTTGGCCAGTTGGGGCCAGCTGTCCTGGCTGTGCCCCCTCCCAGCTCCCTGTGCACCCAGCAGAGCAGGGGAAGCTGAAAAGCCCTTGACTGGTGTAAGCCCTGCTCGGCAAGAACTAAACCATCAGTGTGTTACCAACATTTTTCTAGTACTAAATCCAAAACACAGCACTATGCCGGCTACTAGGAAGAAAATTAACTATCTCAGCCAAAACCAGCGTTCAGTTAATTACTGAGCCACCAACCATCCTGGACAAACTACTCATGGCCTCCACCAGCACCTACACCAGCATGCACCTAGAGATCCTCCCTACCACCAGTGAGAATGATGCTTCATCTTCAGCATGCAAAACACCAAAACAGCATAGGAGGAAACATAAGCATTCAAGATGAAGGTGCAGCAGACAAAAAGAACAGAGGTAGGCAGTGTTAAATCAATAGCCTAGGTGGAGCATTGGGAAATCAGTCAAGTAACCGAGGAGACTAGATCAACGAGAAACAGAAAGGATGTGCTAGCAGTAAAGCTGATCTGTGTTTGCTACTCTAGCTGATAGACTAACAAAAGCTGGAAGTCCTTGAGACTTGCAACAGAACAGGGCAACAATCCTAGAAATTTCGACAAGGATCTAATGCCAGAAAAAAGTATTTAAAAAGAGATAATATCTGTAAGAAAGAGCTAGTGCCTCTTTTTTTCAGGTTAGCAGCAAGAAGCAATAAAGAAAAGGGACTGTTCCTTTGTGCCCCATTAAGTGGGTTGACAGAGACATCAAAATAAAAAGCACCAACACTCTTAAGTAAAAAAAAATGCAATGCAACATCCAGCCAACAGCATAGGGACAGCAGCTTGAGAGAGAGACTTTGATTAGCCTTACTTGAACCTGTTTTGCATTCATAAAGCAAAGTTTGGAGATCAGCGGAGAGACGGTAAGGTATCATCACACACTACAAGCAGTATTGCTTCATGGAGAAAGCCTCACCAGCTGAATGCAAAAGCATATATCCAGGACAAAAAGCTCTTGGAAAAATAACAGAGGAGATGCTCTGCTCAAGAAAGCTCAGCTCTGAGGGGACTCAACACTAACAACTCACTAAGAACAAGTGGTTGGAATAGCAAAAGCACTTGACTCCTTGCTTCAACTGCTAGCAATGTCCAGGGAACATGTCTCATGGGTAATTGCAGGGACAACACCTTTTGCTCTTTATGTGTCACATGATGTTTTAGTCTCACAGCAGCTTTCTCACCACTGGAAGCCAGTGGCTGGTAATGTAAATTTTCATTTATTGCACTTTAACAAGAGACAAAGAAATACTACAGCAAGACAAGCTTTCTTTCCAAGATGGAAATTCTGTGTACAGTGATGCCCTTAAATGAGGCTGTGTTAAGAAAGTCACCAGGAGGGAACCTTTTTCGATGTGCAAGTCACAGCACAGGCGCACCATCAACCCCAACAGCATCCCTGAAGAACAGGTCCTTTTGTGTTCACCATACAAACCCGGAGTTTCAATAATAATGCCACAAAAAAGATAAGTTACATGTTACATCACTCCAGTCACAATTTTGATATTAAAATACTGCAGTACTGCATTCTTAAGTAACACCAATGTTACCTCAGAGCTGGCACATGAAAGCTTGCTTTACACTCCTCAAGCACAAGAGACCTAAATTAGAAATGGGCACGCAGAGAGGGATTGCATGGCATCAGACAACCCCAAAAGCTGGAAAGGGAAAGAAATTGCTGGCAGCATTGTATGGACAGATTTGCACAGCTGGCATGCGCTTCCTTTCAGCTGGCAGCAGGACCCTTCTGTTTAGGGAGGGGAGGTCCAGATTTGTTTTCTTGTGGGAGGAAACAGACCCTCTGTCCTTTCAAGGAAATGCACCAGGGAGGCCCTAGAAGATGCAGCCACTTCTAACTTGCTCTTTGTGCTAATAGGTTGCCTGAACAAACACCAGGCTCCTGATACAGCTAAGCTGCAAAGTGGTCAACTCAGCCCTTCAACCACATCCAAGACCAGAATTAAATAGGTATTTTGAAGAGCAAGTATTTTAATCACCATGCCTGGGATCTACCCAAATGAGGATAAAAGCATGTTTTGTATGCAGTTCAGTGCTTGCAAGGCACTGCAAAGAAAAGCAATTCCAACAGGCTGCCACACTGCAGCAGTGGAGAAGGCAGAAGTCGCTTCTTGAGTTTACCGATACCATATTCAAGACGTGTTTCTACTCCCCAGTGCGGAGTTAAGCTTCCTCATCTATTTGTGCAGATGGTCAACCTTTCTCCTGGAATACATGGCTTGCTGCATAGCCAACAAACTGCTCTCCAGCCCTTGTACAACCTCAAAACCCCTCATTTTCTTCTGGCTGGAATTTCTAAATTTAGTCCTCAAAGACAGTAAGGGTACCAACTCCTTTTCCAATTTGGCTTCAACTACTTCTATCAAAGACTGTCAGTGCATATGCTTGATAACTGTTCGTTTTTAAAACAAACCCACTCATAAAAAGGACCCACCCCCTCCACCCGCATCCCCTCTATACAGTTGAGTGCTTTGTTCTTTTTAAGCAAGTCTGAAAAGGTGAAAAGCTGGTAGCATAAACTCTTCACTTAGAATGCATGATTCTTGTATTACATCCACCTTATGCACTTTCAAAGGAAGAAAATTAAAAAAGCAAAATGTTTTAGGGGTCTGAATACTGTTAAATCAAGTATACACAATACACAAACTACAAAGGAAATTCACACACTAGATGCCCCACTATCCCTGTGGAAAGTAAATCTAGCTTCATAAGAAGTCTGATGTTTTCCCCTCTTTTTAAGAAACAAATATTTACAAGGCAGCCCTATTCAAGAATCAAGTTCTTTATCTGCCAAAGGGAAACTATTCTCTCAAAATACCTGAGAACATTACTTGCAGTACACCAGTCAGACAGCATACTGCTCAGTATCTCAAACACCCATAAACCAAACCTCATGTATTTCACAGCGTTGCTCTTTTGGGTATTACCTGTGATCCACAGTTTGTTGCTATTTAACATTAACATTAGCGAGAAGTTAACCTGTGCCAAGAAAAAAATGTTAACACATTGCTTTTGAGGGTATTGTTTTAATAAGACATTTATTCCTCCTGGAATTTGTTAGCTAATGAGGCCTGATAGGAAAAGCTCACTTTTGGATGATTTCATAATTAACATGTCTTAGTAAACGTGGAGGTCAGAATTCTGCTCTGAAAAGCTCCTTGAGCTAGTTCATACATTTCAGTTAACATATGACTAAACATCACCAAGCCACTTGTGCCCACAAAGTATCCAGGGTAGGAACTACCAAGCTAGAGACTGGAATCTCTGGCAGCTAGCTGAGGCATGGTCCTAACAGGGCATCTAATAGTAATTAACATAAGCACCTCATCAGCAATTTCCATTTCTGACACAAGTGTTTCCTGTCTTTTTTTTCAGATGCCAACCTAGCCTAGTTGCATGCATTGCAGGGGTCAGAACTCACATTCCCTCATGTCTCAAGCTGGATGTTCAGTCTAGTGGAACGGTGGTCAGCACATCTTGCAAGAGACCGAGCTTATAGTTTGGCTTTAGATTCACCTTTTCAGCAAGAGCTCAATATCCCTAACTATGACAAATGTAACTGATTAACTGATTAATGACAGACTAGCTTTGTACATTAAAAAACCCTGCTAAGATCCAAATTTGTATCCTCTTGACAAAATGGGGAGAGTGAAAGCCAAGAAGCCCAGTTACAGAGAAGCAGAGAAATTCATCTTACCAACTGTTTCACTTTAACCACCTGCTGAGCACCCACTGACTGTGCAACAATGGAGTTTGGCTGTGAGATTTTAATACTGATTGGGGTTCCAATGACTGGTTTCAGAGGCTGGAGAGGGGTTGTTGCTGAAGATGCCACTGTAGAGACCAGCATGGGCTTTGCAGGCTGCAGAGAGGACGTTGCTACCGCAGAGGCGAAGACTGGCTTGACAGTTTGGATAGCAGTCATCCCTGACGTTGCTATTGTTGTGGTGATGACTGAAGCTGCGGGCCGAAGAGATGCTGTCACCACTGCAGAGGCAGGAACAGGCTTCACGGTCTGCCGAGAAGCTGTCGCCGACGCACTGACAAGGACTGGTTTTATAACCGGCGAGGCCGTGACTGTTACAGGGGCAGACACTGGTTTTACAACTGGAAGAGAAGTTGTTGCTACAGGTGAGGTTGCCACTGCTATCGAAGGAGCTGGTGCTGCAGAGGTACAAGTTGAAACAGCTTCTTGGGTTGGAGCTGGCTGCTGCATACACTGCTGGATAAAACTCTGAGCATTGGGCATTAGCTGCCGTAAGGCAAGCATGCTTTTCTAGAAGAAAAACAAAAAGACACTGGATGTAACATCAGCAGAGTCTTCCACAATACCGATACGTTAGCAACTGAATCTTCTTCCTCATCTGCCAATTGAATTTTTCATGAGACAATAAGTTGCTTATTCCAAACAAGTTTTGCTAGAATTCAGGCACCCTTAAATCGATGACAATACTGTTCAGTGAAGACCACAAGAATCACCAGCACAGGCTGAGCGAAGGCCAACAGTCACCATGGCTTCACTGCACATAGCAAATCCCATCTGTAGGGAAGCTCACCCATAGCGTTGTTTTGTTTAATTTTTCAATTTGAAATTTGTGTTCTAGAAAAAGACCATTTTAACTGGTTTACTACCTCAAAAAAAACCCCCAAACCTATTTTGCCAAAACCCCCTCCTATATTGTAACAGCTGTGTTTATTCCACAGAGCCTGTCTGACAGAGAACTACAAATTATCCAATAAAGTCAGAAATAAGCTCTGAAGATAGGAGCACTTCTATACCAATACAGCTGTATCTACACTAGGGGGGGATACCACTTTAATAATGCCTACATAGCTGCAGCAGCACAACTTAAGCCAGATACTTCTCTGCAACAAGAGAACATTAGTAAAGGTACCTGGCAACATCTCATTTTTACTACAGCTATGCTTGAGAACGTTAACGGACAGAATAATCTTCAAGCTTTCTACATATTTATTTTCCTTGACTATTTACAATCTGGTATGGCTCAGAACCAGGGGAAATCAGCTCTGTAGCTCCCTGTATAGTCTCACAAACCTTCATCTGCCCCCAACAGTTCTTTAAGTCTGCAAGAGTCTCCAGCACAGTGCTGTTGCTCTGGCCTTCATGCAAAAGGAACAACTCTCACATGCTGATATACCGAGTGAACAAATTGTTTGGATGTCTAGACTTTCTGTGGCACACCTATCTTTAACATTCACTTCCTTTTCTTTTAAAAGACTGCTCAGCTTTCCTCATGCTTCTGATACAATTTATTTACCAAAAGCATCCAGCACAGATTTGAAAGTCAAGCAGACTTTACAGCCAAAGTCACCGTACTTTTCCACCTATTGGAACAGACAAAACAAAACACACGCAACAACTTCCGTCAAAAACCTGCAGTTCAAAGATAAGAGACAACTCCAGAGTCCTCCCTACAATTCCACTTCACTAGTTAAAAGTGAACTGGCGACAAGCCGTATCACATTTCTTTCCAGACTCGAGCTGCAAGCATTACCCCACAAACAAGGCCAGCACTGATCCTCATAGCACCTTAGAGAAGTGCTCCTAAAGTCACCTTCCAGTTGGTACTCAGTCCTGTCGCAGCTGCTCAGTTACAGACCAGACCTAATCACTGTGTATCAACTACACACCCTTAAGGTATTTCAGAAAAAAGCAAATAGGGTGCAAGAAGTTTTAAAGGTAACACTACAAAGTCAGCTAACTTTGACCGTGACAATGTCTAAACAATGTTTCTGAAGTCCCAGTATTTCTTTGTTGAGGAAAGAGGACCTCCTTAAGGATTATGGGGTATTTCTGCCCAAACCAGAAAAGCCTAGAGGATACCAGTACCTGGCAGCAATGTCACAGGAAAACCGTGCAACAGCTCTGCTGTGATGGGTCAGGGTCTGATCCACACTGATGAACCCAGCTTAACTCCCGTGGAAACACCTTGACATCTGTGCAGCTTCTCCACATTGTGGGATGGCTTATTAACTCAGGCCAAGCACTTCTGGAGGACAGGGCTGTGCCAGAGCTCATAAACCCCTGGGAGACCCAAAGGGGTAGCAACATTAGCAAGTGCTGCACAGACACCCCTTGGCTTAGCTCCTCTGCGCCAACAAGTCCGGGGCTCTCAGGGCTCACCAGCCCTTGATGCAGTCTAGCTGTGCCAGACTTAGGCTGGGTCTGTGTGGAGCTACTGAGGTTCACCTGCACCGTTTTGGGAACACAGCACAACAGCACCTAAGCTGGCCCCACACATAAGCAGCCAGCTCACATCCAGCAGGGTTCATCAGCCAGGGCCCTGCAGAAGGCAGCTACGCTACTTTGGAAGCCAAACTTGCCCTGGCAGTGAGTAGAGCTCTGCTGAGACTCTGTGCAGCTCGTAGGAAACCTCTGCCAGTCACACTGACCCTGCACTCACAGCCCGGTCCTCCTGCTGCCAGAGCTGCACTGGATGCAGAAAAGCCCATACTCCAAGCTGTTTGTTTTTCTAGCTTTTGCATGGGCTTTTAAGAAGCCTCCAGGGAATTAAACTGAGAATAAATGAGCTACCAATATGAAAATTTTGTATCAAGCCCTGCAGAGATGAACCTTCTAGACTCATTGCAAACTTTTTAGCAAAGCAGCATTTAAAGGCTGCCGCTGTAACAAAATTATTCATCCCACACTTGAACAGATTAACACCAACCATCTAAAGTAATATCAACATTATCACATGCATTGTTATACGTGCTGCCAAATACTAAGGAAGAGGACAAACTCCAGAAAACCTCTGTCCCAGCTTTACCACTTCACTATTCTTCCTTGATTCTTCACCATGACTATAATGAATGCCAAGGAAAAGTACAAATCTATCAAGCCTAAGAATATGGTGTACATTGCAATTAAGTAAATGTAACCATGTTTTCCGTGTTTTCACTGGGATTTAATGCTTTCTATACAACAAAGGTGTTCATTTTTGTATTGTTAATAGCATTCTACCATACAATTAGAAGAGTTAAGAGAGCGTTTTCTAATTTACATCATTATTTGCTTGAATGGAGGTAGAGTTGTCCTGGGTTACTTTTGCTAAGCTGCAGTAGTTCTGTCAGACCCCTTCTCGAGAAAGAGGTGACGTTTTTTTCTGCCTCCAGTTAAACACAAACCAGACAGATAGATCAATGGCTTTATGTAGATTCTTTGAGCTTAAATACTGCCTAAGCTGTGCACAGCCACTATTGTCAGTCTTTGCATAACAACTCAAATAGCTACAGTTTTGATGAGGAAGTAAGAAGTCATCTTAGTATAGCTGCTCTACTGTAGATGCACCAGCTTCCAAAACATTAGTCTCCACTAACTAGAGGGTAATTACTCTCCAATTTAAGAACACAGTGCAAATTACTTCTCTGAAATCCTCCCTCCCCCCAAAAATGGTCTTTCCAAGAGGAAGAGTCACACAGGGCTAGGTTAAGCACCATTTCCTCAACTGACCTTAGCAAATACCAATTTGAACGCTCTGCCTCTTTCCTTTTCTGGTCCTCCTCCCTCCCCTCATTAAATAGTATATATCCACAATCAGACACTTACCTTGAGAAAAGGAACTAAATACGGTTGTGGAGATGACTTGAGCTCTATGTATAGCTTTTTTGTAAATTCTTCTGGTTCAATTTTTGCTTCCTAAGAGGAAAGTGTAATTACAGTGGTAAGTTATAACTATGAATCTACCATATTTTTTCCCAGATGTATCAAAAATTCATGGAAATTTACATTACCATAGAATTATTCAATTTCAGTACTCAAATGCTTTTTTCCTCCTGTATTTTTAACCAAAAGGTTTTAGGATAGAGTGATGTTGTAATTTAGATACAGTATTAAATTAAATTACTTTCTTCAACTACAGGCAGTTAACACACTTAAGGATATTTGTTCAAACACCCATTCACTGAAGTGAACTGATAGAAATAAGTTTATAAGTAGCACTGACCCTTTTGAGTACCTCATTGTTATGCAGAGGCACTTAAAATCCAATAGGAGTACTTTTTTTCTGTAAAGGTAGTTTATCTGCATAAAGATCAATTTAAAGAGACTGGAGACAAAAGACAACTCAGTAGTTTTTGTAAGACAATTCCAGTCTAATGCATACGTAGCATAATAAAGCAGAACACTTTAACATTATCTTTCAAAAGCAGGAGGAACTGAACATCAGAACATCACTTCTGCATACCAGTAGGTAACAGTCCTCTGTCTAGCAAGGCACAGTCTCCTTTCTTAATACTTTCTGCTCTGCCCCAACACAAACACCTGACTCAAGGGCTTGGGAGGGTTAGGAAGCTGCAGCAGACTTCTGAGACCCCTCACTCGCTACTGGTAGCCCCAGCCACTGCTGCCCTTTCTCACCCTCCCCAGGTGAGACCCTGCCACAGAGTTATCAGGAACATCACCTCCTCCAAGAAGGTACAGCCACATAAGGAAGAGGGACCCCAGCACCAATCTCTGTCTCTGCAGAGAAATTACTCTTCTCACCCATAGTCGTCTTGGGAACAACCATTCCAAGGAGCTACCTGACCAGAGCAGGGTTTTTAAGGACTGTATGTTCACAGACAAACAGAACTTGCAGCAGCTCTCCTATTTAGCCATTTGATCTACTGCCTCTTAGGTCTCACTGAGCTGTGGATACAGGTCATTGGGGTCTCACAGACACAGATGCAGTGATTTGGTATGCTACATCTCAGTGTATACAAGGTGCTTGATGCCAGTTTCATGAGATGCTGCCTTAAGGAACATTTTACTTCACAGTTACTATTTACTCATTTCCCTCATATGTATAAAACATGAATTAAATTCACATTTAAATCATATACACATACTGAATGGCAAAACAACAGCATTTTTAAAATACTACAAAAAGCAAAAAAGTACACAGTTAACAATGTATCAACATCTGGTAACAACTGTTCTTAAAAAAAAAAAATAAGAGTAATGTAAGCATGAGAAGGAACAACACTAGTATTTTCCTACAGAAGCAAGGTGTATAGTCCAGCAGGGACACAGAGGCAGAGGAATCAAGATTTTGCAAGCCTGCATCTTTAAACAATCTGCTCTCTGAAATTGCACCTCTTGCCTTCACCACGCTTTTCTAGACTGAAAAGTCCTTTGCTACCACTAGCAAAGCCATCCCCCTCCACCAGCCCACAGCCTTCTGCTACGGTGGAACAACAAAACAGCAGCAGCGGTCAAATGCTGAGACAAGAAGTGGCAGGAGAAATCGTTACCAAGAAAACCCAGCTGTGCTGGGGTACAGCATGAAGCAGCATACGGAAGCCACCTGCAAGGAGAGAGAGAGGTTGGCAGCCACCACGTTGTTTTCTCCATCCCATTGTCTAAAGACATTGATAATGCCATGCTTGTTCCACTGGAGCTTCACTATCAACCTGTCAGTCAGTTCTGCCTTGGAGTAAAGCCGTGGTACGGACTTAGCACTGCACTACAACCTCCATGGTAATACTCTTGCCACTGAAGGCTCAAAACTACGCTAACATGAAAAAAAAAAAAGCAGCTCAGACACAGAAGCTGTGTTGACACTATCAGTTCCTCCTGCTGACAATTATCTGTGTGCATAGAATGAAACAGGAATGTGAGGGGGGGAAAATACAGCATGGGATCCAGTTAAAGTAAGCATTATAACATAAGACTTAAAGAGGGTCAGATGTACTCAGCCACAAATCCAACTCGAACAAAACTATGATGAAGTCAATGTCAAAAATTATACACAAATGATGCAAACTTTGTTTTAAAAGAAGTCTCACCAGTAGATTTTGCACCAGATTCTTCACATTCTGCCCCATCTCAGGGGCTTGAGGTCCACTAGATGCCAGTTTTATTAGCGTAGCAAGAAAATTCTTGCATTTCTTCACATTCTCTAGCATCTCCTAGCATGGAAATAAAGAGAAGACTGTTAGATGTTGCATTGGCTCTCCAACCTCTGATGAATATGGAGAATGTTAATTTTAATTAAAAACTTTTTTTTTTTTTCTCCTTACTGTAGAAGCGCTGGTCTGTGCTACTGTTGTGCCCTCTACTTTCACAGAGACTGCCTTTTGGGAGATAGCTTGTGCAGGTGGTCCTGTAACTGGAAGTTTTACAGGTGTTCCAGTACTCGAAGGCTTTACAGCAGTAACTGTAGTAACACTAGCTGTTACAGCTGCTGGCTGAAAAGAAAAATTAACACTTTTTAACCAAAGACTAACGTGACAAACATATTGCATTCTGCTAGCGTACAAAATAGCACTCTCCCTCCACGCTACTATTTAAAACATAAATAAATTATTTTTATCTCTGTTTTTAAATTCTGGATTCATTTGTTCTGAGGGGCTCTATTTAATACACAGTAAGTGGCAGAACTCCCACAGCCATAATTCTGTTTTTAAAACAAGGACAGGGGGAAGAAATGGCAAAGGCTCACCCAGGCTGAAGCACTGCCTGCAACTTCAAGCGAAGAGAGAAAGGTTAATTTGTCTTGAAGAAACCAACATATTAACTTTGCCAGGCTCCTACAGTCTAAGACTAATGAATTTTGGACAACGCTAAGCCAGGCAATACTACGCTGAAGATAAATATGACCTTAAGTGATTACTTATCTTCCTTTCTTCTTCCCCTGCAGCTCCTCTCCCAATTACAGTATCCCTTACTCTTCTTACCACATGCACACTAGGCAAAAGATGTCATGCCCACTTTGGAAGGATGCAGAAGCAGTCAGCTGAGCAAATGCACCTACACCAAGTTTTTCCTGCCTTTTCCTTGTGGGCAGCAATTTGGATCTCTCTCTCTCCTCTGCCCAGACACAAACCCTCACAAAATTCAGTTATTTTGAGACCTCTTTTTAAAATCTCATTAGAATTTACCAACAGATTCAGAAGTTCCAGCAACAGAAGAGTAATGAAGGTTTAGTTAAAAGTAAGAACACGATTGTGTCTCTCCTTTGCAAACCTGGCTAAGTAGTAGTTTCCAGAGGAACACCTACTAAACGCAAGTATTTCTTGCTTTAAAATCTGAAGTAGAAAAAAAAAAAACCAACAAAAAAACCACCCCACACTCAAAAAACTCAACACAGTTCTTCTGATACAACAGAATACAATATGAGTAAAAGACTTTGCCTCTACAAAACCCACTACTTTCAATTTCTTAACTTGAAAACTAAAAAGCCACATTGAACCTGCAGGTCACAGAAAAGAAAAGCGTTTCAGGTTAGCACTTTAAACCTGAAGTTGGGTGTTATTTTTCCTCCAAACCTCTCCAGAGAAAGGGAAAGTGGTTTTGTAGGCCAAATTCTAGGTTCAGATCTGTGCAACACAATTGCTTTCTCTGACTCTTAACACATTTGAACAGAAGAGTTTATTTGAGCAATCAAATTGATACTTACTAATTGCATTAATGATAAGATAGTAGCACAAGAGCCCAGCTTACCCTACCATGGATAAAACAAAAACTAATCAAGAGTTGGACAGACATCATGTAGAATATCAAAGGGCTTTGAAGTCTTTCAGGACAGGGAAAATTAGCAAGCAAACATTTAAAGCTAAAGCAAACACTCACACTTTTGCTGTTTATTTATAAATTATTTTTTTTCTGGGTGGGTGTCCCCCCGCTCCTTTCCAAGCTGCTGCCAGCTTGACATGAAAGAAGCAGGCAGCTACCAGAATGCTTTCCAGCTTAAGCTCCCACCGTTGGTAACACTTTAATAGCTCTCTGCAGGATCTTTGCCACCACCACTGCCTCTTCCAAGGATGAGGCTCAACAGCTCTAAGACCACAGGGAGGCAAACTGGGCATGAGAATCCCACAAACAGATGGACGGGAGGAAGACGGAAGGGGACAGAGTACAGATCTGTCAAGCTGCAATGCCCTGGGCTTTTAAAAGCCGAAAACATGAGGTTCACGGGAGCTGATCTCTTGCAAATTCCAGCGTGTTTACACATCAAGACCAGAACAGCATTTTATCAGCTGAGGGAGGGAACAACAGGAAGTCTGCTGGACCCTTTTCCCAGGAAGATGAATATATGGGAATTAACTTCTGTCATCTGCCCTCAACCTTTTTCACTACTGACAATTCTCATTCTCACTTCGAGCAACAGAGAAACAGTCGCCACAAAAGTGGCATTAATCCTGCATATTTTGAAGTCATTTCAAGAGAAGAAGTGCTCTGCATCTAAATGAAAGTGCCCCAGCATGATGCTAATTAGATACTTCGCAGCTTCGTCACCCCATCTGGGAAGAAGGTAAAAAATGAAACTGTGCAGGTATTTTGTCTGACATCAGAGCTTAAACATTCAGGAGTGCCAAAAAAAAAAAAAAAAAGAAAAAGAAATATTTCTGTAGGTGAGGAGAATAATCCTGGAGTCAGTAATTAGAGAGAGTTTTGCAGATAGTAGTGTTCAAAGTTGTACATAGCACAGGACAGGAGGTACACAACCAAGCCAAGGATTATTTCCTCTCCACTGTCTTCCACTTTTTGTGATGACGTCATACTTCCACACCAACACTCCTCTCCTGTGACCTCAAAAAATTGTCAAGACTAACATCAGCAAGTTCTTTTGGGACTGATGAATGAACTGCTGCCAAGGAAACCAGACCCAAGGACTTTTTCTTCTTTCCCCAGACAGTTCCTGCAACCTTATGAACAGACACCCTTGTCAGCACTCTTCTCTTGTCTGCCCCAGAGGAAGGAGTGCAGTGGCCCTGTGATGGCAGGTTGTATCCATATTGCACCTATTTACTCTTTATTCTAAGAGAAACTTTGCAATCTTCTGCAAAACAGAGGGGCTCCAAGGAAGCCACTCCAAACAGAAGAGCGCTATTAATTTTCCCTAGAGTAATTGTTGCTGCTGTTTAAGTCCAGCCCCATCACTAGAAATGTTCAAGTTTCTAGAATGGATAAAAATAAAGCTTACAAAAAATACTCCATGTCTACCTCTAAGTATCTCACAAGGACACAAGTTAAATTGATAACATCAAAACTGAACTAAGAAAGCAGAGAAGAACCAAGTCAAAGGCAGATGCAAGTTTAAAAAGGAAAAGTTAGTAGCATGATGAATCTCAATGTTTATCCACATGAGAGTGTGAGGACGCAGGCAGCTTCATCCATCAGATGGAAGAAATCTTTACCTTCATCTCTTCTCCCCAGTGTCAGGGTAGTATAGTAGATGACTATTGCTTTTATATCCTAAAGATATCTATGCAGAGATCACAAGCACATGGTTTGCAAGCTAGTATTCCAAAATAAAAGGAAGTAAGGAATACTTGTTACTGTTCTTAGACACAAAGCATATGCTGTTTCCATTCTAAGCAAAATATAAAATATATTGAGAGGCCTCTAGGTTTTCCCCTTTAGCCCCAACATTATCCATCTGTAGTGAGAAGGAAGAGAAAAAAGATCACAGACAGAGCTGTGAGTAATCTTCAGTTGCTGATACAGAAGAACAGCAGGAGGACAAATTTGTAAGACCATTAGTTACCAATGTCAGCAAGCATATCCCCCAATCCTTCAAACACCCTCAAGGTCAAGAACATAGATCCAACATGGGTTGTGGAATGACTGATCCTGCTCGTTTACCGAGTGCTTGGTCAACCACTACTGCTCAGTCTCCTTCAGCCTCTTGTTCACAAAAGAAAAGGTATGTACAAGCCAGACTTCTTCCCAGTTTCTCCTCCAGGTTATGAGGAGAACAGAATATTTTAGCTGTAGAAAGCAGCAGTTTTGTGCTTATCCAGAACTCTGGTTCCCAAGAGCAGAGGAAGAACTGTATCTAGGAGAAGTCTCATACTCCACAGTTAGGCAAGAGCCTCTTCAGAAGACTCCTACAACATTTTTATCCAGAAACAGAGAAATAAGACCTAGGAAATAAGAAAAAAACCACTAGCTGAAAATAACGAGGCATTTCTAATGACTGTATATTTACAGTCATATCTGTGGAACCCGTCTACCAAATTCAATTAGAGAACAGAGGCTTTCAGCTATGACCTTCCTTCAGTTTTTAAAGAGGGGAAAAAAAAAATGTAGACCTGAAAAACAGCTTGACTAGTGCAGACAGCTCAGATTCCCCTCAACAACATCCTAGGTATACTTTTTTCGCCCCTAAGGAATCAGGGAACCCAAACAGGAGAGAGTATTAGGAAGTCTCCATCTCCCAGAAACATGTCAGCTAGACCTTAAAGGAACTGTGTCATAGCGTACAAAAGCACTGGAAATGGCTCTCTGAACTATTTATTTAATCCATTGTTCATGTGCTTTCTACTGCAGTGAGAGACGATGAGCTGACACAGGCTGGCAGAAGCATAATTAAATTATGCATTTAAAAAAAGACATTCAGGAAAGAATTTATCATAAGGACAAAAGTTACCAGCTCAGTGAAAATCAGATTAGTTAGAAATAACAAGAACACATCCATATTTTCTTCAGTTCTGTCACTTATTCTTATTCCACTGCACTGTAAAGCTTGCCACCTACCTGTATTACAGCAGGTGGCTGAACAGTAGAAGCCACAGCATTTGTTGTTTGAGATAATGGTTTCACAGGAGTAGCTGCTACTTTCTTTAGCAACTGGGTGCCAGAGTTCTTCAAAAAAAAAACCAAAACAAAAACCAAACATGTGCAGAGAACAGTTGTCAGACAAGTCAATGACAAAACAGACACTGACATTAGTGCTTGCTCTTGTCTAATATAAACCAAGATGCCCAGTCTTAGAGTAACAACACAGGCATCATTCACATAGCTCATAGTTTAAGCACCATTCAACAAAGCTATTTGTCTACCAGTTTAATACTCAAGAACAGATTCAGAGACATTTAGACACAATGCCTAATCAGAACAAAACAGTTAAAGGATGAGCACGTTGGTGAGACCTATACAGATGGTTGCTTTTTTTTTTTTTAATACCCACTCTTCCTCTTGTATGCTGACTACATTACAAGAGATGGAAGCAAAAAGCCAGCAGAGCTCAGTGAAGAGTGAACATCCTGGGGACCTGGGAAAGGTCCTGAGCTTCACTCAGCTTCTGAGAAGTATCCATCAGAGGATCGCAAGGTTGCAGTTACTAGCAGTAGCCACTTTGGTAGGTTTTTTAGGTTTTTTTTCTTAAAACCCTTTAACTCATCATCATCAGAGAGGAATTCCTTAATTTGAACTATACCACATGTAACGGCTAGCAGTTTTTTTCAAACTGAGAAAACAAAGCACATAGTGATGTTTATGTGCAAAACCAACCACCATGGTGCTGTTCAGAAAGCATTCAAATGCTTATATAACCCTCCATGACTTATTTGCAAACCCTGTTATAACTACATAACATACAGCTACATCAAGTTAAAGCTATGAGAGAAGTTACCTGTACAGCACATATTCTGATGGCAGGTGTGCTGGTCGGTACAGACGGCCTCACGCTTGTGTTATTTTGTGGCTGACTCTGTGCTCGTGCTATTGCTTGTTGAGATACCAGCATTAGTTGGCCATTACTGCTTCTGATGAGAACAGTTCCTGTTGAAGAAAAACATCCAGACTGTTAGAAATTAAGTGATATTATGGCTTTCCTATGCTCCTGTGGCAGAAATAACTAGACCACACTGATAAGATAATGTAACGTTTAGTTTCTTACTCCAAGGAACAGCTGCCAAGAAATGCAAGAGCTAAGCGTACATCAGTTTTACTCTGCATTTTATGACAGGAAACAATTCCTAAAGTCAAGAGACAAACATAACTAGACAGCCACATTGAAACACTATCAAATTGCAAAGCTGTTCATCATTTGAGTCAAAAAGGATATTTTGGACATTAAAAAGACAGACACACAGACACTCTGGGATTACTTTAACAGTAACTTCTTTAAGCAGTTCTTCAACCTGCAAAATTCATCACCACTATCACACTTGGCTGCCTCTATAAATTTTCACTTTCTGAACATTTAGGCACATACTTACAGGTGAAGATATGGCTTAGAGAAAACCTGCAATGGGAACTGAAGCCTGATTAATACCAGTTCACCTGCTTCTATCAAGGCCATCCCCCTTGGTCAGAGGGCAGTTGTCTCCAAGGAAAGCCAAGGCCACTCAGACATTTGCAGCTGTCCCTCCTTTAAGGGTCTGTCCAAATGCATTAAAATGCATGGTTTTAATCAAAGCAGCTTACAGCCAAATAGGCAGATTCCAATGGGAGAGAAAAAAGTGTATGTGGGGGGGAAATACTCTTCTGCCTTGTTTCCTTGTTTTTTGTTTTCTTTTCAAACCTACAGCAATGTCAGCCCACCATGATTCAATTCCTACCACCTTTCTCCTACCCCCTCAGCTATAACGACAGACAATTAAACAGTTAACAAACAATGAGTATTTTCACTAAAGCTTTCAAATGCAAATCACCCTAAGAAGAATCAGTCAGATGCCACATCCCAGTCCCATCTTCCCTGCATTTGGAAACCATTCAGCTACCAATGCCTCCTCCTCCTCCTCCCTGGCCCCCTAAGGGCTATGCTCTGGAAAATCCAGACATTTCATCAGGGTCACAACCACAAAATGCCAGCTGGATCCCCGTTCTCAACGGCTTCAGATCCTTCAAGGGAGTTATACAGAGCACCTTACCTTTGCTGGTGCCTCACCTCCTTTACCTTCAATAGCAGCTGCTGAAGAGTCCACCAAAACCACCCTCCTCCAACACCTCACTTTACAAAGGCCTTTCGCATACAAGGAAGGGGGAAAGTACAGGAGAAAGCCAGATATGTAAAATAAGAGTACCTCAACATTTTTGGATAACTTGCAAGAAAGTTGAATGCAGTCATCAGGTATCTGAAGAATCCCAGATCCATGCATACTTACAATCTTTCCTAGTGTAAACCAAGCCTGCATCAATGGAATAGTCCTTTTACTACCTGGGTAGTCTGGAAACTGTCAAAATACTGCTGTACAATACAGCCTAAAACACTGCTTCTGTCTGAGTTTAAAAGAATACAGCAGGAAAAGCCACAAGCTCCACAAGTTGGGTTTTTTTAAAAAAAAAAAAAAAATCAAGCTATAACCACATGCTTAGAAGCAGCTTTTCATCCTCCACATCTAAAACCATAAGATGACATTGCAAGACAACACAAAACTTGGTATAAAATTCTGTAACATCAACCTTTACATAGCACACACAAACTGAGACTACAAAAGGAGCATCTCAGGTGATTCCCTCCTTTCTCAAGCAGCCTTTACTGGATGGGGCAGATGCACAAGACAGTTGAATATCCAGAAAAATAGTGGTACTCCATCTGACAACTCAGCTTTCTCCTCCTCCACTGAAGTCTGGGCTATAATTGTATTTAGGTACAGATGGATCTTTTAACTTAATCAGCGAATACCCAGAATCATAGAAAACTTAGCAGATTTCTAATTTTCTTTACATGCCATCTTATTTAGACAGTGATTCATGGCATACAATTTATCATCAGTCAAAAAGGGCATTTTTTTCCCTTGTTCACATCACGTGCTTATGTAGATTCTAGGGGAAGAGAGAAAGCTGACAATATCACACATTTTGATAGCAACAGCATTTCTCTCTGCTCTAGATCCGCACTCAGGATGGCAGAAGTGTTGTTACTGGAGGTTTTAAGCTTTTCTTTTCTAAGCTTGCTTAAAAATTTCATTGCTAGCTCTACTCTTTGAGAAGGCACATACGAATTTATCATTTAATTCCTTTAGAGATTTGGAATGCTTAAAGTGTTTTGTTTTCATGTATTTGGATATTTTGTCACTACTCATTACATTTGCTTTTTAAGCCAAACTGTCAGAAGTACAATTTCTACTTCTCTGAATCATTCTGCGTACCAGAAACATCATTGTTACCAGTTACCTTGATTACAGGGTTGGATTTCATTGGGGTTTTTTTACACTTCTGTTCTGAAGTTAGAGTTAGCATTTGCCAGAGATGGAGACCCTGCCTGAAGAGTATCCCATCCTCCAGTCACTTGAACAAGGAGAGTTTCCAGCAGACTCCACTTGACAAGCAATTAACTCAAGAGCACCACAGCTAGCAATCTTATGCAAACACAATACAGTTCATATGCAAATTCAAGAACATCTAAAAAAAAAAGTAAACAAAAAACAGCCACCACAAAATTTTAATCCGTCCCAGGAGCCCCTTTACATTTGACCATGACTGCAATGATCCCCAACAGCACTGTACCCTGACACATAAATCAACTTTCCTCCCAGCAACAGGATTAGTCAACGCAAAGACATCCATGCTTCATCAGAACACTGTGAAAGAACTTTGGGCTTATTCTTGGTGAGAGCATCCACAGAAGTTACCTAAGGCCACTCCAGTGGTCATAGCCTTGATTGGAAGAGGCAACTAAGATGACGCCTGTTTGCTTCCATATAAGTTACGGGAAGAACCTGTTCCACTTGGAACAAACATTAATTTCCCTATATTTGTTCTGTTTGGCAGAATTTTTAGTATGGTGGTAGCCTTTTCATGGCAGTAGCTTTTCGTGACAGCTAGAAAAATTAGAACTCCAAACCCAACAAAACCAGTATCATGGAAATCTACTGACTACTGCTTTTGTAGACTTGGTATTGTAAATGCCTGATGCTAGCACAAATAAAACTGAAGGAAAATTTGAAACGACTGTCACAGCTACAGATCCATACAGCGAAGAGCCACAAGACATCACCTCAGGCATGAAACACACTTCTGGGCAGTTACAACCTAATGTCGCAACATGACAGTAAACTGAGGCATGGATTGTCTGAAACAGTCCGAAAGCTGTTGAGAAAGGCGGTTGTTTTCCACTTCTTGTTGCCGCAATTTACTTATACTTTTTCACAACTTAAAAATACCCCCAAGTCTTTTGATACTCCCTTTCTGCCTTGGAACAAAAGCAATGACCCAGCACTGAAGTCAATAGTGCAGGCTCCAAGAGGAGACACAGGAGGGGTCTGTCTTGCCAGAAGAAAAGGTTCCACAGCACTCAAACCCCATGCCATAAGTCTCACACACCACGTACAGCTGCACAAGTGTGAAATGAGGGAAGAGCAGGTGATGGTAACCTTGAGGTTCTCAATAGAAAGGTCTCATAAACAGACTCGCGCAGCTACCAAGATGCTACTATTAAAAATGAAGATAAGTGCAAGAATCCACATTCTTCACCTGGGGGAGGGGGGGAAGATAGCATTTCTTATCAAGCGCTGTTTTCACATTCACTAGAAGGCAACTTTTGCCAAACTAAATGTGAAAACAGATCAGGTCTTGCAGTTGTTGCAACTCCACAGGGAAATGGCGGGGGAGGGACCCTCCGAAAAGCTGAAACAGTGAAGCTGCAGCTAACACCGCTCAGCACAGTGCTTAAAAACAGGAAAGATATCTGCAATCTCTGACCAAAATATCAGCACCAGCTGTACAGCCATGGGGCATCTTCATAACACCAAAGGTGCCATCTTTGGGGCAGCACTTCCAAGAAAGCACCGTTTACAGGATACACAGTTTGATAGTTTTACTGAAGTTGTTTCAGAGAACAGGAAAGACATTCTCACCACACGTGCACTTTGGTAGTAAGAGTAAGGCACAGTCCCTTTGGGGCTACAAGGCCGTTCCTCCTATTTTCAGATCACAAACAGAAAACTTAAGTGACCAGTGACCAGCAGGGATTAGTTCTTACATGCTTCGCTGGAGGACTTGGGTGTGTCTCGCTGATTGACAAACAGCCCTTTTTACAATGGATTGAGTCTTCTGTCTCTAGGTATTCTGCCTGTCCTGCAAAAAACATCCTTTGGAAAGTTACTTAATTTTCTTGACTTGCCAGAGAAGGCAGTTAAAATAAAATCAGCTATTTCAGCCCTTTGTTCCCTGCACACCTTCCTTCGGCCGCAGTCTTGCAGGAAGGCTGGAGAGGAAGGAACTGACAACTGAAACCCAGCTCGGCTCACTCCAAAGCTACACAGGAGCCACGCTACAGCTTCTCACCTTGAAGAGGTCTCATTGCGATTTATACCCTTCCTCTCCAGTGACATGCCTTCTCCTGGAACAGGGGCTCCAGGAACGATGCCTCCAGGAAGAGCACCCAGCATCACTCCTGCAAAGCTCAGGCAGCCACCACCCAGAACAGCCTTTACCTAGGCATGACAGCAGCACGTGCCCTGGAAAACCAGAGGCCTTCTACTAAATTTCCATTTGGTACTCAAACCTGAGATACCTCCGCTGTAAATTTTTGCTGTCCCAGCACCACCAGCCAAGGAAATGAAGCTTTTTCTGAGCTTGGTTACAATATACTTCAAACTTTCTAAGCCATTAGCCATGTATAGCACCCAACCCAGGAACGAAGAAACACAGGTTAGCAGGAGGACCAGCTTCCAGACAACCTCTTCATTGTAACTACAGAGAACCAAAAACTCACCAGAGACGTGAACAAAATGCTGTGGGATCACAGCAGAGATCTGTTTATGCCACTCTCTATGCCCACCTGCATGGGCTTCACTGTATTTCAAGGAATAGTGTTAAGGAAACCACACTGTTAATGTAAAGCTGTGCTGCCAATCAAAACTCAGGGTTTCATCCAGCAGCACTGAACAACAAGGTATGCTAAAAGCATCCCACCATAAGGGCAACTTCCACCATTAAATTTCTACCACGCAAGACAAGCCTGAGGCCATTTCTTAAGGGGAACACCCAGAAGGAATTTCCTGAGATGAACCAGGTGCGCTCCAGTGGGATACACCATATGCCATTACAGGTGAAGCTGAAGTTGTAAAGTTAAGCCACCACTTTGATTACATGGTTTGCAACACAACCGCTCAACACAACAACTCTTCAGAACTGCTGGCTTGGGAGCAATGTGAGGAAATGCAAAGAAGTCTCTTGCTCCTAAAATAAAATACAAGCAAGAACCAACTGCATTAGACCCAACTCATTTAAGAGAACACAAGTTACAAAAGCCACTTTCAAAAAAGGGTAAGCTTAGCTTATTTCAAAACAAAGGGTGCTTGCACAGGTACGTTGCCAACCTTAGTGTAAGTTCACTTTAACACCAGTCACAAATAGAGGGCTAAAGGAGACTTTCAGGACCCAAATCAGTAACCGAACAGTTTAACAACAAAATGTTTCAAAACAGTAATGTTTCAAGGCTCTCAGTTCCTAAACAAATCTCCTTCTTTCACTGAACTACCCAAAACACAGGGATAGCTTTTAAGGCAGCTACAAGGTAAACCCAAGCTTTAAAGGGGATGTTTTACTAGGAAAATAAATGGCAACTAGACAGGAATACTGGTTTTAAGTTTCTTAGGCTGACTCAAAATTCAGAAAATAAAGGGCTAAATACTACTAATCCTTGCAGCAGCTTTGAAAGTATTTTTTCTCTCTAAGGGCATCCTTTAAAAAAAGGGCATTTTTTTCTTCTTCAACCCCATTTAGTTGAGCCCCACAGAACAGGTCACTTACAAGTTACAAAAACACATAACAGGACTGAATAAGACAGACACAGAATGGACATTATAGACATTGACTGTTTAAACGGTGATAATATCAAGGTGTATTTTATTGTAGACTGGCTGTAAAAGGCCGCTAAAGAGGCAGAAAGTGTTACTGAAATACAGTGAAGGACCTGATAGGCAAGGCTGACACTGAAGTGACTTAACTTTTACATGACTTGCATAACCCTTCTGCTATGTCGGGGCTGTATGTTTTCAGATGAAGTACGGACTGTACTGCATGCAGGAGAACCAGTTACTCCCCATAACCCTCACTTGGTACTTTTTGAGTTTTCCTAGATGTCTACTTATCCTGGTTACAGCTGGGATAGAGTAAATTTTCTTCCTAGTAGCTGGTATAGCACTGTGTTTTGGATTTAGGACGATAAGAATGTTGGTAACACACTGATAGTTTTGTTGTTGCTGAGCAGGGCTTACACCAGTCAAGGACTTTTCAGCTTCCCCTGCTCTGCCGGGTGCACAAGAAGCTGGGAGGGGGCACAGCCGGGACAGCTGGCCCCAACTGGCCAAGGGGCTATTCCATACCACTTAACGTCATGCTCAGTTTATAAACTGTAGGGAGTTGGCCAGGGAGCAGCAATCACTGCTTGGGGACAGGCTGGGCATCAGTCAGCAGGTGGTGAGTAATTGCACGGTGGCTCAATTGTTTTTCATATTCTCTTATCATCATGATTATTATTGTCCTCTGCTGTTTTATTAACCCGTCTTTATCTCAGCCTATGGGTTTTACTTTTTTCGATTCCCTCTCCCATCCCACTGGGGAACGGGGGAGTGAATGAATGGCTGCGTAGTGTTCAGCTGCCTGCTGGGTTAAACCACAACACTGCTGCAGGTTTCTGCACAGAAGATGAAGAAACATCTGAGTGACAGCTCAATACGGAGGCAACATTTAGCTACGCTTCTCACTGTTTTGTGAGCAAAGCTACAATGAGGGTCTGGTATCCACCAGAGGTTACCTCACCACGAGCTCCGAATTACAAGGTCTAACTTCTATTCTTAAATCAAATACAACAGACTGCGGATAACTGATCTTCTGGGAAGTCAAAAAGATTGCCTGTTTGGGGCTTTTCTTGGGAAAACATTTCGGATTGCTCTTAGATTTCCCAGACAACCAGGGTAAGGGGCTCATCTACACCACATGGGTCAAGTTGAGTTGTTCAGCTTGGCCACTACACCCACAAAGCATTTTACTCTGTACAACAAATCATTCCAACCTTTGGAAGTAATTTTTAGTTGATGCAAGAGGAATTCAGCAATGATCAACCTATCATCACCACTGTTATGGCAGCAACCAGAATCACTCACCACATACCCAGGCCCTCAACCAATTCATTCCGTTCACATGTCGTTTCACTAACCAAATAATTACACATCTCAGAAATCACCCTCTGCGCCCTTTCCCTCTGTTCCAGGGAAGTTTCTATATTCGTGGGTCTTTGCAGCAATGGCTCAGGACCAGCGACTAGCGTGTAGATATCACAGTATCACAACAAGATGCCCAATTTCAAGTTCCAATGAAAGACACCTGGTTTTGCCTGCAGATATTGAATTAATTAATTTCCAGGTCAGGAGAAAAGTTTAAAGGGCATAATGCCAATATGCTTTCACGCTACAATGGGACACAGACAGGCTAAATAAAATACAATGTTATACCCACAAGTTCTTTAAAGTTGACTGCATCTTTGCCAACTGCACAAACACCGCTCTGCAGATTCCTATAGACTCTGTCCTACGGCGTTTAAGGTTGCATCAGCCTCAGATATCTGACCACATCTCACCTTTTCAAAGCCAGGGACTACCAGCCTTACTCGCAGGCATCACCACTTAGTTGACAGCACAGTTTCACTGGCGTTACTGTTTCCCAGATGTCCTGGGTTGCCCTGGACAGCTTTTTAAACCACCACGAACCCACACCTCTGTCACACTAACAGCTCGAGGGGCATACAGCCCCAGTGAAGGCTGCTGCCTCCGCTAACTCCAACCTTTCTCTAGCAAGGTTCTGTGCCAACAATGGGCACCAGCTCCCAAGATGCCCAGTACAGGCGCAGCCTTTTCAAGCGTAGGGAGCCAGGAAAGGGAGGAAGGTATCTCTTCTAGGCAGGATGGAGCAGGGTCTGATAGCCTATTGTTTCAAATAGTCTGGAATAATGGACACCACCCATCTTCCTGAAGACTCTGAACAAGGTCCCCCCTCCCTCCCTCCACGAACTAGACAATAAGTGCTGAAAATGCAAAAACCTGAAGCCAAATTTCACACACTGCTTAATCAGTTAAGTCTTACCCAAGCTGTTGGAGCTTAGCTGCTCATCAATGCATTTTGGTGCCCAGATGGATATCTCTATTTAACAGACCAGCAGTTGGGCCCCCATACAGCTGATGCCTTCTCAGAGAATACAGGCCCACATTTTAGAGCTATGAGTTCTCCTCGACTGCACACACAGGTGAGCTTCATTACTCGAGAATACCTTTATATCCATGCAATTTTACAGTTACCGTAGGACTCTTGTCCAAAAATATAACTGTCCCAGTTGCAAAGTAGTATACCTTTTATTTATAGTAAACAACAGATGTCTATACCAACTATCTAAAGAAAATTTGGACATTTCACTGATTCTTGGAGGGGCAGTAAACAACTGGCAGGTCATAGATGTTTTCTGGGCATAGTTCCAAGATGGCACTACTGTTTCTATTCAAAATCAAAGTGTATTTATTACACTCGAATCCCAGGAATTTTTGTTTTTATTGTGGGTAGGCATACGGGATTCCCAGCCAACACTGCGTTCCCAAAGGCAGAGTCTTTTTTGATATCGTGAGAACATTTAGCTCTTGTCCTTGGGCCATGTCTTTCAGCAACTGGGATCATTTCCCATCAGCATTTCCCCATCCTATCCTTGTGGTTTGCAACTTTGCTACTTGAGGCTTGGTTGCTTTCCTATTCGAGTATCAGTTCCAGGATTGCCTACAGATAAGATGATCTGACTTAAGAGTTCTCCAGGACCAGAGTTACTTTGTGAAGGAGCTTCAAAGTATTTGCAGAGGACCCAGCTGATGCCAGTGAAATTGTACCTCCAAGAAGCCTTTCCTTACTTTCAAGGTAACTCCTACTGCACTTTTGAAAAAGGCACTGAATCTGTACACCACACCTTCTCCTAGTTTGCTGCGTACTCCTAGTATCCACTGGAGCCAAATTCTTTAAACAGCAAGTTAGATGCTTGGCACATTACAGCCATATATACATGGTGCACAGCTTTATAAGGACCAGAAGGTATGCCAATACCCTGCACTTACCATCCCTAGAACACTGTAAGCTATTAAGCTGTTACAAAGAAATCTGAAACTTACAGAGTGTTGAACTATAAATCTTGATTTTAAACTAAGAGATGCTAAAAACGTAACTGGTATCTTGGTGGAGCTCTAATAAAAGGACAAGATCAGCCCCCCTTAAATCTCTGTCTCCTTTATAGAAGAGGAGAATCAACTCGATTAATCCAGATTAATTTAGCAGTGGGACACTTGTTTCCTTGGTGTTCACATGGGGACCAGCAGAAGGTGTAATTCCACTTAATTTCCTCCAAAAGTACATATTCAGCCCTCTGTTGGATGGATTTTCACTTCTTTCAGAAGGGCAAGCGAGAGCTTAACACTGAATTTTAACACTGATTACCACCTTGCTCTAAGTGGGATGGAGCAAAGAAAAATTGTTGTAGAAGACAGCAAAACCTTCATGGAAGAATTAACTTCTGTCTACATGGATACCATGGAAACTGTCACCAAAACTGTGTTATTATCTGTCAAGTGGCTAGTATGCAATCCATACACAAAGGTGTTCTGAACACACTTTAACGCACACCATCATCTGCCCCAAGCAGACTAGCCTCGTAATACACCACCAAGCAGTCAGCTGAACCTGGCTTCGAGGGCTCCACTTGAACTAGATGACGACTGCCACTTGGCAAGCTGCAAGTGAAAGTCTTCGGGTGTTATGCCAACCAGGACATGCTGTTTCACCCACCTGTTAGTCTAGCCTGGACACCCACACAACTAACTTTGATTTCCCAGGCAACTCCTAAGAGCAGCCAGTACTAACAAAGCCATCTCCTCTGCCTCCACCGAACTGGAATTGTGCGCTAGAAGAGGTCTGCAAACACAAGCAATGAAAACCAAGTGCCATCATAACATCTGACTGTTCTTAGTTCACCAAATCAACCCAGTAAGATCACTGAGCTTCACAAGTTCTCCAGCCTTAACAGACCCTAGATTTGCTCATTAGCAGCAAGGATCTTCCATCTGCTGCCATTTTTACCCTGCTCCAGCTGTGATCAGAGACAATTTCCTCAAGACACTGGTGGAGAAGATCCGTTAATGAACTTTGCTCTAAAGGTGCCCCAGATGGCAGGACAGACCCTAATCCCGACAATTTGAATAGCAAGCCACTTAGAAACATCTATTGTGATCTTTTCCACTCTTCAAACTATATACATTTTTCTTCTGAAATCATCATAGTATTCAGAGAAGTACCTTCATGCAAAAATAATTCCAAAAAAAGTATTTGCCTTTGGGTTTTTGTCTAAGTGGTTAGGGCAGTACAAATTATTCATCTCTGATAGTTATTAGAAGTTTTGCAACTTACAGCAAAACTTGCATACACAACTGGAGCATGCAATCCTACCCACTAAGCACAGCACAGATTCCTACCACATGGCATGAAAAGTACTTGGTTATCTAAGATAACTTAAAAAAAAAAATCTGGTATTGCAGACTACTCAAAATAACAACTCATGAGCTTACCTACTTTACCAGCATCTTTGGGAAAATACTGAAATATAATTAGTATTTCTTCCAGCTGTCGCTTCTGTGTGGATGATGCTATTTTTACTGCTACAAGCTGAAGGGTCCTTTAAATACTGCAAAAGCAACAGAAGTCAGGCTCGCGTTTTCTCTCTTCTAAGGACTAAAAAACTTTACTATTCACCAATCTGTAGCTGTAATTCTTTGCAATGCACTTCAATTGACTGTAAAATCTGAACAGCATTTAACATTAATTTTACTGAGCATCATATTTCAGTGCGTCAGTATTCAGAATGCATCAGGGTTTTTTGTGAAAACTATAAATCTAGAAGTTAGCTTTACATCTTCTGCCAAGATTTAAATCTTAATTCCCACGGGGCTGTGCATTTAATGATATGAAGGCATCGTTTTGCTAGACACATTCAGTCCTGAGAGCAAAATCAAAGTTCTATACAGAGCAACTAAAATTTCTACTGGTTACAGCAGAAGACATTTACTCTGTTTTTTAGGTTTGACTTAGTTCCTCAAGCCTGCCAAAGCTTTGCTGACCCCTCCTCAGAAAAAAAAAAAGTTGACTGGTATCACCTAATGTGAAGAGAGAAGTTTGCAGAGAATCCATCCTGATAAACCTGCTAAACAGAGGACACTGTTGGGATATAAAAGGTTGCAACCATGTATTATTTAGCCCCTACTGGTCATCCTACAGCACAAGCATTACGCTCAGACTTCATGAGATTATCAACACCCAGAAATTGCCGACTTTGAAGTAGTTCCTAGTTTTTTTTGTCTTGTCGAAACAAGACATTTCTAGATAGCTTCCTCCTACCCAAACACAATATAAACTAAGTATTATAAAATTCCTATTCCAAAGTGAAGGACCAGGTGCAAATATGAAAATACCAAATTCCTCATGTGGTTTTACAACTGAGAAATAACAACTAGAACGTGAAGAGGGAGATTCAGAGTACTGTACTTGAGAGATATTAGGCCAACTTCAAAAGCAGAAGGCGGCAGCATCCAGATGTTCGCCAGCCCTTGCCTCTTCAGATTACCTTAGCTTCTACATCCAATTAAGAGAAACCCCATGAGATCAGGCTCCATACCACTCCATAGCAGTTTTGGGATACCTGCCTCAACTTTCTCCCTCCCACCCCCAGGGGTCCGCATGCCGAATGCCTGTCTCTTGCCACGCAGCCCTGGCCACCTGCCACCAACAGAGGCTGTGCCTTCTGCATGGTTACCCACTACCAGCCTAGATAAGCTGTAGGCAGCGGAGAACCTGCCAGGGACAAGCCAAAACATCCAAGCAAAGACAACTGAGCTGCAAACAGAAACCAAGAACCTGTACCTGCTGCTATTTCCCTCCAAGTCAGGTGCAAAGGAAACTTTATACAGTGGCCGTGCCTTGCACCCGCTTACTAGTGCGAATTAAGGCAGACTGGGGGCAACTTCTCTTTGCTGACACCATACTCGTTCCGGCCCATTGGTGTCAGCCGTAATGGAAAGCATAAAACAGAAATACAGACAGCAGAGGCAGCTGATGCTGCAGCGAAGAGCGCGGGCAGCTGCTGTCACAGCCCTGTACCCAGCAGCAGTGGCATCAGGCGAGCTTTTTGAAGAGCTTCCAGCTGTAAGCAGATCCTAAGGTAACAACGGAGGATCCTTAGCATCCGGCTGAGTTCTGTATTTTTTCATCCCTCCAACAAGAGAAGCAGATACATCTGTTAATTGGCCTTTCAATGCCTGCCTGTAATGAGCATTCCAGGGCTGAGGATAGAACGAAAGCCACAAGAACAGCCACAGAAGCGACAAGAAATTAAGTTCAAGAAAAGAAGAAAGGAAACCGAGGAACATTCTCCTTGTTATTTTTATGTTCTTTTTCCTCCCTCCATTTCTCCAAAGCACTGTGGGGCCCAGAGACACTGAGGTGAGCTACAGACATTTGTCATGGCCCCTGGAAACCTTGCCACTCCTTCCCCTTCCCAAGCCTTTTAACTGTTTCCTCCCTGTTAACAGCACAGCCCAACCATTTTTCCACCTCCAACATTAAGCTCAAGTTAACCAAAGACACAATTTCTTGTTAAGCAGACAGTCCATGACAGGAGGCATTTGCAGTTTTGTGAGGATGAGCACAGACCAGACGACCAGCAGAGCTTGGGACTGAGGCAGCACTGCCCTCGCCATGCTGGTCTGCTCTGTGCCAGTCCCACAGACTGCTACGCACAAAGCCTTCCGAAACGCTCCTGACCTGTGCTCGCCAGCAAAGAGGGCACTCAAGGAAGGCTCCACCTGGTAGATCATACAAATTCCCTCCATTAGGAAGACATAGCCCAACCATTCAGTCTAAGAGCTGGTGGCATGTAAGGTCAAAATGCCACAACCAAACCTTCAAGGCAGAATCTGTCCAGCTGAAGGTGCATAAGGGACACGGTCCCCAGCTGGAGTACCGCTGCATGATAAAACCCCCAGTGGTGGCCAGCTGTAAGGCAGGGCTGGACTTGTACCTCCTAACTGCTAGAACATGAGACACCCTGAGGGTGAAGGAGAAAAAGCACAGGAAGGTGATGAAAAGCCCTTGTTACTCACGAGCAAGTCTGGGTCCTGCAAGACCTGGAGAACTTGCAAAGCTCAGCGAGATCTTTCCTGGGTAACTGGGTGAAGTGGCCCTTGGCAGAGGGACAATCGGTGCTCAGAGAGGTGTGGAGTTCATACCTGGTCATCCACCTTTCCCACCCCTGGCTTTATTCTGGGCAAGAAGGAGGTAGAGATGGAAGAGAAAGAACAGCCTAAACCCATGACTTCCACAAACCTCTGCTGCCCTCCAAGCCACAGGGGGTAAACGCAACGCCCCTGGTGCCCTTCCTTCCCCACACTGCAGCCCCACAGAAGCACAGCAGCAGTGCCTGCTCCAGGCCAGAAGCAATTCACAGGTACTTCAGGATGACCAGTAAGGGCAGTGCTGCCCAGCCTTCCTCACAACAAGCCAGTTCAAGCATCTCCCTTTGAAAACACAGGGGGAGGAGGCTTTCCGTACACATTCTTCTTAGTAGGTGGCCACAGGTTGAATGCTGTGATTTTAAAGACAAGTGCATTCTCCCTTCTGTGTTTTACCCTGCATGGCTAGATTTTGCAATTTATTTGAAATACAAACTTTTCAAGCCTAAGAATTTGGTGGCTTTCTTTTTGAAGGACGCTAACACCTGCAGCTTTAATGCTATTCATCATGCAATTAGATTTCTGAATTATTTTATTATTCAGTAAAAATTGAATCCACATACAAGATGGGGCTAGAATACCAACACCTAACTCAAGCCAGAAGACATTTTTAAATCATCCTTAGGACAATTATTTAGACTAGTTTCCCTGAAACATTGATCCATTTGAAGTCTCACAACTTTTATGTTCCTTCTGGAACATTAAACTCCATACGGTTACTTTTCATTTACAATGCTGGACAGTACCGGCACCTCTGAACTTTTAATACAAAGTCTGCTTGCTGTATTTCTTGTCAAGGAAAGCAAGCTGATGCAACTGAAGGGTAATGCTACGTTTGTTACACCTGCCTACTGCCATGGTACAAGTCAGATGATACCTTGCCCTCATCAAACCCAAGCTCTTAGGAAAACAAAAGTTTTGCTAACTTGTAGTTCCCAAACAGCAAGCAACTCACATGAGCATTCACCTTCATGGAAAGATGTTTAACTGAATGCCAATACAGCCCAGAAAGCCAAAATATTAAGCTGGAAAATCTGAAGATCTGGGGGGGGCTACTACAAAATAACCCTATATATATATTTCCATCGTGGTTCGTTTCAGAGGGAAGTTGGCAAGGATTTAGACTCATCCTTGATGGCTGACTACTCAGATATTATAGCACCATGTGAGTGCTGGGAAATCTACAGTGAAACCTACTGATTAAAAAGAGCATTTTTTTTAAATTACATTAGCATTATATATTTCCTTAAGAGGTATGTGTCTTTGATAAAGACAAGGGGGAAGAAAAAAAAAAGAGGAAAGAAAGGAAAAGCAAAAAAATGCAAATATATACCAGCAGCACAGGAATTAATGTAAAACCGGTCATCCTTTTAACCACCATCCTACCTGAAAGTAATTGCAACAGATGCTCCAACAAAGGAACCGTCCTGGCAGGAAATAATTACAGCAACAATAGCAATAAAGTGATTACCTATCTTGGGGTCTCAATATGGCCAGAGCAAGGCCAGCGGAATCAAAGTCACTTTCTTTTTTAAAAAGCATGTAAATACAGCCTGACAGGGAAGAGCAGGAAGTTCAGAACCAACAGCACCTTCGCCCTCTTGTGAGGAAGGGCAGGTGGGAGCCCTGGCTACCCCTCTGCTGCTACCCAAAGCATTAAGCCATCTTTACCAGCGCTACACAACCCCTACGTTATTCTCTTTGCCGCTGTACAAGTACACTCGCGAGCGTGGTACCACTCTTAAACTCTTCGTTTCCCACGTACGCTTTATAGATTTTTTTTTTTTTAAAAAAAAAGGCGTTTAGGAAGGACGACACGCAGTGAAATTTCAGCATTACGCTCCTGATGCGGGGTAGTATTTTTGATCGGGTAACGGTGGGCTGTACGGGGGAGTAACGGCGCGGCCGCCCGCCCTCACACCTCCCCCGGCCGCCCCAGCTCCACCAAAGCCCCCGTCGGGTCTTTTGCGAGTCGCAAATTAAGGTAGCTTGGCCACCGAGTTTTCGGTTAGCCCTCCGCCTCCTCCTCCTCCTCCTCGTGCGTATCCAGCGAAGTAAAAAGTTGCCTTAATCCAGAGACTTCCAGATCCATCCTCCAGATACGCTGTAAGCCTCTCTCGGATGCCGTAAGCATCCCAAGCGCGGAATGACTTCACCAATTTACCGGTCCCCAGCTGGAGTACCGCTGCATGATAAAACCCCCAGTGGTGGCCAGCTGTAAGGCAGGGCTGGACTTGTACCTCCTAACTGCTAGAACATGAGACACCCTGAGGGTGAAGGAGAAAAAGCACAGGAAGGTGATGAAAAGCCCTTGTTACTCACGAGCAAGTCTGGGTCCTGCAAGACCTGGAGAACTTGCAAAGCTCAGCGAGATCTTTCCTGGGTAACTGGGTGAAGCGGCCCTTGGCAGAGGGACAATCGGTGCTCAGAGAGGTGTGGAGTTCATACCTGGTCATCCACCTTTCCCACCCCTGGCTTTATTCTGGGCAAGAAGGAGGTAGAGATGGAAGAGAAAGAACAGCCTAAACCCATGACTTCCACAAACCTCTGCTGCCCTCCAAGCCACAGGGGGTAAACGCAACGCCCCTGGTGCCCTTCCTTCCCCACACTGCAGCCCCACAGAAGCACAGCAGCAGTGCCTGCTCCAGGCCAGAAGCAATTCACAGGTACTTCAGGATGACCAGTAAGGGCAGTGCTGCCCAGCCTTCCTCACAACAAGCCAGTTCAAGCATCTCCCTTTGAAAACACAGGGGGAGGAGGCTTTCCGTACACATTCTTCTTAGTAGGTGGCCACAGGTTGAATGCTGTGATTTTAAAGACAAGTGCATTCTCCCTTCTGTGTTTTACCCTGCATGGCTAGATTTTGCAATTTATTTGAAATACAAACTTTTCAAGCCTAAGAATTTGGTGGCTTTCTTTTTGAAGGACGCTAACACCTGCAGCTTTAATGCTATTCATCATGCAATTAGATTTCTGAATTATTTTATTATTCAGTAAAAATTGAATCCACATACAAGATGGGGCTAGAATACCAACACCTAACTCAAGCCAGAAGACATTTTTAAATCATCCTTAGGACAATTATTTAGACTAGTTTCCCTGAAACATTGATCCATTTGAAGTCTCACAACTTTTATGTTCCTTCTGGAACATTAAACTCCATACGGTTACTTTTCATTTACAATGCTGGACAGTACCGGCACCTCTGAACTTTTAATACAAAGTCTGCTTGCTGTATTTCTTGTCAAGGAAAGCAAGCTGATGCAACTGAAGGGTAATGCTACGTTTGTTACACCTGCCTACTGCCATGGTACAAGTCAGATGATACCTTGCCCTCATCAAACCCAAGCTCTTAGGAAAACAAAAGTTTTGCTAACTTGTAGTTCCCAAACAGCAAGCAACTCACATGAGCATTCACCTTCATGGAAAGATGTTTAACTGAATGCCAATACAGCCCAGAAAGCCAAAATATTAAGCTGGAAAATCTGAAGATCTGGGGGGGGCTACTACAAAATAACCCTATATATATATTTCCATCGTGGTTCGTTTCAGAGGGAAGTTGGCAAGGATTTAGACTCATCCTTGATGGCTGACTACTCAGATATTATAGCACCATGTGAGTGCTGGGAAATCTACAGTGAAACCTACTGATTAAAAAGAGCATTTTTTTTAAATTACATTAGCATTATATATTTCCTTAAGAGGTATATGTCTTTGATAAAGACAAGGGGGAAGAAAAAAAAAGAGGAAAGAAGGGAAAAGCAAAAAAATGCAAATATATACCAGCAGCACAGGAATTAATGTAAAACCGGTCATCCTTTTAACCACCATCCTACCTGAAAGTAATTGCAACAGATGCTCCAACAAAGGAACCGTCCTGGCAGGAAATAATTACAGCAACAATAGCAATAAAGTGATTACCTATCTTGGGGTCTCAATATAGCCAGAGCAAGGCCAGCAGAATCAAAGTCACTTTCTTTCTTAAAAAGCATGTAAATACAGCCTGACAGGGAAGAGCAGGAAGTTCAGAACCAACAGCACCTTCGCCCTCTTGTGAGGAAGGGCAGGTGGGAGCCCTGGCTACCCCTCTGCTGCTACCCAAAGCATTAAGCCATCTTTACCAGCGCTACACAACCCCTACGTTAGTATTCTCTTTGCCGCTGTACAAGTACACTCGCGAGCGTGGTACCACTCTTAAACTCTTCGTTTCCCACGTACGCTTTATAGATTTTTTTTTTTTTAAAAAAAAAGGCGTTTAGGAAGGACGACACGCAGTGAAATTTCAGCATTACGCTCCTGATGCGGGGTAGTATTTTTGATCGGGTAACGGTGCGCACCGGCCTGCTCGTACCCGCGACAGCAATGCCTCCAGCAGGGCTGGCTCGGG
>NW_009270000.1:3266082-3286513 GCF_000687185.1 Egretta garzetta | reverse complement strand
CGGCCGCCAGGTTCCCGGGCCCCCCCCCCCCCCCCATTACGGTCAGCTCGGGACCGGGGCTGAACCGGCTGACAGGCTGAAAAGGCGAAAGCAAGCACCTACCTGTAAGGGTGAAGGGGACAAAGCTCTCCCGTTTGACCTTCATGCTCAGGTTGAAGAAAGGCAGAGGAAGGACGTGCCGCTGTCTCCCCTTGTAAAGCAAGCCTAATCCTTGCAAGGATACGCAACTGCTTTTTAAAAACAATTTTCACAGTGTAACTGGAAGTTTTTGCTCGTTTGATAGGGATGTCGGCACGACCTTCAGTAACTCTGTTGTGAGGTTTCTGCTTATCACAGCTAAGTTTGGGCTGAATTTCAATAGGTTTCAAAGCATGCTTATGCGCACAGTTCTCTTTGCCCATAAAACTTCAGGGGCGTTGGCCCATCTGCCCAAGCCAAACACAGCATAAGCGACTGCAAAAACCAAGGCCTGGTTCATTATAGTGGTACAAAAAGCACAAAATCCAACCAAGTCTTAGGAGAGCAAGAAACAATTCTCATTTTAATCACTTTTGTATTATACATCCTTTGCAACTATGTTTTTCAGGTAGAAACATAGACAAGAGATTCTAATACTTGAGGATACACTGAAAATCATGGTAAATGTGAACAGAATGCAAAAAAAAAAAAAAAATTAAAAAAATTTACGCAACTCGCTTTCCATACCCTGACAGATCGTTCCCTGCACTGCTGCTTACAGGTCTGTCTGTCAGACTGGAGGAGCAAAGGAAAATCTCCTTTTTGACCATTTCTGTTCACAACCTGGCTTGATTTCACAGTTCTGCTGCTTTAAAAATGCTGTCGGCAGCAGCTGAAACAGCTACAAAACAGAAACCGCTTGAGATGACAACCAAAAGCACGTGGCCACAGCTTCATTTCCAGCGTGGTTGTGACTCAGGTAACTATACCCTTCCAAACTCCCCTCGTACAGGTAACAACAGGCATGAAGATAAGTCACATGGACTGGCGGGGTATAAGCACCTTAATCTTTTACATGCACATCAAGTTGGTTCTACCATGCTTTTACCACTGTTGCTACACCTGTAGCTTGAGCAGATTGCAGAAAGCGCAGCTATCGTTGTGCTTGCATTGGCAACATGCCAGGTAGGAAACACAGTGCCACAGAAGCCTAAATCCAGGAACACAAAAAAACCCAACCCTATTTGGGATCCAAACACTGCATTTGCTCTCTCACACACAGCATCTCATCGCCGCAGCTCTCACCGTGCCTACCATGCCAGGAATGACAGTCCAAAAACCCCAAAGAGGCGGTAGCAGCAACGGTTACAGTTTCGCAATAAGAGAGCAGGGTAGGAACACGGTGGAGGAAGAGGAGGCGACGGGATAACGCAGGAGGGAGGCAGTCTCCATGCCCCTTAGAGCTCTGCCAAGTCTGAGCAAATCGCATCACTTCTTACTCACATGAAGCTGTGTTGCATGCATAAAGTAACACCCAGGGTACAGCGAGTTACCTCCCAGATGCCAAAGGGTGCTCAGAGACCAGGAGACGGGGAAACTTCAATTCCAGCAAAGACTAACAGCGACTGACAGCAGGAGGGGGAAGAGGATGCAAGGGAAGGCACGTTGTCCACTGTTCTTGGACTTCAGGAAGAACAGAGCTGGCTTCTTCATTGAGACCAAGTTTTTCTCTTCTTGGGGCCATTCAACTTCTGAAGGAATCTCCGAGCCCTCCATGCAAATGCTTAGGAGTGAAAGCGTATCTGGAAGAGACAAAAAGAAACAGCTGAAGACGACAGAAGTGTATGCACTAAAGCTGTGAGGCACAGCAGAGAGTGAAAAGAGGATGTAGAAAATACAGCATATTGAGAGAAAAAAAAACATATGGAGGCTGCAAAAGGAGCAAAGGAAGTGATATGAAAGAAAACACAGGAAAAGGTATAGCATAATGATAATAAAGGAAAAAAAAATCACTGAACAAACCCCAGAAGATTTAGAAATGTGCATATCTTAAAAAAAAATTACTGGGCTAACTTAAAGTATGAAACTGTGCAAGAAATGAAAGGAAGGGTCCTATTTTCACACTAGGAAAATGTGTTATAATAGAGGACCGGATATTACCAGTATGCAGTCTTCATTACGCAGAGTAACAGAAATGCAAAAAGTCAGCCAGAACAACAAGAAATAAAGAATCTGGAATTTTAAAACTACCTTCATAACTGAATGGGTTACAGCACACATAAGAAAAGTTACTTTTGTCACTACCTGGAGTTTGGGGTTCTTTTAATGTTTATTTTCTTGGGCAACTGCTACCACCAAAAAAAACCATGTATTGAAAAACTTTGAATTAAGTCATCATTCTTGTCTACAGCTTCTCCCCCCCCCAAGACTTCCTCCAGGACGTACTGATAAACATGGTAACTGCTTTTCAAAGTCAGTTGAAGATAGATTTGATAGCTGTTCATTCCATGAATTTCCAGCCTTGGAGAACTGACTTGCTTTGCTACTTCAAGTAACCCACGAGTGGGCTCCTCTGACATTCACATAGAAGTATCTTCTTTACCTTCCAGGCCTAGGAAAGCGTTATGGCAAACAACAGTTCAGGTTTCCTTCCCAGGAGCTATTAGGCGATGATATACAGCCCGTAGTTTGGTCTGCATACCCCCTTTCCAACAGCTGAGACTTCTACAGTGCACATGGAATCGGTCTCTGCTCTACTAAGCTTTCTCCAGGGTTTCAAATAAGGTATTTAAAACACAGACCAACTACCCACCCTCCAAAATTCCTGTCCAGAGAGCAGGCTTTAACTCATCCAAAGACAGACCCTTATAAAGTCCTCAGATCTTAAGTCAGTTTCACACCCAACCCTTGGCTTTTAGTGTCCTACAAGGCTATAAAATCCATCTAATATGCCTCAGGGGGTTTAATCTGTCAGTGATCCTTTTTACAAAAGTTTTATTTTCTCTCCGATTGATAAATCATCAATTAAGTACAACCAGCAAATCAGCTGAAATGAGAAACTTGTAATATTTGCCTTAAGCTTTTCTTAAATGACAGAGACTTGGCAACACTACAGAATTAACTTAAGCATGTAACTCCAACACGAGGGGAAGAAATATGTGTGAAGATTTAATCTCATTAGTTAAAATTGTTCATTTTAGTGGGAAAAATGAAAAGCTTACCATGAAACGTTAAATAGCAACAAGGAACAGCAGCTCTTCAGGAAAAGACGCTGGAAGAAATGAGATACTGTAGATAAGAGCAGTAAAAATTAAGGAACAGAAAATTTCACACACGCACACAAAACCAAAAGTGAGAACGAGCTAGTTGGAAATGCAGAAATAGATATGACCAAAAAGGTTAAGTAATGGGAATAGAGCTGCAGATGTGAATGTATTTAGTAATGAAAACTATGAAGTGGAATCACGACTGGCTCTTTAATATCCTCAGTAACCACACCTCTGCGTTCAGGTTGCATTTGAGTAGGGGTTTTCTAAATTTACAGTCAGTGTTACAGTCTGCCTTGTTTTTTCTGTCTTGACTGATGATCTTTTACGGAGGTGCCTCTTTCTTTTGGACATTCAGGTGACAGATGCCAAACCAAACATTACGCTATGAATAAGTCCAACCCCTTGTTCTGTCAGGCACCATACACCGGCAGCTTCAAAGCCTTATAAAACATTTAAAAGTACAACAGGAAGGTACAACAAAAGAATTAGGCATATACTTTTATACTGTTAGAAGCTACGAAGCTTGGTTGACTGCGCTGAGCTACTAATAACAAGAACGTGGAGCTTAGCCGCGCGGTGAGGCACATTAAGTCCCAGCAGAGGAAAGCCTACCTGGATGTGCACCTGCAGCGCCTGCTGGTTTGGGGAACCCAAAGCTGCATCATGAAGCCACAGAAGCCATCTGATGAGGCGGGAAGGTCATGCAAGCACACACACCCCACAAGGAGGCTTTAAGTGAGGAAGAAAGATCGGAAGGTTAAGCGAACAGAGGGAAGAAGAAGGGAGGAATGGGCACGAACAATGGGAATGGGTAGCTGAAAACAGACAGTAGTGGGAAATAGGTACAGTTAAAATGCCTCGGCAAAAAAGATTCACAGCATTAGAGGCTTAGCCATTGGGCAAAAATATATTCTTAATGGAACGCAGCGAGTAAAACAAAAAAAAAAAATTATCCAAGTCCTAACATTTTAAGAATTATGTAACTGTATTAAGAAGTCGTCCTGGATGCTGCTTGCTATCCGGTAAAATTCACTAAAAGAAAGCAGTTTTATCTCTAACACTGCAATGGCCTATATTAATACAGCATTATGTAAAGTGACATTGCTAATCTATTTTTCACAAATAATGTACAGCATTGCAACACTTAGTAAATGAAACAGAACGCCAGTCAGAACTTTGCTAGACTTGTCATACCACTGAGCAGTAATTATCCCATCTGCAAAAAGTTACAGTAGAAAAGGGGGGGGGAAAAAAAAAAAAAAAAAAAAAAAAAAAAAAAAAAAAAAAAAAAAAAAAAAGGGAGTTCTGACAGATTTTATATACCTTGTACCAACACTAACCAGGGGCAATCATCAGCTTCTGGAAAACATGGTAGTAACTTCTTGTGGCAAATACATGTGCAAGAAAAAGAGAAGAATATATGAAAGTATGCCTCTCTGCACAGTGCAGGATGAACGAGCATCTTGGGTTTAGCACAACTGTAGCTCCATCGAGTTTCAGGAAAACTGCAGAATTCAGCTTAGGAAGAAACAAGTTCATTCATCAGCTCTGTGCGCTGTAGACAATTACTGCCTCTTAGAACTTCAAAAACATTAAAACAGCTATCATAATTGTTCTGTGACTTAGGTACTTTTCTCTTTTTCTTTCCAGATTCTTTTTCCCCTTCTTTATTTCTGCAACTTGCATTTCAGTATCTTTCTCACTAAAAATCTGAGTAAGACAAAATGATTAATACCACCAATTTCCAACTGCAATGCTCTAATCTATTTAGTTACATTCCATAGCAAAATCTGTGCAGCTAAATATTTGCAAAGTATTTCAAAGCGATGCAAACAGTCAGAATCAGACTTGTCAATCAATTGATGGTGAATTAAGAGACCACCAGCAACCAACAGTGGAGTTACCAGAAGGGCTGAAAGGTGCTGCATCCCCTTCCCACCACGTAACACCAGCCACAATAAGGCTGAGCAAAAACTGTGACACAAACTACACCAGTAAAATCTGAAATCCAACCACAGACAAACTAAAACTGGTGTTGGGGTTCACCTACCTCCTTAAAGAGGGACTGGAATTCTGTTGTAGCATGCAGGATGTCTCTGTTCTTTCATGCTGTGCAAACAAGCTAAGATGTGAGTCAGAACTATACTCCACTAGATACTTTCCAAAATATAAAAAATATGTACTATATTTGTGTTTATCAGCATCTTATAGACACGTAGATAGTTATGCCAGCTATTAGAAATCTTTATTTCTAAAAGAAAACAGACCACTCGAGAATTAACACTCAGGTGAGTATTCCAACTTTGTTGGGAAAATAAACCTACAGCACAGTTATTTTTTTCAGAGGGGAAAAAAAAAAAAACAAAAACCAAAACCAAACCAAAACTAGAACCCCACTACTGTCTGTAAAAAGGGCATAGCAAATCAGTTTCATCAGGCCACATCATGAATTCTCCTTCAAATGACAAGGTTGTGTCCTTGTTTTCCTTTATCCTCATAAGTATCACGTTGTAGGACACTATTGCTGGAGTGGTGTGTTTAATTTCCACCTCCCCATGCTTGCATATCATCTTGGATTAAGCAGGTGCATGGGGTTTTTTTAGCTAAACTGCTGGCCTTCCACTGGGAGTTCATAATTTGATTCACCCTTAACACACACTAAGCATAAAAGCACGGAAATACATGATTTCTGAATGTGGCACTGCAATCTTGCTTCCTGCTTTCAGTTCCATGGATGTTTGAAACAAGCTGGTTTACTTGATCAAAAATAAAAAGTGCCTGCAAAGAACACCTGGATTTATCTTTGTACTTCTGTTGGTGAATAATAAAAAGATTGAGATTTTTTTTTCTTCCTCTCCCCCCCCTCTCGTATTTGAAAGGACAGAGAGGTATTTTAAACTTTGAACAAATGTTAAAACTAAAAATTAGTCTAATTAATGCCAAAAGCATTAAATGCAAAGCAAATGAATTGCTTAACTTCTTTAAATATTTGGGAAAAATGTGTTTACATAGTGTTCCCTCCCCAGTTTCTCTGTGCTGTTTGCCTAAACAGCCAAGTCACAGTCACTTACTGTACTATTGTATTGGGAGAGATGAAACGCACATGGAATGTCAGAGCACACGCGTATGGTTAAAGTTTGTTATTCAAGCTGAAGGCCTAGAGAGAAGCAATACGAAACCCCAGGTACCTGCAGTTAGGCCAGGTAAATTTGAGTCCACCCCTTCTTTCCATCCATACCTAAGAGTTACTGGAGAGAAAAAAAAAACAAAACAAAAACCAAAAAAACCCAAACACCACCACCACCACAAAACCCAAAACATGATAACCTGGAACAATGAACACAGCTTTGAAGACGATCTCTTTATCTTTTCCACCAGCTATCACAGAATGGCTGAGGTTGGAAGCGATCTCTGGTGGTCCTCTGGTCCAACTCCTTCCTGCCCAAGCAGGAACCAGTTGCCCAGGCCCGTGTCCAGATGGCTTGTGAATATCTCTAAGGAGGGAGACTCCAACCTCTCTGGGCAACCTCTGCCAGTGCTCGGTCACCCTCATGGTAACAAAGAGGGGGGGGGAAATTTCCTTTCAGACAGAACCTCCCACATTTCAGTTTGTGCCTGTTACCTCAGGTCCTGCCACCGGGCACCACCAAGAAGAGCCTGGGCTCCATCCTCTTTGCACCTTCCCTTTAGGTGTTAATATACATCAGTGAGGTCGCCCCGAGACTCCTCTTCTCCAAGCTGAGCAGTCCCAGCTCTCTCAGCCTTTCCCCACAGGAGAGATGCTCCAGTCCCTGCATCACCTTTGGGGCCCTTCACTGGAGTCTCTCCAGTACGTCCACATCTCTCTCGTACTGGGCAGCCCAGAACCAGACACAGCACTCCAGGTGTGGCCTCACCAGTGCTGAGCAGGGAGGAAGGATCACCTCCTTCGACCTGCTGGCAATACTTTGTAGTAAGTATTAAGTAACTGTTCCAAAAAATGAAAATACTGTGTTCTGGGGATAGTTTTAGTGTGAATTTTTGTATAAACTCTAAAGCCTGTACTCTCCCCTTGTGATAGAAACAGAAGCTATTAAGCTACCAAGGGACCACAGCATGTCAGAAATACCATGATAAGGACCACTACAGGATAAAACATTGCTGTCATTTTCATCATCTTCAAAGACAATGATAATGCCTTATACAACCCACGCAAGTAGCATGTTGTCATACAACTTCCTACACTGCTTCCTGCATGAAATGTTCCCAGCAGCGTCTTACACTATTATAAATTAGCAGCAACCACTATAGCTCCCAGCACTATCAATCTACAGAGACACTACAAAAGTCACCTAACATTGTATCACCAGATGTTAGGGGAGATTTCGTACATCAAGTTGAATGCACAGGTGTCACCTGGCATAATTTCTGTGAGAAGATTTTGTATACCAGTTATATACTTGTTTCTTGTAAAGTCATTAACACATACCTGAGGTAGCTGGTTTCTCCTTATTATAGCAAGTTCAATGTTTTTTCCACCAGATTTCATAGCGCAGCATACAGCAAAGTCATTAAAACAAGTATATTTACCAAGTATTTTACATTTTCATGAAGGAAAGAAGCCCAAGCTTTTCTTGAAGCATTTATCGCGTGCCTTGCACTGGATTACCTCTTAGCAAAGCTGATTGATTGCTAATTTGACAGTGTCCTTTTGAGCTCCTGTAGCTTCTTCTGGGTAATTCTTCTCCCAAAACTCTTACCATTTTAACATTGCCACCAATTGCATTGGCCTGTGGAGGACAGAAGGGAAGTTATAAATCTCGCCACAACATAAATTAACTTACCTGCTGTAATCAATCTCACAAAGGCTCATGTACGTTTCATACAGGGACTCCCTCACTATCCCGATACAACGTGCAGTGCACAACCTGCCTGTCTGCCAGGTCAATGATTTCCCCTCGCAGCTTCTATTTAGCCTCTGCTAATGTTTCAATACTTGATCTGAGGGTATCCAAGAACTTAAGTGTTTGAGAACAGCAGTTCTCAACTTTTTCCTGCCATGCATGTCTTTTTCTTCATGTAAACTACACTAGCAAGTCTGTGTTTGCCAAAACCTCTTCTGATGTAGAGCTAGGGGAAGGACAGAAATTTCAAAACCCTTTAACACAGTCCCGTGAGCAACAGTTGAAGAAACTCAAATTAAATTCTGTCCACGGAAGAAGCATTCTGAATAAGCCAGGATGTAGAAACCTCACCAACCAGTGTAGATCTATATTCATAATTTTAAAAATGCCATGTTGTTTTGTGGGGTTGTTTTTCAGTTAAAAACCAAGATGTTCCTTTTGGAAGAACTGCCAAAGCTTGGTACTTTTTTCTTTGCATCAGTTAGGAAAAAAGGCATGTACAGGGTTTCTCTCAAATGGAATCCCAAACTTTTTTCCGTTTCACTGGCATCTAAATTGCTATCAGAGGTGAAATTGCTTCCTGGTGAAATGAGGAGCGTCCACATGGTCTGGTGTTCAAGACTGGCTTCCAGTGCTGCGGTCATTGCCTTTTCTTGCAATATCTAGTGAATAAATATTTGTAATGATTCAAGGATTATCTTCCCTTCTCTGAAGTTTAATAACAATAAAAAAATGCCAATGTAATAATAATAATAAAAAAATAACAGTTGTTCATTTAATAGAAAAGTGGAAGGTGGGCAGAATATTCATCTCTGATGTCATGAGGATGGAGCCAGACTCTTCTCAGTGGTGCCCAGCAACAGGACAAGGGGCAATGGGCACAAACTAAAACATAAGAGGTTTCAGTTGAATATGCGGAAGAACTTCTTTACTCTGAAGGTGACAGAGCACTGGAACAGGCTGCCCAGGGGGGTTGTGGAGTCTCCTTCTCTGGAGATATTCAAAACCCGCCTGGACGATGTCCTGTGCAACCTGCTCTAGGTGAACCTGCTTTAGCAAGGGGTTGGACTAGATGATCTCCCAAGATCCCTTCCAACCCTTGCCATTCTGTGATTCTGTGATCTGGGTTTACTGAGGAGCTGATTATGACCATCTCCACCATGACTTTGCCAACTAACTGAATCCCTGATGGCCCCGCTGCCAACACACCTCTGCCAACCCTGCAGACATGGTTCCATCAGCATTTTCTCAAATTAAAATGAGAATGGCAGGAATTGGGTCTTGCACTGTTTACAGTGAAAAAAAAGTACATTCAGAAAGTTGTTTTTCTTTTCATGTTTACAATACTGTCATTAATAAACCAGTTGTCAGATTCTGTAAATCCTCAGCTTTTCACAGGCTCATTGCTTGATCTATCCAATGTCTATCTGCACGTCCCAGGACTCTCAGCTAGCTCAAAGACGCCTTTGAAGTATTATGATAGCTCATGAGCATAGTGGCCTGCGTTTTGGTCCAAGTTCATTAGAGATGAAAGAAATCCACAGGACAGGGGAAAAGCAGATGGTGGCTAGGACTTCCCTGCTTTCTGGCTCCTGGGAATCAAGCAGACAACACGAACTGTAATCCAATTAACTACACCCTTGAGGCAAAAACTAGGGAATAAAAAGCACCTACTGACAGGTCCCAGCAGGACAGGGAACCAAGAAGGCATGATGGGCACATCATGGTGTAGAACAATAGAAGACTGCAAAGCAAAACCACTACCACTTGCATCGGTAAGTAACTCTGCTACTCTACGCTCACCTTGGGAAAAAATATAAACAACAACAAAAAAACCCACCAAACAAAAGTGCAATAATTAAAGGAGGAAAGAAGGAATTAGGACTTCTCCTTACCTTTTGTCCATAACCTCCAAGTTAAGAACCCAAAACTCGGAGCAAAAGGGAGTTGGAAGGGAGATAATGCTAACAGCAAGAATGGCTATTGCCTGACATATTAAATTATCTAAAAGGCAACTTTCCCCACCAAGTTTCTTAAAAATGGAGACAGTGCAAAATGTTTACTTACTTGCCAAATCTAGCAGCTATGTTAAAGCAATCAATAGCATTAAGAGGTGCAAGAAAAATGGCAAAAATATCAAACTGATAAAACTAGCATTGACAGTATCAACACAGTAATAAGAAATACTTATATAATCAAACTATCCACCTGGAAAGAAAGAAAGATCAACACAGAAGTGATATTCACTACTCAACCTTCTCTTTCAATCTTTTATTTCATTGGCGGCCAAAGTCAGAGAGAAATGCATAAAATACACAGAGCATACATAAAACTAGGGCAAGGCTTTAAAGGATCCTTATGGCCTTCAGTCCTTTGCCTCAAAGCAAGCGTAGTCTTTGATTTTGCCTTCATCAAGACACATACACTTACAGGTCTGGGGGATTTTTATTCCATTCTACAGAAAAATTGTTCCAATTTACACATAACCAAAGCATGGAAGCTATTACAACATGCTGGCGTACCATCTTTCTCCTTCCTCTTCTACTAAGCTTGGAAGATACTTATTTTCAAAGAGAATTAATCCAAAGCCTTCTGAGCAGTGAAGGCAGACACCGCTCCTTGTCTGCACCGGGGAGACCAATCCACTGCAGCAGCTTTCAGCTGCCTCAGCTTTACCTATGCCAAAACAGAGAAAATGTCGGCACATGGGTCCGTACAGTAGAGCTTGATTACCTCTATTGCTATGATGGTCTCTGGCAGATGGTGGGAGCAGGCAGCCAGGACACAGCTAGTCCATTTTGGAAGCAAGGAGGGCCTGATATGAACATGGTCTTGGGGACAAGAAGTGGGCTTTTGGCAGTTTATTCGCTAATGAAGAGCGAGCTCTCTCCTATGAGCTCATGTACTGTAAGAGCTTTCAGCAACCAGTAGGCATGAACTCAGCAATGAAATTACACCAGTAATTTCAAGTAGGAAATATCTGATTGACTGGGTACAAAGTATGGACAAGACCACCTGCAGTCAGGTGTGACAGTTCCTTTAGCCAGAGGACTTCCTCCATCCTGCCTCCATCTGTCTTCATTTAACAACAACAACAACAATAATAATAATAGTACTGTTGGTCATGGCCTCCTTGACCAACTGACATACTCAACAGGTTCCCTGCGAGTGGAATGGAAGCCTGCATATAATCATCCAGACTGCTCTTGTGCTACTGCTTCCCATGGCACGGCTGCAACACTGATAGGGAGAGCTTTTAGTGGGAACAGACTGCACACAGAAGGGTTCACCATATTCATTCCAGTCCTGCTTGAGTCAATTACAAAACCTCTTGATCAAGAGCAAAGCATGACTCAAAATTCTCTAGCATAGAAACTCCAGTAATGGCCTAGCTGCTGTTTATGTTCTTTTCAAACACAGCTGATCTGCAAGTTTTCAGTATCTATACAGAAAAGTTTCTGCAAAAAGCAACAAGTGAACAAAAGAATCACAAAGAACCATAAGGCACATTTCAGATGGATTTTTTTTTTTTTTCTGTATGAACAGGCTACCATTTCTTGCAGCAAGTATCAAGCCTTTGTAAAGCTTTTACCTCTCTTTATGTATTTTTGCTATAGCTTGTTATAACTTTATTTCCAAACCCAGGTATGCTTCAGTGACTTAGCTTGAACCTTCCTTCCGATCCTGTTGATGTTTGGTTCAGAATTCAGAATCCAGTGTCAGAGACACGCACTGACTACGCAAAACCCTTTAATGCTTAAAACTGATTCTTCATACAGCCCATATATGCAATACCTACATACTTAGAAACAATACAGATATATTAAGTAAGTTGACACCTACCTTCCAAGACTGGTAGGTGCCAGATGGATCCGTCTGCTGCAGTTCAGGACTCCTGCTGCCATCAAAGCCCACCATCAGGGCAGGCACACCAAAATGTCTACAGCCATGGCTTTGTGTGCAGCACTGTGGGAAAGCTAACCAGTTTTGGCATCCCAGAAAATTAAGAAATTTACTGGCCCAATACCCAAGCAAAGCACAAGACTGAAAAGGCTGAATACAGGTATTCACCGTAAACCTCTTCATTTCCAATACGTCAACAGCTTACTTCTGATCTTCAGAAGTTAGCTTGTGGTCAGCGTTCCCGTTGCACAACTCCATTCAATTCACACACAAGTAGCTAAGGCAAACCAGGCTTCACTGTAAAGAAACTACTCCCTGTTAAAACCACCCAGGCTACAGGAATTAAGGCTCAATCTGATTATCCTTTAACATGATCTCAGGCATACTTGTGAACAGATTTGAAGGAACATCTCAGATGGTTGCAATCAATCAGCCTGCTCACAGGTGTTCTGCTAGTCTTTAGTATTTGAAAATAAGAATCTGTATCTGCAAGTTTTATGTTCAGTTTGGCCTTTCACATTGCTCTGTTCTGTAGGAGATTTTGTGGTTTTCTTTTTATGTTCTTATCTCAACTCTTTTATATGGTAATATTTTTTGGTCTCTCTGCATTATTATTTCCAAATTGTACAATAAAGTTCTTCACAGATCTATAAATATGAGGAACAGTTATGTTTGCTGGTGCTCCTTAAAATAAAAGAGCTCATAATGGTGATTATTTTCTTGTGAAAACCAGTTATTTTTCTCAAGTGATATTAATTTTTTTTTTTTAAGAATTCGTGCAAAGGAAACTTGACCTGACTTCTTTCTTTTTTAGAGATCATAATAGAAACAATTGGCTTGTTTTCAATAGTCAGGATCACCTGATGCTTTTAAATGGAAACGTAAAAATGTCAAACTGCTTACTTGCTAGCAAGTTGCAAAGCAGTGTGTAGTATATTCTACCATGACTGGGCCCTCAAGAGTCAGTTTATGGCGCTGTTAATCACTATTGTGGCACCAGCGGCCAGGTCTGCATAAATGTAATGATAAAGTCATCACAGAGACTCCTTCGTTAGCTAGCAACAAAGCTCAAGAAGGAGGAAACAATTGCAACTTTTAAAAGTTAGAAACTGCTGAAAAAGCAATGCAGGTGAAGACAGAAACAAATTCAAAACAGCACACAAAAGAAACTTTGTTCTGAGAAACAGCAATTTTGAGTAAATTTCAGGCCATAACAGTTTTTGAGTTTACAGAAGGTTAACTTACAGAATTAGATACGGATTTAGCCCCTCCAAAAACACATATGAAAAGTACCCTGCTCCCTACTGTACTACATGTCATGGTTTTGGTATTGTACAACTCCCTCCACCCCACAGTACCAGGAAATGGGGGTTACACAGACACACACAGAATCACAGAATGGCAAGGGTTGGAAGGGACCTCGGGAGATCATCTAGTCCAACCCCCCTGCTAAAGCAGGTTCACCTAGAACAGGTTGCACAGGACATCGTCCAGGCGGGTTTTGAATATCTCCAGAGAAGGAGACTCCACAACCCCCCTGGGCAGCCTGTTCCAGTGCTCTGTCACCCTCAGAGTAAAGAAGTTCTTCCTCATGTTCAACTGAAACCTCTTATGTTTTAGTTTGTGCCCATTGCCCCTTGTCCTGTTGCTGGGCACCACTGAGAAGAGTCTGGCTCTGTCCTTGTGACATCCACTCTTAAGATATTTGCAAGTATTGATGAGGTCCCTTCTCAGTCTTCTCTTCTTCAGGCTGAACAAGTCCAACTCTCTCAGCCTTTCCTCATAGGAGAGATGTTCCAGTCCCCTCATCATCTTTGTTGCCCTCCTCTGGACTCTCTCTAGGAGTTCCTCATCTTTCTTGAAGTGGGGAGCCCAGAACTGGACACAGTACTCCAGCTGGGTCTCACCAGGGCAGAGTAGAGGGGGAGGAAAACCTCCCTCGACCTGCTGGCCACACTCCTCTTAATGCACCCCAAAATACCATTGGCCTTCTTGGCCACAAGGGCACACTGCTGGCTCATGGTCAGCTTGTCATCCACCAGGACTGCCACGTCCCTCTCAGCAGAGCTGCTTTCCAACAGGCCAGCCCCCAGGCTGTATTGGTGCATGGGGTTAAACCTCCCCAGGTGCAGTACTCAACACTTGTCCTTGTTGAACTTCATCAGGTTCCCCTCCGCCCAACTCTCCAGCCTGTCCAGGTCCCACTGAATGGCAGCACAGCCTTCCGGCGTATCAGCCACTCCTCCCAGTTCTGTGTCATTGGTGAACTTGCTGATGGTACACTCTGTCCCCTCATCCAGGTCATTGATGAATAAGTTGAACAAGACTGGGCCGAGTACTGAGCCCTGGGGAACTTCACTAGCTGCCGGCCTCCAACTAGACTCAGCACCACTGATCAGAACCCAAAAAGCTGCGAATTTCTTCTGTCACTTGGAATCCCCTTCTTGGGGAGCAGCTCCATGTTCAGCATCAGCCAATTTAAGAGCACACTGCTATCAAACTGCTATCAAAAGAGGAGATTCTCCCATCTCTTGTCCCTCACTGCATCTTCTCATTCTCTCCCTGTGTTAGGTAAGATGAGCTGTTCTGCAGCTGTTAAGTCAGATCAGTGTGTTGACCCAACTCAAAACTAATTCTTTTTTGACAAGTTGAGTCTTGGATTGAGTCTTGTTTTCATCCCTTCTGAAAGCATGCAAAGAGAACAGTTTCACATCCTGATAGCATGACCTAACACAAAAAGCAGCAGTTCTGTTCTTCCCAACCACTTCCACACAGACATTCCTGCAGCTTCCCCTGAACTGGATTTAACAATCACACAAATTTGTGGCAACTCACCCAAAAAAGAACTCACCTTGTGTCAGATCAGTGAGTTCAGGACTATTTTCTTCAGTAGCAGCTTGCATGCACAGTAGGTTAGGTATAACAACAAATTGTACACTCGGTGGGTGTTAATAATGGTTTGGCCACCAAAGAAGGACAGTTCCATCTCCTCCACCAACTTCTTCCTTCACTCCTCCCTTCCCTCACAGAGTTATGGGGTTCATACAGTTGCACACTGAATCAATTCAACAAGCAAATAAAAAGAGTTTCTTTCTGTGAGGTTCATGAGTTCAGTCAAACCACAAGGGGTCAAAGAAGCATCAGAAAGGGTACCAGGGAGGAGATGAAAGTGCCTAGGTTACAGCAGAGACAGGAGGAAGAAGTGGCACCACCCAGGAGCACAGACTCATGTGAGAGTTTAGGCTGATCTAAGTAAGTGCTAGTGTGGCTCTCCTCTGTGAATTGCTCCCCTTTCCCCTGAGCCTCTGCTTGCTCTCGCCAGATCTTGGTCTGATCCTGCAAGAAACTTTTTCTTCCTGGCTTATCCCTCTGCTGGGCAGGCTTCCAGCCTGGCTTACCATGCCTCAGATGGGCAGCAAACCCAGTGCAGAAGTGACAATGGAAGAGCACAGCCCCGAGTAAGACCTTTGACTTGCAGTGGCAACTAGCCACTGACTACCAGTCAGTTTAGTGGTCATATAGAACTGTATGTTGAGATGAGACATACACTTTAGGCAATTTTGCTAACCAATTTGCTGAGTTCCCATGCGGTTTTGCCTTCATTCAATCCTCATCTGAAGGAAAATATTCCTTGTGAAGGCAAACATTCACAAGTGTTAGTTCATATATGGAACAGGGGTCTCATAAATGAGACGGGCATGTCAAGAGGTAGTTTCTAGGGCAGAGGAGGAGCATGGCAGCACAGATTCAAGTTGTCTTCCAACTCCCCAGGAATATTTCCAATATCATCCTGGTTTGTTCTGCAGAATTTGTTCTCTAGGTTTGCCTTTCTTGTCCCTTTCAGTCTGCCTATTGCCATTGCAACCACTACAACGCAGCTTCTGCTATCCAAGCGGCTTGTCCCTGATGACAAGATGCAACAGACTCAGGTAAGATGATTTAAAAAAAATAGAGGGATCAGTAGGTTTTAAAAATCAAAATAATTCTCTCTGGCCCCATAAGAATCTTTCAGCTATATTTCAATACTTTATATAGGAACCCAAGCCTTCATATCCCAGTACCAATCTCCTAAACCACCGTGTCCACCTTCACAATGTTCTTCATAAATCCAGTCTTTAAAGGACTTTTACATACTCCATACCTGCAATGGAATGAATTGTGGAGCAATAACACTAGGAACAGTATCTGCAAAAGCCAAACAGACATGATCATCAAGTGCATACCTTTTCCTCACAGTTCTGTCCTCTTGAAGCCTGGTAACAGGGTTTTTTTTCTGTGTATCCAACAGAGCTGTATCTAACCCCCAAATTCCAACCTGTTAGATGAGAATAAAGAAATTGTTCTTATTTCCAATATTAACTTTATTTATGTTATTCAGAGGAGATGTTTTAATACTAAGTCTTTTCACAAGGACATTGTCAAACAGCTATGTGGAGGCTGTGTCATCCTCCCAAAACAATAAATAATAATGTTTGACATCTGTTAGGAAGGAAAAATGATAAGCTGCGGTAAACATCATAGCAAAAAGTTTCAAAGCTGCAAAAGCTGTGGTTTACAAATACAGTACAGAGAGGCAGCCCCCGAACAAAAGGCTTACAACCAAAATAGAGAACAAAGGAAATAAGGTGGTTACAGACACAAGAGCTCAGGGAGATAGCAAGGCAACACAGATCAATGTGATAAGTAGTATTCTCAGTATACTTGCTGCTTATAGGTGCAATCATGGCTAAGCTGATCTAAAAGCTGACTGCTAACAAAGAAGGGTGATGCTGCTCCAGCCTTGTGCCCCAGTAATTGTCTTCCCTTGCTTTGACATCAAAACCCATCTGCTCCCAATCTGTGAAACTCAACAGGCAGAAAACTGCTTTTATAGAAAAGCAATTGTTTTTCTACTAATTTAGCTTCCTTAAACACCTCACTACAAGATCAGATGAGCAAAAGTGATGGCACAGGAGACAGAGTGGGAACACGTGGCCATGAGCATAGAGGGGGCAAAGGAAAAACGTTGCTTTTGGTAACAGCTAGCTGCAAGGTTTACTTAGCTGTAAGATAATGCCATACTGCAACTTAAATGCTGCCACTGGTTTCATAGGTATTTTGGTGGGGAACAGTTTTGAAGGCAGACAATGATGTACCATGGACATTTACAAGAAGCTCCTTTCATATCCACAGGTAGAAAGAAAGATGAAGACAGCTGCTTTGAAAACTTCTAAGAAAGACTAATGGAAAGGATGTTAGGGTGAGCATCTCAGGGGCAGATAACTTTGTTTCTTTCTCAGTTGGTTTGCAACTCATCATTTCTCCTCATAAAACCTTTTTCTTTGAAGACACAAATCAATGAACACTGAAAAGGAAAGATAAACTGACCAGCAGTGTGTCAGATCTGACAGTGGGCTGAAAATAAATGAATGGTATGATCAATGACAAATAAACTAGGATTTCAAGCTGAAAGTCTCAAGTATGACTGAAATAGCACATAAGCATCCCCTCCCTCCTTTGCTTTCTCTGTCTTCCTCAGAGATGATCTCCTACCAACATTAAGGAATTGATGCAAAAGAGGGCTTACAGGAACACACAAGTAGTCCTTTCCTTGCAGAAATTTATCATTTTATCCAGTACTCAAGAAAGAAAAGCTCCCTGAGTACACTGCATACAAACCTCATCCCTTTTTACACAACTTCCTTGTAATAAATATTTCCCTTGTCACTTAAGACCAAAGCTTTGCCACATCAAAACCAGTATCAAACTTCTGTTTCTGTGACTACTTTATATAAAAGTACACAGAGGCTAAAATAGTACACAAATGAATGCAGAAAACTGTACATTATATTAAAAAGACAGAAGCTGATAAGAGTAACAGACTATGGTTTCATACTTCTACTATAAAATGTGTGCTCTTTACAAAAATCCAAACCAACAGGTACATACAATCCAGCCATCAATTCTACTTGTTTTAGAGCTCATATAACTTCCATTTTAAATAGGCCAGCAAAAGTTTTCATGGGCAATTTCTTGTTACGTTTTCAATCCACTACAAATTTTGTCCTCTGTTCTAGCCCTACAATCTATTACTTTGCTTAAAAAAATAGAATTGAACCAATAAATATCAATAAGCACAGGAGGTTTCATCTGCTTCTGTTCACCAGATTTGACCACTATGTCTTCCACTTGGCTCTCCTCATCATAATTTCCAATTAATTTCATTTTTTTGTTGTCTATCCCCAGAGAGCAAAATTACCTCTATTCTTGATTCATGGGTTATAATTTCCTGTCTGTGCCTGTGTCTAACCAACTTTTCAAGTTGATGCTGACCAAACACTATGAGGAAGTCTGGCAAAGACAAACATCAACGAAAAATAAAATCTATACTTAATATTTTCAATAAATACAGAAGCCCTGAATCCTAAAAAACAGTTCCAAACTGAATTCTTCCCCACAGGTAAATCAGCAGGGTAAAATGATGTATCACATATGGCAGAAACAAAGGCCCACTCTGAATGAGTAGCAAAGAATGTAGCATTTAGAAAACTGCATAATGAATTTACTTCAGCAACAGTACCTTATTCCTGAAAAAATATATCTACAGTAATATGTTAACATGTTTAGAAAGTTATGCAAAATGACATTTTATCTTTAACGAAGACTAGAGGTATTTAATTACAAAATGTAGGCTGTGGTGTTGAACAAAATACTCCTTTTTTATTCCAATAGAATCAATATAAGAGAGGCTCAGGTATTATTATGGCCCACATTCCCATCAGCAAGGCTTCTAACTAGTCTTTTAATTTAGAATTTTTCTTACTGATATCCCAAGCAAACTCGATTTGATTTTCAGAGAGATTTAATAGTAAGATACATTGCTATTTTATGTACAAAAGAATATAAAGCAATTATGGAATAACACTGTGATACTTTCCTAGAGTACCTTTTTTGACTAGAGTCTTGCTTTAAAATTTCATGCTGAATAAAAGGAAAAGATGGGAAGTGGTAAAAAAGCTTTGCTATGTCCTTAAAGCAAAATAAATACTAGAAATCAAGAGTTATGGGTTTTCTTTTCTGGTTTCATATGTTGCTTAGAGAAAATTATAGCCAATTGCTTTTTGTATGGCAGTTCAAAGGCAGTTTACCTATTTCTAGCACACACCCCTTGTTGCTCTCAGTCTAAACCAAGGGAAGACCAAGGCCTACAGTTCCTGCTCGGAAAACACCAACTTCTCCCTGTGGATGCAATCTCCTGTTTTGTACCCTGGGACCCTGTCCTCACAGACTGCGCTCACATGAAGCATCTTCCTTCTCCTCCCTTCTGCTCCTGCTTGAAAAGAATCACACATGCATAGGTACATATTATACATACATATATTTTATATATATATGTTTACAGTAATTCAAGTTAGAGACAGCACCATTCCAAGCAACCATTCATTGTACCAGCACAGTCTATGTTAGAAATTTAGACTAGATAAAGGAAACATTTCAAAATGTCATAGTTATTTTTTGTAGTTATTTTCTTGGCTCTTGAATATGCATACTTACCCGGTTACTGTATTTCCACTGATGATGGGGCTACTCAGGACAGAAAGAAATAAATGAGTAAACTTTTACAGGAAAGGAGTTTTGGCCTTCAGTGAATCATGGGACTTTTGAGTGGTCCCAATGACTAAATTGTTGCATAAATACCAAATACAGAAATGGAAACAAAGAAATGGGGCCATGTCTGGAAGGATGAATACTGGGGTACAAACAATGATGTGATATGTGTTCAACAGAAGTTTATTTTGGTTCCTTTTTAAACATTATATAATATGAATATGCTATATCTGTCATTCCAAGCTAAGAGTAAAATGTATGCATCATGCATATAAGAAATGTCATAGAACCTCACTCTGCAACTGGATCTCCAGTCATCATAATTTTATCCTTGAAAACACTTGAAAAGTGGAAGAAAGCAAGCAAAAAGCAAGAATCCCACAGACATTAAAAGTGGAAAACAATAAATATACATTCGATACAACTAGATTTTAGTTAGGGGATATTTTCCCAAATTGGTTTCAAGCACAGTAATGCTGTGCTTTGTTGTCACCGAGGTGCTGTGTAAGAGAAATGGCACCACTGGTTATTAACTGTGACAAGACTACCTCTATAATCTATTTTTGGTCAATATAACTGTATTCCCTGCTTTGTATTTCATTGTATAATTTATTATCTTTTATTCATCAAAAGAATTAATCTTTTATGATTTTAAGACCTTCTGATAAAATATACAGTGACTTTGAGATACACTATGTATAGAAAGTTAAAGAACACCACGTTAAATGGCTAATTATTGTTCTTCTATGATTTAAAAAGCAATATATAAAGTGTATCAACAAAGAAAACAGACAGAAGAGGACAAAACCAAATGTCATTTATGAGACAGCA
>NW_009270000.1:3259820-3266049 GCF_000687185.1 Egretta garzetta | reverse complement strand
GCAGGAATGGAGCATGGAGCTCTGCCTTGGGATGGATGAGGAGGCAACTGGGAGCTGCTGGAGCAGAACAACATGGGCAAAGTTGTTCTGGGTGTCTGCTATGGACCCCCTGATCAGGAAGAAGTAGAAGAGGCCTTCTTCAGACAGTTGGAAGAAACGTCATGTTTGCAGGCCCTGATCCTCATGAGGGACTTTAACCATCCTGGTATCTGCTGGAGGGGCAGCAGAGCAGGGCACAAACAATGCAAAAGGTTTGGGGAGTGCATTGATTGACAAATCCCTAACCAAGGTGATTGAGGAGCCAACAAGGAGGGGGGCTCTGCTGGACCTCATGCTTACAAACAAGGAAGGACCGTGAAGGTCTAGGGCGGCCTTGGCTGCAGTGACCATGAGAAGATGGAGTTCAGGATCCTAAGAGGAAAGAACAAAGCAAAACACAGGATCACAGCTCCAGATTTCAGGTGACCAGAATTTGGACCATTCAGGGACCTGCTTGAAAGAGTCCCACAGGATGCGGCCCTGGAGAGAAGAGGGATCCAAGAGAGATGGTCAATTTCCAGAGATCAGCTCTTCCAAACTAAAGAACGGTCCACCCTGGCCTGCAGGAAATGAGGCCTACAGGGATGAACAAGGAGCTCCCGACAAAACCCAAACATGAAAAGGAAGCATGCCAGAGGTGGAAGCAGGGACAGGTGACCTGGAGCAATACAGAGGCACTGTCTGAGCATGCAGGGAGGGGAGAGCAGTGGATTTTTTTTATCTCAGTCTTAGTAAGGTTTCAGACAGTTATGTCCCATCACATTCCCATAGGCAAACTGAAGCACAGATTAAGTAAGTGTACAGTGCACTGCACTGAGAACCAGCTGAACTGCCAGGCTTACAGGGTTGTGGTCAGTGGCATGGAGTCCAGCTGGGGGCCAGTCAGTAGTGATATATCCCGGGGGTCAGTATCAGGTCAATACTGGGGCCAATACTGTTTAACTTCTTCATTAATGACCTGGATGACAGGAGACAGTACGCTCTCAGCAAGTTTGTGGATGTTACAAGACTGGGAGGAGTCACTGATATACCAGACGGTTGTGCCACCATTCAGAGGGACCACAACAGGTTGAAGAAATGGGCAGACACGAACCTCGTGAAGTTCAGCAAGGGGAAGCGTAAAGTCCTGTGCCTGGGGAGGAACAACCCCATGCACCACCCAGTACAAGTTGGGGGCCAACCAGCTGGAAAGCATCTTGGCAGAAAAGGCCCTGGGTGTCCTGGTGGACAACGTAGATGTGAGCCAGCCATGTGCCCTTGCAGCAAAAGCCAATGGCCTCCTGGGCAGCACTGGGAGCAGCACTGCTAGCAGCACTGCTAGCATAATGAGGGAGGACTTCTTTAGGTCATGGGATCAGGCTTACTGAAAGAAAATTGCACTTGATATAATTATTTTTCTATATTCCCTCAGCAAGTTGTGGATTAGGATTGTGACAATAAGGTAGAAGTACTGTCCTGTAGCTGTTGAGTCATCTCCTCTGTCCTTCATGATCATGAGTCTTCAGAAGGCAGAAGCTGAGGATGATGCAGATGATGCAGAAGTGAGAGTCCCCAGAAGCATCTCCAAAAGATAGTAACACCTCTCCACTGCAAATGTGTTGCCTTTAACAGATACGAATATTCAGATCATCAAGATCATTGCTACATTTTCTTCAGCACTGCTTGGCAGTGCCTTCTCATGTTTATCTTCTCTGCTTTGCTTTTGACATCCAAAAAATGAGGAAGTTAGTGAACTACAGTGCTTTGCTTCTGTGTCCTAAGATAAAATATTAACCTCTAAGAATTCTGGAAGAATTTTCAGCTCTAAGGAGGCATAGCTTAGACGTTCTGCTATTCTTTATTTATAGCATACATTCCTAGTAGCTGGAGATTCCCTTTTGAAGAATAAAATCAGGACACAGAAAGATTTTCTCACCGCAGCTGTTGCACTTACTCCCATTACTGCAAACTGCTGAACCTGCTGTGAGTTTCTTTAGTCTAAATATTTATATTTGCAGACTAAAATGACAGCTACTAGAATAAAAATTTAGCATCCCAATGATTTTTTTCTGGGTTTGTTATTGCCCCTCTGGAAGACAGCAGAGCCACCAATATCCTTGTAGCGTGCAGAGCTGTTTGGGTATTTCACTTTATATCAGAACACACAGCCTTGCATTTCAGGTGCTACTTCTTATTAATATTCTCTACAATAGCCAGTGCAGAATATAAATGGCAAAGTTGAAAAAAACCAGACAAGAAGCTGACAGAATAAGTTGAAGACAGATTTATCCTGCTAGTGTGATCTCTTCCAGGAAGCAAAGAGCACCGTTTACCCTACCAACGGTCTAATATGTTTGTGTATTTTGGTAACAAATTACTGTTTATTAAATAAACAGAATCTGAACCGTTTTCAAGACTCAACTATTTACACAGGCAGACCTTCAGATGCAAGCCCCATTTTGCAACAAGATGAATTAACATGGAGACACGGCATGCAGGAAATCCCACCAAAGTTATGACATCACACCACGTTCAGCTGATGAAGAAACACTAAACCAGAAATAGCATTTCTTCCTTTTGCCATCTTCCTTTTTCATCTACCAAAATATGCTCCTTCCTTGGGATCTGCTCTGTTACCCGATTGTATTGCTGATGTTACAAAACACATGCATAAAACCCCCCGTGCCTTTTTTTTTTTTTTTAATTGCAAGATGAAAAAGTAGTCTACCCTGAAAAAGAGGCTCAAATTCATCGTCATCCCATTAGCAGCAGATCCTGAGCTGTCATACTGTAGCAAACAAAGTGTTGGGTTGGGGTTTTTTTGTCAATTTGAAGAGAATGCACAAAATGAGGTGCTGTCAGCAACACGTTAAAGGCTTTGTCTGAGAAACGGACAGTCTGACAGTCTAACTCGCAGGAATCATTCTCAGCTTTGATACCCAGACCTTTAGTCAAGCAGGTTTAAGCAGATAGTGCTACCATAAAATTTTTTGCTGGCCTCTTTCCTGTATATATAGCTTCGTAAATGCCAAGTTTGAAATTTTAATTTTAAATGTAAATTTGAAGAATATGATGAATCAGCATTCTCTGTTTTCCTGCTTGTGGACGGGAATGTCTGTGGGTTCCTTCTCTTACTTATATCTCCTATTCCAGAGAATTTATGGAAACTTAGATAACAAAAATGGCAGAAAATATGGACAGAAACTGAAGATTGCTTGCCATTTTTTCTCAGAATTGTTGGAAGACTGGATTGCTGCAAATATTATAGTTTTCTCCAAAACTAAACTAATTCCTCTGCATTGAGGAATTTTGACACAATCCTGAGAAGACTAAAATCGCTCTACTGTTAGCACTTCATTTCAAACAGACAGCTTTCTCTACGAACTAGATGTTAACGCTTTCCAGACCCTGGTCTCAGGAACCGTATCTTTACTTACTACTTGTTACTGAGAAATACGAGTTGGAAACATGGGGAAAAAAAATCTGTCAGAAAAGGGCCCATCCTTCTCTAGCTGCATTCTTTTCTCTCCAAAAATATGACATACTGAAATGCACATCAACAAAAAAGACACTGCACTGTCAAAAGTTGGAACAGAGGTGGAAGAAGATCTGACTGAAACATATTTGCATTTGAAACTTGTGGTGATGATCTAGATTTATGCATCTAAATTACAATTAAATAATGTTAAGGTTGTGAGTAACTCACAAGAGCAAAGAAATGTGCAATTAAAGAGAAAATATACCATATGTCCTTTGATATCTAGGCATATTGCAGCACATTAAGAAAGTCGTAAAAGAGACACCCTGTTGTGGTTATGTGTTCTGAGACATGTGGCACATTTCCATTGTAGCTATCTATTTCCCTGCTTGTATGCATCTGTGCCATTACTTAAATGTTGATTTTGAGTGTGAGTTTCCCTTTCCATGGTAAAAAAATGGAGCCACGGACTCTTTTTTCAGTGTTTCTTTAGGTCTGTTGCTATTTATACATATGGAAGTCCAAAATTCTAAACATATGAATGAAAAATCATCACAAAAGGGAATAAACGGATTTAATCATCAGACAAAACGAGGCAAAAGAGAGGGTTTTAGTTATTATGAATGAATAAATGATCTTGTGTATCTTCCCCTAAAAACAGTTGAATTCCAAACAGTTGTCTTCCATATTTTGCATGGAAATAGGAATGTACTAAAAAGTTTCTCATATCTAGTTCGGACCACTTTGGGGAAATACAGCAGGCAATTACTCCTTTCATTTTAAGGCTCCTCACCTGTGGCATCCTGCAAGCCTTTTTTTCTCCTCTGCTCAAAACCAACCTGAAAATGTGGGAGAATATGATGGAACATTCAGATTTTAAAAGCAGTATTTATGTGGCTGACATCTAATCGACACTGTCTCAAACTCTGTGATCACCAAGACACCCCAACGCAAAATATTTTATAAACAATGGTTGGGTAACCGGAAGGTGAGAGCAAGGTAAGTTATACTTCTGGGAAGAGAAAAACATTTTGTGGAATTGCCAGTGTTCAGAGTATTTCATGAGAATGTGTTTGCCCTCCAGTTGCCGAAGATGCCTGCAGCCTTGGGACAATTTCAGACACCTCACCAGTTATCCAGAGCCAAGCATGTGCTTCTGCTACGGAAGTTAAGTCTTTGTGATTCTATTTGCAGCTGGCTAGGAGAATGTACCTTCTGATTACATGCTGATTTGGCCACAGCTGTCTTGCATTCTTCATTCCCAGGATTCTTTGTTGTCATTTGTAGTAACTAGAAACAGTATCAATTTGAGCACAGAGCTATTACAAGAGTTATCATATGAGTTCACTCCGAGAACATAAAATAATAACCATGAATCACCATGAAGCATATCTGCTTTAGAAAAAAAATAGGTTTCTTCAACCCTTTCATTTTTTTGCTTTTGGTTTCCTACAAGTATGATACTGATGATGATAAAAGTGTGGGGGAGATGGAAAAAACCCCACCCTAATACAAAAAATGGACCCAGATACCATGGTGATGTGTGAAGTGGTTAGAAACACAAACAGCCTAATGGATATGCTGGCATCACTCCTCCTCCTTAGCATGACCTACAGTGCAAGGACTGGACCGGAGACATTTTCTGGAGAGGAGAGCAAGCCAGATTAGCATCACATCAACTCAGGGTCCTGTATAATCTGAAGAGACAGGGCAGAAGCAGCGCCATTCCGGTAACAGAGAGCATTGGGCCCAGGTGGCGGGCCATTGGAGAAGGGGATGCTGTAGGAATGCAAGAACAGCTTGGAGCCGGCAGCCCCGGGGAACTGGTTGTCAAGGGAAAAAAGCAGGGGGAGACGGGCAGCCACAGTCAATCCCAGGACAGCAGAGCCAGGAAGAGCAATCTCCATGGGGCTGGAGAAAGGAGCCAACCTAGAAACAGTCTGAGGAGAGAGAGCAGGCCAGTTGGGAAACAGCTGTACAGCCACGGGGTGGCCATGGATGCCACTGACAAATGTGTGCTGTAACCAAAAGGGCTTGAGGGGAGAGCCAGGGACTTCCGCCAGCAACAGCTGAGAAACAGAGCAAGCAACGCACCAAGTAAGGAACGAGCTTCACGTTTTGTGGCGTGCTGTCGTGTTGCTGAGTAGTGTCCCGTCAGCCACAGCAACACATGCTGCTGTCAACCGCAAGAGCAGAAATCAGTTTAAAAAAGGCCACAGCTTGGGAAGAAGACAGCACTCACAGCCTGCAGCACGGCACTGGAAAGCACACAGGCCGAGCAGGGGGTGTGCCCGGGGAAAAGCAGATTTAAAATGCTTTAGTTGGGGATTTTTTACTTTGCTGTACTATTACCCTTTGAAACTCTCACCCTTGTAAAGAACTTAGACTTTGCAAACTTGTACGTCAGGATCTGTGGCGAAACCGAGATTCCCTCCAGTGGCCGCACTGAAAAAAACCACGTCTCATTTTAGCACCTTCGGCGTCTACAATGTATTTAAAGTTGCAGCGGTAACTGCTTCCCCTTCCTCCGTTTCCTCCGCGCAGCAGGGAAGCTGCGGCCGCCGAGGTGGGCAGGAAAAGCCACCCCACACCAACGAGCTGGGGGGTCGCACAGCTGCTCTCCTCCAACTTTTCCCGCGCGGTTTGTTTTTTTCCCCCCCCCACCTGTCAGCGTCGGCAGCAGCGGCAGCACAGGCGCTGCCGAAGGAGCGGCACCGCAAACGGCAAAAGCGT
>NW_009270000.1:3252824-3258819 GCF_000687185.1 Egretta garzetta | reverse complement strand
CCTGGGCGTGAGCTAATCTGTAAGGACTCGGCTTGGCGCGGTGGGGGAACGGAGGAGTCGAGTAACCCTTTCCCTGAGGGACGTCTGTAAGCCGGACCTCAGTCGGGTTGTCCTAGAGCCTGCCTAACTTCGGGCTCTGCCTCCGCGGGCTCAGCGGCAACTGCAGCTCCCAAACTTGGCCTGCCTCGTCGTGAGGCTGCCCCTAAACTTTAAGTGTTACTAAGGAAGAACATTGTGGTCGGAGCCAGTGACAGCGGCTCCGAACGACTCCATTTGAGCTTTTGTGGGAGGGAGCAAGTTAACTCGCTGAAGCAACGAAAGAAAAGCGTATATAGGATCTGTAATAATCCACGAGGTTTTGCATCAGCAGAAGCAAAGGAGCATGTTCAAGTTCACTGGTAACTTAGTGGTATTTAGAAATTTAACTGAAGGCTCACACTGTTATCAGTGTAAACAGCCGTGAATCAATCAGATTCCAGATTACTTACAAGCTCCTTGCATAGAAGACTTTCAGGCAGATATAGATAACCTATGGTTTAGTAAAGAATGAGAGCGTCAACAAGGTAGGTGTTGCAGGGATCGGGACCTCAGAGAAGCCCCCAGAGGTATAATGGAGACCTCCAGGGTGCTGTAGCAGGAATCAGTGCTTGAGAAGCGTGGATGAAAAATACATACCCACTGGGTGGAAAGCTGACTAAAGGTACTCAGTAGAGACTTCAGGTCGCTGGGGTGCATATGGAGAATGCAGACAATTAAGTTTTTCTTGTGCTGTAGTCAAACCATTAATTTGGTGGTGGTGTGCTGGCAAAACCCTGGTATAGTTAAAGCTGAAGGATCTTTGTAATGTACATAAGCTGTCAGAAGCCCTGGAGGTGTCTTCATCCAGCTGGAAACTAAATGCTCTTTTGATGGTAGGTGTTTATAACTCTTTCAAAGAACTATTTCGATTTTCTATCAGCAACAGCTCAATCAAACTTGTATAAAAATGGTGCCTGCAGCCCCATTTATTATACAGTTGTATTTCTTCTTGTTTCCTTTCTTCTTGGCCCTAACATTCCTTTCTTCCCCCCTCCTCCTGCCAAGAGGTCCAGCTTACGTGGTGACAGTGAAGAATGCAACCATCTAACTGGCAGTCTCAAGGTCTTCCTGTCTGCTAAGCCTTAAGTATCTGCTGCCTTCCTCTGGAAGGTGGGAGATGTTCTGAGGAGAGTCTTGATTCAAGGCTTCCTTTGCAAGTGCTCTGTTAGACTTTGGTCTCAGGTATTAGCTCCTTCTTCCTTATTTTTTCTGGTGAAAACGGCCACTGTTTTTATTAAAAAACTTGATGTAATTATATGTGAAGTGTGGCTGTGTAGCAATGTGTTTGTGATCCTCTTCAGGGTGTGCATCTACAGTTCTGCCTAGTTTCTGAGGCTCGGACAGTAACTCAAAATACTGCAGTTCTGTCTGTGTTTAGTGCTTGATGGCAGTGTTTCCAGGCAAAATAATTGCTCTATGATAGTTCTAGTCAGTTCTGGTGAATTACTGGCTTGAAATTAGGAAGACTCGGCTGGTTGGCTCATTCTTACACGGATGTAAGTCCTGAGTGGCCTGCATGAGGTTTCAGACTCCTTACCCTTTTCATAGTAGAAATGGATTAGTTGGAAGAAAAAAAGTGTCAATACTTTTTTTTTGTTTTTTCCCCTCCTATGGAATTTGTTTAGGTTGGATTCCTAGGGAAATAAATGTGATGTAATAACACTGTTTGTGCTTTCCTTGTAGCAGCATGAGCCTCTTGGCTAGTCTCAACTGTGTCTGGAAGAAGGAAGGAGTCTTGCAGATGGTTAAGATCCTGTTAGTTTTGTGAAATTCAGCAGCTGGGTAAAGGGTTCTAAACTAACTTTCCACTGAGAGGAAGGAAAGGGAGAAATCAATGCAAAATTTTCCATTAGTAAATTTTCCATTTAGTTCAGTTGACTTGGGTAACTTGTCTGGTAGCTCAGATAGCCATGGTTCTGCTGACTCTTGTCTGATCAGAGTGTGGGACAGTGGTTAAAAGACATGAGTGCAGGGATGTGCAGCTCTAGGAAACCAGGCTTTTTTTTTTTCTTTTTTTTTTTCCTGTTTATGGAGCTTGGAACACCTTGAATTTGTGAGCTTTTTGTAGAAAGCTGTGAGATCAGCAATTTCCCATGATTTTAGGACTACTTTTCTTTTTGTCAGAAAGCTAATTCACATGTGTTCATATTCTTGGACAATTCTGAAATATAATAGATCTGTTGTGCCCATTATACAGAGTATTTATAAAGTGCAGTTTAATTGGAGATTCTTCATGTAGATATGGCCTACTTTTCCAGTGCATTTCCTTGCAACAAACCTGTCTGGTAAGCTCAGTTTCTATCAATAACAACTTCAATGCCTTTTATTATGAAATTTATGAACAGTTGCAGGCTTTAGAAGGAGAGGAAGACTTGGGGCATAAATTTTTAACTAAATTTGTTGGTAGAGAACAAACGAAGAAATGCAAATCTTTGAAAACTTCATAAGAACTTGGCACAGAACAAGCATAGGTATTTGAATGGGAAGATTCACAAATGTAGCTATAATAGTGATATGAAACCAATAAACTGAAAGCTGTAACACTAATTGGAGGGGGAAAATGGGAGCAAAAGAGGGTTCTATAAATAATTGGTTAAAGGGGAACTTTCTGGAATACTGCTTTTTTTTTAAAAAAAAAAAAACAAACCACAACTCTGAGAGGAGGAGCAAGAGTCAAACTTATCTTCAGTTTCTTTCCACAGAGAACATGAAACTTACTTAAAACTTCTTCTTTATTGTTTCAGATGTTGGATGAAAATAATCATCTTATTCAGTGTATAATGGACTATCAGAACAAAGGAAAGACGTCTGAATGCTCTCAGTAAGACATTAATCCAAATCTAGTGTGGACTGGGTGAATTTCTGTCTAAATCACCATTCTTGATTTGTTTAGCTCACCTTGTAGGAGAACTGCTATGAATAATAAAAAAGTATTGCTACAGTTACTATACTTACAATTTATGTTTTTATTTGCCATATGACTATCACTTCTGTCACTGAAATGTTGCAACTTGCCTACTGCAAGTTGATACCATGATGATGACACTCATCAAAATGGGGACTGTGTAACCACGATCTTTTTCCTCTATCATTATTACACTTTGGGAAAGAGGTAGTTTTCTTCTCAAACCTTTCAAAATCATGTAGGCATGGACCTTCCTTCTTCCTTTCAGCATGCTTGAAAACTACCTGCTTACCACTTCCCCAAGAACAAACAGGCTTGTCTTAAAGGTTTGGCTTGCCAGCATGTCCCATGTGGACTTGCTGTCTGGCGGGATCTCTGGAGAGTGATCAGAGAGAGCTGTGGAAGGAGTGAATTATTAAGGAATGCTATTTTCCCATTACTCTTTTCTGGTGTGGGATGATCATGGCACCGTTGTAATTGGACAGATACGGAGTCATGTGGTAGATGGGGCATCACAGTATGGCTCGAGTCCGTTACTGAGAGAACTGGTAGTCTGGGAGTAGGAGGAGGGTCATAAATACTTCTTTTGCTTTAAGGGAATGCTTTTATTATAGCACAGTTACTGTATTAAGCTCTTTGCAAGCCTGTAGTTATGTATTTGTAATCTGTTCCTGCTTTCAAGGTTATTTTCATGACTGTGGGCTGATGTTGAGACTCTGGAATGTGGTTCTGTAGCAGAAAAATCATTCAATAGCAAACTTCCAACACTCAGGGTCCCGATGAAATGTTTGCGCTGTCCTTAGTCAAGATTCACATCAATCTATGATATTTTGTATCTGGGGACAAAATAGAAAAAGCTCTCTTTTCCTGGTGTTGGTGATGGAAATTACACTTAACAGCCATACACGCACTGTATATGTCTCCTGGTGACTTAGTTTGGGGCAGGAAGTGAAATAGGTGAGAACAGTGTTACCCAGCTTTAGACTTTTCATAGCAAGACAGAAGTTGTAGAGAAAATACAGATTTGGTGGAGATACTGGCAAAATTTGGGTAATAGGTAAGTGTGAGGGGAAAAGGCTTAGGGTTTCTTATAATGGCACTCTTGTAAGTCTCTTGAATCTTGTTTTACCTGGGTAACTTTCTTTACATGTGTAGAATTAAAGTAAATTCTGATGTTGCTGTATTTGTGACTTAAAATCTGTTTTGCTTTCGTTTATTTTGATAGATACCAGCAGATGCTGCATACAAACTTGGTTTACCTAGCCACTATAGCTGACTCCAACCAGAACATGCAGTCTCTACTACCAGCAGTAAGTACAAAATAGTGTAAAAGTAGGGAACAGATTTCATTTGGGTTCCTGGGGGTGGGGTGGGGGGCGGAACCCAAACCAAATAGAAGTGTTTGAGGTAATGACCAAACATTTAACCTCTGGTTTACTGCACAATGAATACATGATGCGATGTCTCTTCATGCTGTATTTGGAGTAATCTCACTGCTTAGGTCTTGTTCAAAATCTGACTACTTTTACTGAAGACTGTTATTCTGAACTAAATGTGCAGTGCACAGTTTATCTGGCCTGCCTCATAGATAGTCTTAGATTTTTATTTTTTTTTCTCAACTTGATAACTCTAGTGGTGCGGCTCTTAGACTATGCTGTAGGAGCTGTCTTTCCTCTGATTTTAGGGAAAGGTGGGGTGGGATGGGATTTTTTTTTTTAACTGGAATATCACCCCTTCTTTTGCCTCACTGGAATGAGGTTGGGTAAACCTTTGTCTGTTTTTCTGTACTCTAGGTGAGTCTCTTAAATTCTTTGCCTCTCTCCTATATCAAAAGGTAACCTTTTTTAGGGTGGATAATGATAATATGCAAAAAATAAGGTCACACGGGCTTAACATGAAACTCTGCATCACTTTACAAATGAAGTGTTTCTTGGATAATGCTTGCAATCTTTTTTTTTTAATCTGGAGTTTTTCGAATCTGTATTACTGAACTCTTTATTTTATAAGAGACCTCAAATTTTCCCCCCTTTCCATTGTTGTATCTTTCCTTACTGCTCCGTAAACAAACATTAAAACAGCTTGTTATCTGTTTGCTTTTTGTGTTAATCGGAAAGCTTGGGGAATTCATTGTGAGTAACACAAGGAAATTCTCTGGGTTTTAGGTAATAAGACTTTTCTTGAATTAATACAGTCTTGATTCATTTCTGTAATATGAAGCTAAAAAGAATGTCTATAAAACAACCATTCCTAGATACTAGTTTTCACCAACTGAAATTGAATTACATTTTCTTGGGTCTCTGGAGAAGTGTTCTCCAATCATTGCTACTAGTGAAGCATCCTTTCAAGTTGGTACCTAGAGGACTATAGAAACAGTGCTTCATTATGTCCAACCTGTTGTGCCTGTAGAGACTTCTCTTTTTATAAATCCATGCTTGTAGCTGAGGGGGGGGGGAAAGAAACCTTTTAAGAGGGCTGTGTGTATTACTCAACTAATATGTTTTTGGAGGCTTAATTCATATCCTGGTTCTGATGACAACTGGAAATGAATTTGACCTTATCCTAGTCCCTGGTGAACAGCCCTGTTCTTAAAGTTGAATGTGATGACATTCTCTTAAAAGAAAATAAAGATAGGGCTGGGAAAGACTTTTTCAGATCAGGACTGAAGTGTACTGATCTTGAATGTAAGGAATATTCCACAGTAGTGAGAAAGTAGCAGTGTGTGGGGTTTTTTGATGGGGGGAAAGGAGAGTCCCCTTTGGACAACTGGTGAGGGGGATAAAAAGGTAGCTTCTTGGTCTTTCTTTCAAACTAAAATACCAAATAAAATTTAGATGTTCCGTCTTACCTAAGTGTAGATGTTCTGACCTCCCAAGTCAAATCTTTAAAGATCTGTGTGAAATGTGGTAGCATAATCAGATAAAATTACTTTTTGTTGGGGTTTTAGATAAAACACTCTTTAAATTCTTTCTGTCTTGCCAACAAATTTTAGCCAGAAGAATTTGGGAACGTGAG
>NW_009270000.1:3198817-3252775 GCF_000687185.1 Egretta garzetta | reverse complement strand
TTCCATTTAAGAACTGATGAGGCTAAAGTTGACTTGGAAGTATTATGTTTCTGTTCACCATGCTTCTGTGTCAGCTGTTGAACAGTCTTGCTAAATACAAGCGTTGTGGGTGGCAACAGTTAAATATGGAGCAAGATACTGTATGTGTAAACATTTACTATTTTTAATAGTAAAATACATCGGCTTTCTGATACTACCATTGCAGTAGTTTCCCACATAACTTAGGAGGACTTGAGTCTGGATAGTTTCTGAAATTGGATTGTATCTGATCTATTTATATCTGGAAGATTGATTCCCTAGTAAACTATTCTTTATTTTTTGTTTAAATTTAATCTTGCTTTTGTTTTAATCTGGTACTCTCAAGCAATTTCACAACTTAGAGCATTTTATAAAAAGTAATAGTTATGTGATAAAATGAGTTTGAAAAGAGAATACTACTGTTTAGATAGCATTCACACTGAACAAAAGAGCTAAATGATCAGGTTCATTGAGGTTTTTAATACAAGCTAAAATGTCTTGAACCCGATGATAACCTTGTTATATCTCACGATATTCCTTTGACTTAGAGCTTCATATTGTTTGGCAAAATGCTTGTTGTCAACTTCTATGCCTCTGTCCACATCTTTTATAGAGTGCGCTATTCTAGTCAAGTGGCTGTATGTCCTTTCTGAAAGTGTGGTGTTGCATGTAGAGAACCAGATAAATCTTATACTAAACAAAAGTATAGTGAACCAACTGTGTTGTGCAGAGAAATGCTTCTATAAAGGGGGCCTGGAAGCAAGGAAAAGGTGAAACAGGTGAAGCAAGCATTGCAGGGTATGGGTGAAGGGAACTAGAAAGACTCTGGAACTCCAGTGTCATAAAAAAGCTCTTGTAGTCTTTATGCATGATAGATTTAGAGTATTAAATTGTGATTTCTGGGGTAAGAGAACTTCCTTCACATTAGAAGACAAAAGAAGTGCAAGGTTAATCTATTTGAGTCAACTAGTCTTTTTTCAGCCACGTGAACAGCAGCATTATTAAGGACGGGGCTGTTTTGGAGTGTCTTCCCCTCTGGACGAGAGTGGTGGCTAAGTCCACGTGTGAAGCTGATGCAACTTTTTGCTGCCTCTTTCCAAATTATGGCAGGTATTTCTTGGACAGCAGTGGAAAGTCTTATTTGCCACTGCTGTGTGGGGTAAGCTCGCTTCCCAAAATGGTGAGGAACTGTTGCATTCTTTTGATTTTCACTGGTGCTACTTTTGAGGGAGGCAACAGCAAAGTATTAGTTTCCTTGAACTGCAGAGAGCAAAGATGCAATTAAAGTTTGTTACTGGGACTTCCAGAAAAAACCCTCCAAAAAACAGTAGTGAAGTATTGTGTGCCTGTGTTTCTAAACACGTTAAATCACAAACTGCTAAACAGGCATCTTATCCTCCCTGACTCGTATTTATTTTTTGTTTTCTTGAGAGAGTGTTTGTGTTACTAAAAAGTCGTTGCAAACTATTGAACAATAATAATAAAAAAAAATTCCCCTTGGACATTTTACCTCCCCCATATGTCTTCATTTTGCCAAATATTTGTAAGAAAACAACCCATGACCATCACTTTATTGGGAAAAGTAGAGGGGAACTTTTGTCCTGCACACCAGCCTTTTCATTTTGGCATTGGTTTTATAACCAGCAAATATTGAGGTCTGCAGGAGTTAGTTGATTGGGAACATTTGGGTTTTTTAAAACACACAAAGTGATTTTTTTTTCGGAGTTTTTCTTACATAATGCAACTTGCCTTCTGTCAGCATGCAGAGCACTTTATTTCAGTGTGCATTTCAAGAAATGGTTATGTGTATTACTCGCTTCTATAATGTACCAGTTTTCTTTTATATCAAAAGTGCCTGTTTCTTCCAGTAGCAAGCTAAACTTTGTATGTGAAGGGATTTCTAAGAAAACTCAGTGTGATTGAGTTGTAGAAAAATGTGCACTTCACATCAATTTTTTTCTTAATTTCATAATATTGGAAAGGTTATTAATAAACTTCTAATAACAGAGTGACTTTTTTCTTACTTCAGATACTTATCTTAAAACTAATGTTTTTTGTAGGACTTGGAAAATCCCTTAATGTATGGTGTTCCCATACTTGTCATGCAGATTATTACGGCAGAGTCCACAGCATTTTAGTTACAAAGCACTTCATATGAAATGGTGATTGCTGTTCATAAACACTCAATGTCAACAAACACTGAAATGCTGGTTACTTCCAAAGAAACTGTTTCAAGAAGTAGAACCATTAAACATCATTACTAGCACCTGACCGAAACTTTTCTTACTGAAAGATTGTGTGTGTGTTTGGTTTTCTTTTTTTAAAGCTGCAGAATTCAGGAGGCTAAATAGGAGTCCAGTGAAAGAATGGTTTTGCTCCACCAGTGGAAAGTCTCGTGATCTTGAATACACTTTAGTGTCTTTCAAAGGGGTAATGTTCAATCTATGGTTTTAATGTACTTGTGATTTGATTAGTCTGTAGAAAGAATTCAGGGTCTTAGGAACAGAACAGTGCTCTCTGCTTTTTTTAGTGGCTTTTGTTTTGAACATAAAAGTTGTCTAAAATACATATATTAATTGAATTATCTTGATACTGTCTTTCTTGAAAAAAAGCAAGATGGCATCCAGAAGAGAAAAATACAGGTCAGTTTTAATGGCTTAAAATAAAATTTGCAGATAAAACTCCTGTTACTGAAGATGAGAGGAATCCTAAATTAATAAAATTCTTGTCTAGTTACGTACCAAATGCCTGGGAAAGCCTGATATCTGTGGTAGTATAGAAGAAAGTCTGTTTGTGATATCTGCTTTCCTGCTGATCACAGCTGGCATTGGTCTTTAAACCTCTGGCTTAATTCTGTGTATATTGAACGTTAGTGTGTTGATTAAATTAGTTTTAAAACAGATACACAAAGCAGTATGGTGTGTTACTCTGCTGTAGCCTTTCAGAACACAAGTCCATGCCAAATTCAAGTTCAGCTATTTGTAAACTGAATTAATAGAGAACAGAGCAAAATAAAGGTTGAATGTTTCCTGTCAAGAGGCAAGTGAGCTATTAGTCAGAAGCGGAGCTTGGATTTTGAAGAATAATTGCTCTGATTAAATGTTTGTTAAGCAGTTTTCAAAAATCATAATAATTTCTAAAGACCTTTTTTAAAAGAGAAACATTAGGTAGCTTTTTTGAGAAAGGGAGGAAAGATGTTGCAATCATACCTACCATATTATGCGAGTACACTCCAGGGAACTTTCCTGCGGCTCTTCAAATGAGAGGCAAGTAGAGCCACTGTGGTTCGGATGGGTAAAAGAAATTAAGCTTCATGTTCCTGTACTGTTATTAGAAACGATCGAGCTAGTGCAAAATCCACAACTGATAACAGCTAATCTATTTGTGATTTCATCCTCCCTGAAGAACATAATTTCTTAGCTTATTCCTTCTTCCAGCTCTTCATACTCTCTACCTTTTTATTAGCTGTGTTGATTTTGCATAGCAAAAAATATTTCCCATGTTTTGTGAGCAAGAAACGCATGGGGTAAGCCTCCTTTGGTAATAGTCTCTATCTCCCTGTTAGTTAGGCTTTGTCACTAAAGAATGGGAAATGCGGGACGTTTAGGTTCATGTTGTAGTACTACATTACTCTAAGAATTTAGCATTACCACTGTGTTAGTGATCTCAGAGACTCATAATTTTGAACAGTATAGGAAATAAGGCTTTTCCTGAAGTTGTAGGATATTACAGGTCTGTTAGAGATGAGATTTAATTCTTTATTGCTGACAGTAGCCTAGTTCTTAGGTATGATTGCAATAACCAGTCATAAAAGCAATGCATTATGATCTCGCCGTGTAAGTGCTGACAGAGAGGTCCAGTGTGTCTGTATCACTGAATTGTCCTTGGTCCAAGGCCAGCACGTGATCATCCGTATCCATTTTCTTGCTCTGAAGCTTTGCGTGCTGTTTGACTTCTGACCTCTCAGTGAACACTCTGATTGCCTACGTGTTCATTGTATGTAAAAATGTGGTTATGGGATGTTAACCAAAAGAGAACTAATTTTACAAATAGCTACTCAGTTGGGGTTTTTTTTGGGTGGAGCATGAAAGAACACGTCCATTGCTTATACTAGGAAACTGAAAAGCTACTTGCTATGGGAAGGAAATCTTGTAAAATTGTCAGTGCTGCAAGCTTTTTTAGAAGACTTACAGGCAAAACACCTGAATTTGCTATGATTAAAGTTTTGTGACTTGTTTCTCCCCTAGCCTATTTGTTGCTAGTCCTTGTTTTGATACGCATCTTTTGGGGCTAATAGTGTCATTCTGCTTTAGCAAGAGAGGTATGCTGTATTTTTAAAAGAAGTTTAAGATTGTGGATTCTCAGTTTATCCACGTATGCCATGTTTTATAATAAAAATTGTTTATCCAGGGAGGCTTTTAAACATTGGAAAGAAGTTCATCTGTTTGATAAGATTTCCTTTCGATAATAATGGTTGTGCTGACATAACCAGAGCTGTACTCTCATCAGCTGCAATTCTGCTGTGTGGTGTTTCAGAGTTGCTGTATGATGAACCAATCTGGAGAATCGGTCTGGATTAATTAGGTGGAAAGGAGGATCGTTTCATTTTGGATTAGTTCAGATTAACTGCAGGGCTGTGTAAAATGGCTGTGTTGGCAACAACTGAAAGGGTAGTATTGGGAAACGGAGAGCAGCTGGAGGGAGCTTTTTAAGCCAGCAGTTCTGCTAAAAAAACCCTAACCACCTAGAATATGGGAATTGAAGGTGTTAGCGTGTTAGGAGTGAATTCATAGAACGCTAGTGTACGCTGCTTCAAAGAAGAGGATCACTCTAACTTCTGCAAGCTGCGTTGCATGTATTGCTAATCAGGTGTGTCCACATGGGGAGCTAGTGCACTGTACATAAAAAAACTACTAATATTGCCTACTAACTTCTGTGGCTGATTTAGAAATAGCTAAAAATAGCAGTTAATTTGAATTATGAGTATGCTGTAAAGTGTAATTCTTTCATACTTGAAGATGTGATTTGCCTCTCCGTAGTACCGTATCTGCACAATAAATACCCATTTCAACCCTAGGCGGTTTGAGAGCTGCACCAGGTAGTAACAGATGCAATGCCGAGTCCTTTAGCCTCTATGGTTTTGCTGTTTCCCCAGTGAAATGCTGTGAGGGTTCTGCAGGGTTTTTTCTGCTTTAACTGGGTTTACATAAGGCCGCCTAGCTGGAATAGAGGTAGAATTTTTTCTCTTGGGTTATGAAATGCAAGCAACACCTGTAAATACTGGACCAGACATTAAACCATCTTAAAAGCCAAAGAGGGAAGAGGTAAACAGCTGTGGAACAGAAAGCTCCTGCTTTTGAGGACAGATATGAACTGCATTTTGTGGGGGAATTACAGAGTGCCTCTGAAGTTGTCTAGTTCCTATAGCACAGTGTTCCCTGAGTTAATGTCCACAGTTAACTTATTCCTAATCACCACCATCTGAATTTGTACCAGATTATTTAACTTTTCATTTAAATAATTTCCAGTTATATCAAGAGTTAAGAATTGTGTGATTGCTATTGCTATGTGGACATCAAGTATTTTAATGTTAAATTTTCTGGTAGTTCAAATGATGCTAAAGAATATTTGTACAGTGAAATATTTTTGTACAGTGATATATGCAATTTGAGTCAACTAAAGACTCCGATTTCCTCTTCAAACAAAGTGTTTAAGTCTAATACTATGCACTATTTTAACATTTTGTTCAAATATTAAGTCAGGGTTTCTCTGACTTTTGAAGATATTGATGTAAATTGAGATCTAGAAACTGGTTGTCATTCTGAATTTAGGATTCCTTACTGCTAGTGTCACAACTGGTACTCCAACAGTGAGAGCACAAATTACATTTGTAATTAACTTCAGTATTTAGACATGATTGTAAACGCTTTTCACATAGAAATCCTCCCTACCCCCAAATATTACGCTTGCTGAGAATTGATGTAGGTTCTTTATTCTTTTCATTTAAGATATTCTTGGTACTGTAATACCCTGCACCTTGTAGAAGAAGAGTCGTAACCCAATTAAATATATCTTGCTTCTTTCAAATCTCAGAACTGTATTCCTTTATGATCTTATTTCCCAGTCTGACACCTCTGTAAGTACTCTGTAGGTGCCATCACCACCTATCAACAGAGTACTGTTCTCTGAGACTGGGACAGGTGCTGTGATATTAGCAATGTGGTATTAGCAGGGCAGGGTACCTCCTGGGATGGGATATTTTGCTTTGCAGAGAAATGGTGTTTAAGAACTGAAAACAAGGATGATTGATTAAATTGTGAATTAGAGTTTCTCTGAGAAAGATCTGAAGGCTTTTGTTTGTGTTCATGTAGCTTTTAATTGTTACTCTGAGAGAATGTAAAGAAAATTGTATTTTTGATAGTGTACTTTAAAATACCTATTGCTAGTTTTATTGATGGTGTCTTTTACATTTTATTGATGACTGAATTGGTATTCCATCTCAGTTTTTGTAACAATAAAAGTTCCATAAACAAATTTTTCAACCTGCTATTGAGAGTAAGAAAACTCTGCTCTACTTCATATTATCAGATAAGAGATGATAGATGAAAGTTCCAGGTGTACAATTCCACCATGACAGCTTTTATTGTTTGCTGTCTTGCATTTGATCCAATTTATTAGTTAAAAGAAAATCCTCTAAAAAATGTGGTTTGGCCATTGTTTTAAGTGTATGCCTTCAAATAACTTTTGGGTTTAGTAGGATTTTGTTTGCTGAAAGTTGTCAGTTAAAATCTAATGGTTTTTTTCCTGCCTCTTCTTTTTTTCTGGTTACAGCTGTGGGTCAGTTTGTCTTTTTCAGTTCAGATTTCCAGAGCTGGACAAAATAGATCATAATTTTTTTTTTTTTCATGCTCTGATAAATCTTAAATGCTCATCATGGCTATGAATTGTAATCTGCATGTTTAGGGAAGTGAGCCAAAAACTATTGTTTAGCAAGTGAAGCTATGTCTAACATCTTACTTCTAATTCTTTATTTTACTATCAGTAAAAAGTAAATAATTTAACATTTTCTACTTCACGACTGGAATAAAAACAGCAGTGATTTTAATTTCCATTCATTTCTGTCACTTACCCAGCAGAAAGAGGGAAGTAGCTTTTCCTTTGGTTCTGTTGATCTAACTACATTTGAATGTCATTTCACCCTTCATGTCTAGACTGAATGGGCAGGGTTCATGTTAGGTAACTTTCTTTTCACAAAGGGTGGTGGGGGTTGTTTCTTTTTTCTTTTCTTAATATTTGGCTTTTGAATACTGTGTGGTCATTTTGTGTTTTAAAAGGTCTTTATCATGCATAGTGTATATTACTGGGCATAGTCAATTTCCTTAACTTCTGTAAAGAACAAAAAAGGTTAAATGACCCAGGTTTTGTAAATTTTTTGGGGGGTTGGTGTTTTGTTTTTTTTTTTAAGTAAAGGTGATTTAAAAGAAACTTATCACCTGTAAAAGCCTGGATCAACTCTGATAGAAATAGGGAAGTTGCCATTTTAAAATGGTTTTTTTCTTGTTTTCTTCTGGCTGCGGCTAGTAGAAAAATACTCTGGAGGAATTTCACTGAGGAATAATTATATCTGCAGGAGACATTTCTTTTTAATTACTATCAGGTTGTGATTGGTTTATAACCCTGACATGAAGGCTTATAACACGCTTTTAAAATATCCTATATAATATAACTGTTTGGATTGCATATATGTATGTGTAATTATCTCTGAATCTTATTTAAACTGTGTTCTAGTGTCTCATGTTGATTAATTCCTCAGGTTTATGTGATTTATGTGGTGTCTTGCATGTTTAATATTACTCCTCAATTTATTGACCATTCTCCTGGGGTTTGCTTTGTTGTTAAAGCATAAATTGGATGATATACTTTTTGTATGTATCATACATTAAATTGTATTTCTGTCATATCCTCTTATATTCATTTCCTTTCTATGTAAAAAAAAAAAATTTTTTTTTACCATATGTCCTTTTTGACTTGTTTCAGGTGAAAGACATTCAAAGTCTTTAATCACTGGTTGTTTGTCTTTGGAATCCTGCTTTTACAGTATCTTTTTGTGATTGCTTTCCTCAAATCGAACATGTATCATGATCACAAATACCATGGCATTTTTTTTTTCTCGCATATTGCACTTCACTTTTGATATATCAAGTACTGCAGGTAATCAGAAAGTGAACACAGGTATTTTGAATAGTTTTTATGGATTATTTTTTAATTATTTTTCCCCACCAAACTGGGTAGTGGTTTTTTTGGGGGTTTTTTTGGTTTGTTTTTTTTTCTGGATTAGTTGCAATGGGAGTTTCCTCTTTCTGAAGAAAGTGGTTCAAAATTCAGTGTAATTGCCATATATTTATCCATGTTGAATTTCACCTGGCACCATTCTGCTTGTTCTTTCTTCCACAGTTACCAGGAATTAATGCTGCAATACCTTCAGATGTTGACATTTACTAACAAATACTTGCAGGGGACCTCTATATGTGCCTTTATTCTTTGAACTTCATGTAAGGTTATTGCTTGTTTCTTCTCTTTGGGCAGTTTCTGATCAGTGAAAGTGTGTACCCCTGGGCAATGTATTTTTCCAAATGGTTTTGTCAAGAAACTTGTATTAAGTTTTTGTTAAATACGCAGCTAAGCGGTTTAACTTATATATTTGAAAATTCCTAATAGATTAGAAAGATATGACTTCCCTATATTGACACTTCACTAACTCATCTTTATTTTTATCATCCTTGGAGTTTTATAAAACTAATTATTTTCATCAATTTACTTGTAGCTTGGGGAACAAGCTTACAGATTTACGATTTTTAGAATTTGTCCTACTACCATTTTGTAAAAAGAAGTACAGTGTTCACCTACTTTCTAGTCATCTTATGGGATAGTTTTATTTTAATGAAAGATTTAATTTTTTAGCAGCTTGGACCTTTTTCTTGCATTATTTTCTAGAATCTGAAACGAATTCATGCAGATCTTTGGGCTGGTTTTGTATCCAGAAGCTCCTCTTGCTAAATTATTTTCTGGTAGTACCTTTTTGGGCGTTTTTAATTACTCCCTCAGTTCTCTCAATTCCCTGTGGTTTGTGAAGTCTCTTACAGGTTTTTGCGTCTAATGGGGTTTTTAAAATCCTTAATACTTCTTTTTCTCCTGTCCTTGAATGTTTGTGCTCTCAATGCTGTTTCTTGATCACTGCAGTTTGTCTTAATGTTAAAAAATAGTTGTTTTGAGAACTTCCAGAATAAATTTCGGAGTTGGAATACATAGTTCTGTCTCAAATAACTTTGGAGGCTTTTTTATCTCTCTTTCCATGCATAAGGACATGCCTGTGTTTGTGTAGTAACACCTGCAGGATAGCTAAAACCTAGGTATGATCCGATATGTTTTAGTACTTTATAGTATTCTTCACTATTGGTGTGTTGTGTGACCATTGGATTTACTAATGATTTATACTTGGAATCTAAGTAGTTAATTTTAATGCTGAAAATATTTCAACTTGGATGTTTTTCGGCTTTGCTCTCTTTGCTGAAATGGGGCGGCTGTTACGCTCTGAGCTCTAGCTGCTCATGTGGCGGTACCACCTGTGTTGGTTTTGCTGGTATTCCAAAAAATACTTTCTAACTAAAACTTAAAAGTCTCTTTTTCTTTTTTTTGTTTGTTTCTCTGTATATCAGTTTTAGATAATTTCTGTTAAATGCAAAAGTAGGATGATAGTGAGCTTTTGAAGGTGAAGGGAAGGCAGACTCAACTGAAGTGGCCTTGCTTTGGTTGCTCACTAGTGGAGGAAGACCAAGCAAAATGGAGCAGCACTTCACTTGTGCTGTCCAGAGAGCAGAGCTCCCTTTCCCTCTTACCTTTTCTACCTTCTGCCACTTCTGCTATAGGATGAGGAGTATACTTGCTTACGAAAGGTCATTCTCTTCATCGTGGAGGAATGCAAGGAATTTAGTAAGAGAAGTTGTCTACTTGCTTGCATTTTCCTTCATCTCCTTCCTTCCTCCTACTGAAAAAAACCTTTCACTAATTTCTGGAGGGATTTTTAAAATTGTTCTGGCGAAAATAATACCTGCCTAAGGTATTTGAAGAAATTTTGAGAAAATAAATTAATACCATTTCACCCTTCCCCCTGGGAAATGCATATGTGTGTGTGTCTGTATTAGCCAGATGTTGCCATCTCGGAGACCAAAAAGGGGTCCTATCTTACACCCATTTGGACAGCGTTACTCTCTTCTACTGCATTACGTCTTGTCTTTATGAATGTCCTGATGGGTAGGTGTAGGTACAAGGGGGGCTGGGCTAGATGGGTACGTAGGGATCACCCCCTTGGTTCTTTATATGAAGAGAAATGCTGAAAAATACACGTATATTTGTCTCACGGGAAGGGTTTTGCACGAGTAGTTATGGCCTCATAGAGCGGGTCCTCAAAAGCCAGAGACCCAGGCGTTTGCTCTCACAGAGATGATTTTTATTCCCCAGAAAGTATTTGGCTCAGGTATGTGAGGAGGATTGTACAGTCTTGCAGGTGTCTTTAATAGGAAAACGAAGCTGGCTACTAGCAGTTTCTGCATCTCCTTACGCTGCTGTGAGTAGAACCTAATAGTAAATTCCCCCTTGTATTTACTGTTTTTCTTGCTCTCCCTCTTTGAACTCTCAAGGTTATTCAGTTATTTTCCTCACAATTTCATTAGGAAATTTGCCAAAAACATCCTTTCTAGGCAGCTGTCTCTGGACCTTTGGAGGCCAGTGCTAATGTGCTTCCAGTCTGTAGGGGGTGTTTGGCACGAAATTATGAACTAGGCCTTCAGCGCTTCGGGGGAGAGAGGGGAAGAGAATCGCAAACATTTTACCACACCCAGGTGCAAATTTTTGCTAGTCTATGAGCATTCAGAGGCTTTCGTCTCTTCTTGTACCTGTTTTGTCCTGGCGCAAGGTCTGTTAACAGCAATGAATGGTTGATGCGAGAGAATTACAAGGGGAGAGTTATTTTTCTGTTCACCAAACGTTGCTTTGAAGGAGAGCTTTTGTGTGTGTGGGAAGGAGTGACTTCGGCAATCTTAAACTGTTCGGGTATAATTTTTTAATGAGGCATTGATTTGTGTTGGTTTTATTTTGAAGCTGTGCTTGAAGGTGCTGTAGTGTTGTCTCCACATAGTGCTTCACGTGAAAATTGATTGAAATATTAAGCGTTTTGCCAAAGTTAGTACTGGGAGGAGTTAAACGCGTCGGAAAGAGCGAGAAATGCGCTTCGGTGCCTGCTGTCGTACCCCGCTTAACGGTATAGGCAACTGCTGTACCATATGTAGATATAATACATTTGTCAGACTAACTGCTTGTGGTGTTTGACTAAACTGTCTCCTTTCAGCCACCCACACAGAATATGCCGATGGGTCCGGGAGGGATGAGTCAGAGCGGCCCTCCCCCACCTCCACGCTCGCACAGCATGTCTTCAGATGGAATGGTAGGTGGGGGCCCTCCTGCACCACACATGCAGAACCAGATGAACGGCCAGATGCCTGGTAAGTTTTTCTCCTCTAAGACATTAACACCAGCGTTGCCTGGCAACTGAAACGACATGGGGGCTCAAGGGATACTAGATTGTTGATGACAAAACTGCTTTGAATGCCCCCGAGTACAAGCTCTCTTAGAGTTTGTTAGCTACAGAGCTACGTGACCTGTATTCAGTGTTTATCAGGCTGCCCTTGGGCTTTGATGTAGCTGACACACAGCATTCCTCTGATGAACAGAACTGGCTAAATTTAGTCTGTTTGAAACCGTGCAGTACAGCTGGCTTTAGAAGGCTTATTGGGGAAAGGCATTGGCCTGTGGCTGAGTGAACACAAATCCTTCCGTAAAAAAGATAATGTGAAATCATCATAGCTAAATAATTAGATAATCATAAAATAGATACATCTTAAAGAGGGCGTTTCAAGTGTGGGTAAATGTTAAAAAAAAAAAAATAAAATAAAATATTGCTTTTATACAGAAAGTCATCCAGCTTCCACTAATCCTCTGTGTTCTTTGTTATTGAAGATGTGTTGAATCGTAAGGGATTTGTAAAGATATGGCCTCCAGATTATTGTTCTAGGTGTAAATTTTAAGTCAGTTTTTATGCCGTCCTGTTTTGTGATAAAAAGGAAAGTGCTTGGGAAGTCAGAAACAAAGCAGTGAAACAAGATGATAAAATTCCACATTGTACCTACCAGTACTGGCTTTGGGGTAACTATTCCCTTTAGCAGTCAGATCAGAATGGAGCAGGCCCTGGAAAAGCTTGCTTCTTTATACAGAGGCTGTTTCCCAGAATTTCTACTCATAAAGTCATACTACCTATTTCATGTGAATTGGCTTTCAGCTTAAAATTGCATTCCCAGGATTGCTTTTGTTCAGGACCCCTTCATTTTTTTTGTATGGAGTAACTTTTCGTACAAAAGCTCTTCAAGGTATTGATTCTTCCAAGAAAGGAAACTGCTGTCAAAGGATCTTTGAAAATTCATCTCTCAGTGGTCACAAGGATAAGCTCCACGACAGCAAAGTGAATATGGAGTAAAAAATATAGTGATTTCTGTAGTCTCTAATTTCTGTGCTAAAACTTGATAAAATGGACCTGATATCGTGTTAGTGACAGCTTTTCTGAGAAGAGTAGCTGAATAGATTCCAGAGGCTGTGTGTAAGAAGTGTAATAAAAGATCTAGAGAAGAAGTTAGTTTCATCATACATGTTGGTCATTGTCTGTGTTGGGAAGTGGAAAGAGCAATATATGCTGCTGCCTAAGTAGGGCAGAGATATTCTGGTTGTGGAGCCCTCCATCCACCTAAGATCCATCAGCTCCCATGGAGAACAGTATTGCCTCTCACAAATCAGTCTCTTTGACCCTCTAGTGTAATCATATTATTGTTATTATAATGATCTTTTCCAAGGAGAAGGATTACTAAGTCACAATGTGAGCATAATGACTTCACTGCAGAGCCACGGGGGAGAAAAGTCACTCCTTAAACATACATATTTTGTAATTAGATAGAATAAGAAAAGAGCTCTTATAAAAATATGTGAAAGGTAAATAGGTTTGTTTTGGTATTCACCTAGACAGATACTTAAATACAGTTTCCAGCTAAGCTTTAATTTAGCCTTTCTTCGAACATACTCCCTTTTTGGAATGTCTGTTTCTTCCCTTCTCTGTTTAAGGTTGTCTCTGAGGATGTGAAGATAAACAGCTTAGGATGAGGGCATCTCTAATATCGGAAAGGCATGCTAAAATAATTTCGTAGTTGGGCGTTGGAGAAGGGGAAGTAGGATCATCTTGTTAAGTGGTTAGCTGAATGATTATTTTCTTTAAGTGTGTGCTAGCTTGCCTGTATGTGAGCCTTTGTGTATTTCATAGAGGTGTATTTGTAATCATTTCTGCAGTGTATGCATTTGCTTTCTGTTTACAGGGCACTTGCTCTAAAGTTCCATAGACACTTTGTAATAGAAGCGAGATACAAAACCTTAAATACCTGAAGAGGTGATCTGTCCAAAAGCAATAAAGTCACCAAGGGGCAAACTGAGAGACTCCAGGGTCGACAACCACGAGTTGACCAGCCTGGAAGAAATAAAATGCAGGCTCTTAAAAATACCAGCTCAGGATTTCTGGAAGGTGTTATCTGAGTAGGGGCTTCCACAGGACTGAGTATGGGTGGAAGGGTTGATGGGAGGATTAAAAGAACTGCCTAGTGATGGTCAGGGCTTGAATTGATTTAAAGTTCTGCTGTAGGCCTGTCCCATTACCTAAAGGGCAAAGGGTGATTTTTCTCATACTTGTGGTCTGGTTAATGAAAGACCTGAAGTGCTGCTGAGGCCCTTAATTGCGTCCCCTGACAAATGAGTATCTGTACCCTCTTACCCGGGAAGACAGTCATGATGAACCTTTTTCAGCCTATGGTAGAACTGAGTGTTATTTGTACCTCTGACAGATTATGTCCTTTACCTGAAAAAATTACTGTCTGAAGAGTTGCATTTGACTGAGAGTTTGTGTGATGCAAAATAAGGGTGGTCTGGATTTGGAAGGAGATGATGTACTGGGTTGTACTGGTGGCAAGTTACCTTCCCGATTTCTTGAGCTTGTTTTATTGTATGTAGAAAGTTGAAAGGTAAGACTAGTCATAGGCTTCTCTGACTTCTGTCCTGGCACTGGTAGGTCATCTTCCTGAATAACAGGTCTTTGTGTATCGCCAACAAGTTCTCTAAGTCTTCTTTCCTTCCCGCAAATGTAGTCTCAAATGCACTTCGGCTGGCTCACAGCTGCTCAGAGTGAAGATACTCTCCATAAGTGGTTAAGAGGGAGAAGGACTTCTGTTTATAGTCAAGATAGATACTTATTGGAATAACTTTATTATAACACAGAACGTAATCAGTATAGCATTTAAAGCAGTTATTTTAATGGCACGTATGGACTTCATGTCTCATTCATATTTAATTCATGCTCTGTTCTTCCTATTCCATTTATTCATATAAAAAAAAAAAAATCAACTGTTGTGTCCTTATGTGCAGGAGAACCCGTGAAGTATTTTGGCAAACAATAAAAAAAAAAAGTGAAGTGTGTTATTACTATTTTTTGTTTGCAAGGCTTTTCGATACTATGGTCTTAGCTTTTCCTCTGTCCTTGTCTTCTAGCTTCTGATTAACAAATTACCTGATTTTGACCCCAGAATATAACGAGTGCCTGACATTTCATGTGCCAGCTTTTTCTTATGAGCGCTTTCTCCTGTTTTGGTGCTACCCGAGATGTGAAGTGTAAATCAGCCTTTTAGAAAAGTTGTTTTATTTTTTCAACTTCTTATCTTTTGTTATAATTTTCGCCTTCCCTATTTTGCTTCTTACGTTACATGTTTTTTTTAAAAAGTTGTTCCACTGTGTGTTTGCTTAGCTTTCTGAAATCAATTATTGACAGTTAAAGGAACAAAACCACTCCCAGACCCTGACTTTCTGGCACTGACCCTGTGTATTCCTTCCTTTTCTTAGAAAAGAAATCAAGAAAGTAGTCTTCCAGCAGTCCTGCAGTAGTTGCTTGGCACTACAATCTGGAACTTTTCTTCACCTTAGCTATACTTCACCTTAGCTATACTTATTACACATTGACAATTGATCTCATGGTTAGAGATTATCTCACTTTTCAAAATTAAATTGTCTCCGTGTTCTCACTATTACAGAGTTAGGCAGTGTTGAATCAAAGAGGGGACAGTATAGGCATCTATAGCTCGCTGTCATGGTCATAATGCTATTCAGAGTTGTGTGGTGTTTTTTTTTTTTTTTTTTTTTTTTTTTTACTTGTAGTGGAGCCACCTTTGTACAATTCAGCAATTTCTACTCACCTTATTTTACAGGAACAGTGAACTGCATGTATGGTATCTTTCCTTAGTAAAATAAGCTTATGTGTTCAGTAAGGTGTCTTGAAAAGGGCAAGAGGGTAAACATATTCTTAAACATATTCTCTGTTTCTTCATGTTGGCTTTTAGTAGCTGTGTTCCTTGATCATTGTTATCTTTTTCTTCTGCATCTTTTTGTTTGCAGGTCAGTTGGCCTTGCCTGTGACCTTGTGTACAACTCTCTGTCCTTATTTTAGCCTTCATTCTGTCTTACACTAGTGCAGTTATTTCTTTAGCCAAGATGGGACTCGGGAGGTGTTTACATCTGAAGGTGGATTTCCCCCCTGCCTAGGCAGATATGTAATCAAATAACTATCTTCCTACAACTCTACTGGCATAGTTTCTTTCAGGTTCCTCTTCTAAGTTTTCTGTATTTCTTAGGGTTTTGTAGCTTAACAAAAAACCTGTGGCATGTTTGGCAGCAATGGCATCTTCTCAGTGAACTCTGTATATGTCAACACTTCCCTTGTTTACAGTTGACCTACTCTGTCACATGCTCTGATTGTACATATCTTCATAAACTCCTCATGCGGTGCTTGTCATACACATAATCCTTGCATTTCATTTACTTTTTTCACTTGTCATATTTATATCCAGTGCCACCTCTTACTAATTTTACTCCTAGTAGCTGCTCACTTACCACAGCTGAAGTAATGAGTAAACTGATCTGATGGTATTGTAATGTTTATACTTTTTTAAATACCCATTGAGAGTAGATTTAATTCAGAGAACAATCCACTTCCAACCTGTGTTGTCAAGAAGAGGGGAAATAAAGGGTGAAGAGATGTAGTTGGCCTCATGGGTATATGAACAGGTTGCTCTTCTTTTGAATCTTCATAAGCATGAGAGGTAAGTTGGTTAATTTGATGGCTGTCCTTCCAGTCATCATCTCTCACCCCAGTAATCTGTAAATACGGTTGCAGAATATTGGCTATACGTTATATGTTCAAACGATGTTAAATATGCCATCAGCCTTTTTTATTCTATGTGTATTTGTACCATGTCAATGTTCATACTGCTTGGCTTTTGAAAAAAAAAATTAACTGTTACTTTCAGGAAAGTGTCTAGTATGGGCTGTTTGAATAAACAGAAATGTTACAGGTATTGTAACAATTATATGCGTAGCTGGGTTAGTGCTACCAAGCTGGCTGTTAAACTGATACTGTGCAATTCAGGTTGAAATTCAGGGTGTGTTGTGCGAGTACTAAAAAGACTGTTTTTGCACATGATATAGATATGAGCTGTATGATATTTTACGCCTTTGTTTTAGTAGCTTCAGCTGCTCAACAAAAGAAAACGTATTGCATAGTAGAGCTGAACTTTGACTGTTGTTGACTTTTTTTTAATTTAAGTTGGGACATGATGAGCAAGCTGTGTTTTAGCTTTGTTTTAATGTAATTGTATTTTATAACTTTTATTTAGTTTTGTGATTCATATGATTACATTTGCTTGTTTTATGATATTTAATGTGGAACCTTTTTTCCCCATTTTTCTTTCTGAAGGACCTAACCATATGCCTATGCAAGGACCTGGACCTAACCAGCTTAATATGACGAACAGTTCCATGAACATGCCTTCAAGTAGCCATGGGTCAATGGGCGGCTATAATCACTCAGTGCCATCCTCACAGAGTATGCCAGTGCAGAATCAGATGACTATGAGCCAGGGACAGCCGATGGGCAACTATGGTCCCAGACCAAACATGAATATGCAACCAAACCAAGGTAAGTGAGGTGCTTGTTTGCTTCTGTAAAAAGGAGATATCTCAGGTGCAGACCTTTTTTTAAAGGTCTTTTCTTGTTGATTTCCTTCTGTTAGATGCATTTGTACCTGTGTTTGGAGGACTCTACATCTCCTTTTCTCCCATGTGTCAGTGGCTTTTTATTTATTTGCAGGCATTGAACTGTTTTCAGGTATTGTGTGTGAATCTGGGAATGGATCTGCTTTCATCAGTTGTAATTTTGAACTACTGTTTATTTTTCTCAGATTTTACACTTCTAAGTGTTACTGTTGCTCGAGTTGATAAAATACATCTCTACTTGTCAGTCTCTTGGGTAAATTGAAAAATTAAAGTCAGGTAGCCCTCAGATTTTTCTACCTAATTAATCTTTGTTCTCTGCTGCATGCTGTTTTAGTGTGGAATGTCTGTTAATCTTAAAGAAATAAAATTCAGTTCCAGGAACAAATGCACTACTCCCTACTGTTTTCAGGAGATGTCCTTGTGTATGTAGTAAAATTCAAAACTAATTTTGTATTTAGCATATTTGCATAGCATAAACAGATGATGTATCCTGTTGACAGTATGGTCCTTGTTGAAGTGCAAGGACATCGCAGAATTAAAATATTGCATTAGAGTCACAACAGACCAAATTACTAAATTGTTTGTATACTGCATATTCTTATAAATGCGCTTTACAAGTCATCAAGCAGTATTTTCAGTTTACCTGTTAAGTCTGTTACTACATTGGATCTGGACATATCAGCTGCTAGAAGACATACTGCAGAATTTTTTTTTTTTAAATGTTTCTGCCACATTTACAGCAAGTATGGTTTTTTTTTCCTAGTATGTATGTACTCTTACGGATATGTTAGCTGAAGGATTCAACTTCAGTAGAAGTTTTCATCTCTTTTCTGATGCTGTAGGAGAATCTGTTTTTCTCTTTTTCCAAGGCTTCCTTCCTGGTCATTGTAGAAAAATAATCCTCCAGTGGCATAGGTTGTTCTTATTGAAGTATATTCTTGTTGGAGACCAAAGCTCCACCTCGTTAGGTAGATACCATTTGTTTCTAAGGTGTACAAACAGACCAGGTCATACTGATCAGTTTGATTATTAGATCACGGACAGGTTCAAAGCGGACAAAAGACTAAGTTAATGAGAGAGCAAAAATGAGTAATGACAAAACAGCTGTTTCTGCAGTTTTCTTACCAGTAGTGAAAGTGGACAGTCTGAGTCCTTCATCGTCCACATTACTAATGGCATTTTTCTTAACAGCAGAGGAAACAAAAGATAGGCCCATAGTAGAGGAAACCATCACGAGTTGGAAGATTCTTGACTGTCTCTCTGAACTGGGAAGTTATCTGTGTACTCTGGGCAATACACAATGAAGTACTTTTGTAAATGCTGTAAGACGCTTTGGAAAAGTCCTGTGCATGCTTGGTTGAAATTTCTGAGTTGCAGAGAGTTAGCAGTAAGTATGCAGCAGTGTGTGCGGGGGAGCCGCCCACTAAGTCACTCTACAGAAAACAACTTACTTTGTATGACTGGGTTACAATTTAGGACTAGTGATTATTCCATCTCAAAGTAGTGTTCTCTACTCTTCCTCATCCCCCTACTGTATTTTCAGTACTCTGTCAAACTTGAAAATTGTTCATTAGAAATTAAGATGGAAAGATACTTAAAAGTTTTCCATTCTGAAAAAATAATAGTACTGAAGTGGCTTTGGGGAATAAAGAATAAAGCAGTATCTAACCAAATTACACGTTTAAGAACAAGAGCAAAATCTCTAGTTAGAACAAGAGCTGGTACCATTGCCTGTACTTAGGGCCATGGTAAGCTTTCACGTTGGATAATTCTAATTTTGCCAAATTTTGACCCTTTAGGCTGAGACATTTTTCCATTCGAAATGTCTGCTTCAAGGCTGATACTTTTTTTTTTTTTGTGGAAGTTTCACAGAAGTAAAGAGCCATTTCTGACAGTGGGGTGAAAAACTACATTCTTTAAAGTATTTCATGTCTCACAAAAACATTAGTAAATCGTGCATTTCATCTGTAAGTATAGGAGTGCAGGTGCCCCTTGCTTTAGAGCAAGGCTTTGAAACTTGTCTGTTATGCCAGGAAGGTGCTATTTGCTGTTTCAGTGAAAATATTGTCCCAGATTAGTCACATTTTAAATATCGGTAGGGGAAGAAGTCTTTGAGTCTGAAGATGTGCATGTTTGTTATGTTTTGGTAGCTAAGGCTTTTGACCTAAGAATATTCCCACTTGGGTCTACTTAATACATTTCCTCCATTTTCTACTCTTAGTTGTTGGATTTTTATTGAGATTTGGTGACAGATCAGAGGAAGTACTTTTTTTATCTTCACTGTCTTGTGACTCCAAGACGGCAGGGGAGAGAATAGCAGAGAAATCTGTGAGACCATGAGAGATTTAGAGAGGTAGCAGAGATCCAGTCTGGCTGGGCAGAGGGTCTCAGCCAAGCACGGACACTGCAGGCTTCTCATCTAAGTGAAGAAACAAGAATGAGCCACTAGGAAATGCACTGAGATATGGTTTAACAAAAAGGGAATGAACAGATTGTGACTTGAAGATTTCTTAATCACAGAATGGCAAGGGTTGGATGGGACCTCGGGAGATCATTTAGTCCAACCCTCCTGCTAAAGCAGTTCACCTAGAGCAGGTTGCACAGGATATCATCCAGGCGCGCTTTGAATATCTCCAGAGAAGGAGACTCCACAACCCCTCTGGGCAGCCTGTTCCAGTGCTCTGTCACCCTCAGAGTAAAGAAGTTCTTCCTCATGTTCAACTGAAACCTCTTACGTTTTAGTTTGTACCCTTTGCCCCTTGTCCTGTTGCTAATTGGTAGCATGTGCTGCCATTCAGAAACAGAAATAAACCAAATTTTTCTGAACTTCAGTATTGTTGTCAGGAGGCATTTGTGAACCTCTGAGCACACATTGTTTCTTATAAAAGGGTGATCTATATGCAGAATGAGAGATCCTACTGTATGTCGGTTAACAGCACTAGCTAAATATTCTGCAAGATAAGGTCTTAGCACCTCAGGTTGGCTGTTAAAAATTAGGAGATGTTTTTGACCTTAATCTTTACCTGCATGGGTTCCCCATCTGTAGAGGAATGAATCTGATGGTAAGATTATAATACCATCTGATTGCACAGGAGTGTTGTGAAAGTATATTCATTATGGAGATTTGGACATTTTAGTTATGAGTGCCATAGGAAAACCCATGAGTAAATTAGTAATTCTGTCTTCTGTGTTTGACTAGGCATGGCATCGTGCATAAACAATTAGGAGGAAACAAAATATTGAAGTAGCTTTTCAGTGAGTATTATCTACTGTGTTCTCAATGAGGCCACTACTTTTAGAAAAAAAAGCGTGTTATCATATAATAGTTAAAGACACCATAACACACAGAAAGGTTTGATTGAACTTTTAGGTTGGTTTAGCATAACTTTTTATGTGTGTTTTCTAGCAAAACATCTTGCCATATATACACAGTTTGAGGCAGATAGTAAGAAAAAAAAATTGCTAATTAAGAAATAAAATGTATAGTAACAGAACCCATTGTTGGATTTACTTTCTGTCTTCACTTTGTACTCATTATTGATTTGCACTTGTTTATAAAATGCTAGCCAGGAGTATCTTAAATGAGTAGCAAAATGTTCATGGTATTGTTTTCATACAGTCAGTCCGGTTAAGAAAAGAATTTCAGTCATTTGGACTTAGTAAGCAGAATGTTTTAAGTGGAAGATTCTGTAGATGACTCTTGATTACAAAGGTACTGTAGCAGCCTGGGACATCTGCAAGGAATATTGGCTAACTTTCTGGAAAAGATAGGAAGCAGCAGGAGCTGAGTGAATGTGAAAGAAACTCCTTTCTTATGGGTACGTTTCTTCTTTTGTATGGGAAGCTACTTCTGTTGACTGAAATATCTAAAGTCTTCCCAGTTTTTGACCTTTCAGAGGGGAGGTGTAAGCAGGATTTTCTGGAACCTGAAACTTACATGGGAATTCTTAGTTATATTGAACAGATCTTTCACAGTCAGAGAATAATAATGAGCAGTATAATTCAAATACTTTTAAAGTAAGGATGAAGAAATTATAGTTTGGCCATCTCAGAAACTTTGTTTCTGAGATTCTTTTGCTAGCATTCTGTTCCCTTGCCAGGAGCACTTGGAGCAAAGCTGCTAAACCTCCCCAGCCTGTATTCAATAAGCATTATACATTGCTTGGGGTGAGGGATGGGAACCAGTTTACTTTTAACAGGTGGACTCTATATGAGAATATCATGTTGACTCAGGTTGTTTTTTTGTTTTTTGTTTTGTTTTTTTTTTTTTTTTTTTTTTTTTTTTTTTTTTTTTTTTAGAAGACCAATTGTTGAATCTGATGCTGAGATTTTTTTTTAATGATAGTTTCATTCATATAAACTTAAAATGCCATTAGCGTTTCAGAGGTCTTTCAGTTGCAAGCACATATGAAGAGATCACGGAGACAGCAGAGATGAGGCAGGTGCAGAATTCTTGTATTTTTGTTGTCCACATAAAGAAAAGAACATAAAGATAGGAACATCTGAAATATAAACATATTCAGGGTATGACAGATCAGGATAAAATGATTTCTGAGGTTGAGAACCTTTTGTGAATGTCTTGCCATCTGTTCATTCCCATGTAAGCAGAGGCTATTAGTTTCAATACCTCAACTGCTTACGGTAGCCATGATATGGACAAAGCAAGGCAGTCTCAATTTTTTTAAAACATCTAACCTATTAAAAAAAAAAACAAAAAAACAAACCAAAACCAAAATTGCCTTCTCATCCTGAAGTGCCATCATGCTATAGGTGGATTTGTAGGATGGCTAGCTGTAAGAAGACACTGCAGTTCTCCTATCTTGAAAAAACAAAATATAAACAGGTGCCCCAGTGCTTGTTCTTTCATCTTTCCCAGTGTAAAACATGAAAGGTGACTTTTCTTTGTATGACCTATTTTTATGTATTTTTTTTCTAAAATGACACCTGAAATTATTGATTAGTTTGAGATGAGAACTTTGTGGAATAAGTGAGTGTGGAGAATTTTTTACTACCTTTAACTTGGAGCCTAAATCATACATTAGGACTAGCAAAAAATTTCGTATCCTCGAAGTCTTTCTTTTGAGCTAGTGTGAAAAGCCCTTCATGTTAAAACACGTTTAAGATTTTCAGTTCATTTGACCAAGTAGATCTGAATTGTAGCTTTCGTCAAGAACATTGAGAAGATTGAAAGCTAGGAACTCTACTGCAGGGTGAATTTAAGCTAGCTCTTGCAAGAGTCACCACCATCACTTTTGTTTAAAAACAAACATTTTTTTGTAAACGTGCAAAACAAGTTTTGCTGAGGGCTGCTGCATTGCTAGGTATCTATTTTCTTATCTATGTAACAGTGGACACAATGACAAGATTTACCATGGTAAATCTGGGATGGTGTACTTTGCTGATATTCTAGAGGTGGATATCCGGTTGTCCTATCAATACGAGTGCACATTGTGAAATGCCTAAAGATTAGATCTCAACAAAACTAGCAGCTCCCATAGCTCCTTAATCAGAACAGCAGAGCCACCAGTTCATTTGTTGGTGTGGTTCCTCACTTCTCTGCTTCTGCAGAAGTTTCAACCATGTCAACAGTTATTCTTGTCCTTTCATAGCATTTACCACCAGTATCTGAGTTTCAGCAGAAGAGACAAAGCTAAGGAGACATTTTTAAACCGCTAATTTTTTTGCAGCTCTTTCATCCTCAGTGCACTTACGGTCTGATTTGTTAGGTTTATCTGGGAGCCAATTCTAGTTTGAATTTCTCTTTCTCTTTGTTCATCTTATGTGTCTGAAGACTAGGTCGTCACTTTCCTGAAGTCATTTCTTGTCAGGAGACTGCCACTGGGTCGCTGCATGTATAAGATAGGTACCAGCCCATTTTACCACGTACTTTTTCTTCCCTATATATGTGTTCTCCTTATGAGACACTGGCTGGAGCAGGAACAGTTTTTTTCATTTAGTAGGTGTAGAAAACTTTACACGTTTTCCCCAACTACTTATTTAGTTCTTGATAATGTAGACTATTTCTAATTAAATTGAACAATGAGCAGTTCACTTTTCACCTATTGTCTGGCTTGCTTTATACATTCACTTACTCCATAAGGCTGATTTGGGTCTACACTGTGCATTTTTCAAATGCCTGTTTAATGACTACCAAAATTATCTGCACGCCCCAGAGGACCTACAGTATTACTTCTTAGCATCTTTTTCTTCAGACTTTTATCCCGAGAATGCTTCCAGTATACTGACATGTAAAGGCTGCCTTCTGAATATGCAGAAACATTTATAGGGCTTTTGTACTACCAAAGTTAAAATAGTTTCCTGGAAAGACAGTGGTTTGCTTGTGTACTTGAATATTTGCAGGGATAGCCCTGCACAGTGTTTCTTTGGACTCTGTACAAATCGGGTATTTTGTCCTCTCTGGAATAAATAGGTCTAGAAATTCAACAACATCAACAACAACAAAAAAAAAAGAATTCCGAGGGAGAGTTTTTGAAAGCAGTAGGCATCCTCTTGCAGCGCACATTTTTCTGAACTTCTGAGGTCTTATCTCCCAGTCTGGAAGAGATCATGGCTTCCACTGAGTGTAGTTTGTTGTGACCTGATTGGAGACTCAAGAGCTGTATTTTAAGTGGGCTGTAAAAATATGTGCTGTGAGTATTAGAAAGTCTTAGATAATGAACTAAGGGTCTTAAGTTTTTGACTTGAGTTTTGTGAAGGGGTTTTCTAGGTTAGTTTTATGTCATATTAAGTGTTATATGATGAATAAATGTAGCTTTATTGTAGTCTTGATTTTTCAAAAGGAAAAAAAACAAATTCAGAGTTCACTCACCCCTCAGAACTACTGCATAAAATGGTTCTATTATGTGAGATGATAGAGACCGTGGTGATTCTTTGAGGTATCTTCTTAGTAAGAGAGAGATGTGAACCAAACTGGAAGGAAGCCAGGCACTCTGTTATTAGCACAATCCACAGTCTGATACAGGGTAGTGAATTCTCATTGTGGCTCTACAAAGCGTTAATGAAGTTCTAATTTAAAAAGCAAACAGAAAACCTCTACATTGCACCATGGGGACCCAACACATTTTATCACATTGTATTGTGACTAATATTAATATTGTTAATTAACAAGCTTTCTTGAGATCTAGGAATATTATGGCAACAAGTTTTTATTTTTTTTCAAGGCTGCCTAATGATTCTCAGTACCTCCAAACAGAGGAGTAGTGAAATGGAATGATCTAAATTACCTACTCATTCAGAAGATCAAAAAATGAAATATGTTTTTGCTAAGTGAAAAATAATTGTAGTATCTCAATGTAAACCACTTTCTTACTTTAAAATCAGGACATGGACGTTACCATGCTGACGGATAGAAGCATGACTGGATCATTTTAAGAGTGGCCAATATTTATCTTCAGAAGAAAGTGAAGCTTAACAGAACTAGGGCCACTTTACTTCTCACTGAGAGATTCCACACAGGGTTTAATGGGATTTAACTAACACACTTTGAATTCATACCATTAATTAATTTGGCTTAACTTTCTCTTGTAACCCCACATAGACAGGATCTAAGTGACTATGTATTCCTTTCCTTATGTAAATCCATTGTCAGTATTGGCTGCATCTAGGTAATTTTCCAGTAGTGTGATTTATATGTAGGACTTTCTGCTTGTGCTCCAGCACCTAGTTATTTAAAAATATTAAATGCAATAGCAAAATCTAGCGTATAGAAAACTAGATGATACCTTAATTTTTCTACTGGGATGGGGCTGAGGAGTGGCTGTGCTAGTTTGATGTTTTGATTTATTTTGGTTTTTAGTGAGACTAGTTACCTGTCTTTGTAGTTTATGCAATAAATTATTTTAAAAGGGCAAAAAAAAAGCTTTGGGTTTCACCATTATAAAGCGTGCAATATGTGTTAAGTGGTTTGAATTAATGTATTATAAAAAATACGTTGTTTAAGAAGCTTAGGTGCTTGTCACAACTCTTTCCTCTTCATATTTTTAGTACTGGAATAACTCTTTTCTGAAGTGGTACTACAGAGGAAGTGAGGAAGCTGTTCTTTGTTAAAAGTTATGTCAACCTAACCTGCAAACTCATATAATGAAATGGCATAATCATGATTTTCATTGCTGTATGGTGTCAGTAGAGTGCTCTTTAACTGTCTGTTTTCATTACTGAAGTTTGCATTTCTTCAAGTTCAACCATAACCAGATTTTCTCAGTTGATAAAACACGGACAGTACTTAATCTCTTCTTGTCTTTTCCCGTGGCTCATAGAAGCTTAGTGCAGCTTGGTATGAAAGAAGATTTTTGTTACAGGCTGCTCAGGACTGTTCAGTGGTGGGCAGAGCATGTGTTCCTGCGGGCCTCTCTGCATACTGCCCGTTGTGTGATTGCCTGACTCACTGGGATGCGTGGTTTGTCTTTACAGGCTAAATAAAATGGCTTATTTTGTGATAGCAACTAAGTGGCTTGTTGATGGAGTATAACAACAGCTACATGTGTATTAAAACTATGCCCCGAGGAGTTCATTATGTTACATAGTTTTTCTGTGACTTATCAAGGTTTCACCATCAGGTTTTCATCTACACTTTCTTTGCAGATGCTTTTCAAAAAACAAACAAACAAAAAATGGTAAAAGTGGTTCCATTATATTTGTGCATGAGTAAACTAATGTCTGCAGTTTGAAGAAAAATTATGTAGGAAGGAGCCTTATTTAGGCTGAGTTCTATTTTGTAATTTGGTTACTGAATTGATCGCCTGCATTTGCATGGGTCCAGGAATAACAAATCCTTGTGAGAGCACTAGAAATACAGAGCCTTTTTTGGTCCATTTTTAAAGGTTGTGTTTTCCACATTGTTTTTGAAAAATTTAATCGCAAGCTGTGTTATGGAAGACTTATTTGCTGCTTCTCCTTTTACAGGTCCAATGATGCACCAGCAGCCTCCCTCCCAGCAATACAACATGCCACAGGCGGGTGGCCAGCATTACCAGGGGCAGCAGCCACCTATGGGAATGATGGGCCAAGTTAACCAAGGAAATCACATGATGGGTCAGAGACAGATTCCTCCATATAGGCCACCACAGCAAGGTAGGACTTCACTTCAGTGTTTTTACATTGATTTTTTTAAATCCCAATAACACAAAATTATGATCAAATCATTGGGTATCACAGACTTTGCAGACTCTTTTGTTTGTTTTTTGGTTTTTTTTGTTTTTTATTACCCTCTTAAGAGTGGTTCTTGCAGCAACAGATTACTGGTATCACCATGAAACATGAAGACAAGTGTTTCTTTTGTTTTAGACACTTTTTTCAGAAAGAACTCAAAAATACACGTCTCCAATATGCTGATGCAGAATTCTGTTTCGATATTTAAATGCTAGGTATAGAAAAGGAACAGAGTACCTGCTTGGTTCTGAATTCGTTCAGTTACACAAAGGGAACAATGTTCCACGGTCTTGCTTCTTTTTTTTTTTTTTTCTAAAGTCCTTTTAGAAAAGGAATAGCTTTGTTTTTAACACCTTAGTCTGTTATACACATGTTCCTAAAAAGAGCTCAAAACTGAAGTTTGATATGTGCTCAATCTAGTGTAGCCAAATGTGTGTGTGTGTGTATATATATATATAGATAGATATACTTAATTTTTTTTTAAGTAAACCAGATTACGTATGTTGTCTGAAATGCAACGATATGGGTGGGGAGTACATCTGAGAAATATTTCTCATACTAAAATCAGAAATTAGCAGGCTTTATAACAGAGAAAACAAGTTATTTACGTATTGACTGGTTGTGGTTTTTCAGGCCCACCACAGCAGTACTCAGGCCAGGAAGACTATTATGGGGACCAATACAGTCATGGTGGACAAGGTCCTCCAGAAGGCATGAACCAGCAATATTACCCTGATGGTAATCTCTCATGAATGTTAACTTTCCCATTTTCTATACCTGCCCAATATTAATGTAGTCATATGCCCGAAATGAGGGAATGGGGCAAGAATAGTAATTGGATATCATACCTCACATTTAAAAAACCTTCCAAATTCAGAATTGTTACTAGAGTTTAAGTTACTATGACTAGTTCATTTTACTACCTACTTGAAGTATGTAATTTGTAATACTCCCATTTGAAACTCTTCACAGTTTTAGTAGTTAAAAATGAAAATTCTGTAATTGGTTTATCTAAAAATATGGAGGGTTCCTTAGCATATCTAGTATAATTGAGATGAATTAAACAGTCTTAACTTTATAATAAATAAGAGAGGGGGCAATATCCTTTTATTAAAGATTTTATTGAAGTGGCAAAACTTGTTGAAAAATGTGGGGTTTCTGTAAATATTCTATTTTTTTAACTTAGTGTTTATTTTTAATATAAGTTGCACAAATGTGTTATTGCTGCTATGGATGGTAAGGGCCTTGAGCTTAATTTTTACAAAGGAATAAAACGGTCCCTGCCCTGAGGAGCTTGTAATTGTGAATCCTCCTCATAAGTCCCCCCAGTGTGTTCAAGACAAGACCATAACTTTGATTTGCATAAATCTGTCCTCCTACCTCTTGGAAGTTAGAGTGCTGAGGGCTATTGGATTGTGTTACAAGTTAGAAAAGTTGCAATTAACCTGGTTTTAGGCTGAACAGAGACTGGGAGAACAAAGATGCTGACTCATGACTACTGTGATAACTGTGTGTGCAACTTAATGGTATCTTAAGAAGTTCAAGGAATGTGGTAGATGTTTTGAAAACGTATGCAAAGCTGTTTAATTGCCAAAGCAACTACCCATTGCAAGTAAAAGGATACGAGTCAGTTGTTTGAATTTTAATTTCTATTAAATCGATTTTAAGATGTCTATATATAGCCATGTCTATATATGCTTACATGTGTTATTTTTGGAGATATATGTGCAGAGTTATTTTACACGTTGCATTAACTCGTAATTATTAAGCTTCAGTTTGGAACTTTTGTGTTATACATATGAACTTTAGATGGTTACAGGCAATTTACTGTAGTGGGGCAACTGGATGTTACCATTGACAGCTTTGTGCCAGCACAGGTTACTTCTCTAAGACCTATTCCTTCTAAAGATTCATTGTTTATCATGACCTCACTATTACTCATATAAAATGATAGAATACAAGACTTGTGTTAATGGTTATGTATTTGATTCAGTCAAGGACACATGGTAGTTGCAGAATTAATTACAATGACCACTTAATTTTAAAACTATTTTCTCCTGTCATTTGTATTCCAAAATTTTACTCCAAATGTATTATAACTTGTATAATTTTCTTTCAAATGTGAACAAAATTTTGACTTGTTTTCTTGGCCAAGTTAGCAATAAGATATATTTTGGTCATCTATAAGACAAAATATATTTGTTCCAACAACAGGTGGGGTGCTTACTGTATGTGTTGGTTTCTTAATCAGAGATACCTGTAGTCTCTGAAAGGAAGTTTCATTTGTAACGATCCTACTCAGGACTGGAATGTAAGAGGAGAAGTTTTCTTAAAGGAATTACTTACAGGAATTCTGTTTGGGGAAAACATTACAAATGTTATTTTTCTGTCACTTAAAAGCAAAATTTGATGTAGACTGTGGTTCATAACTTCATTGAGCTTTTATTTGTTATATTTCACACTGCTTTTAGCATATGCTTTTGAATTGGAGATCAGCAGAACAGGTGTTAGACAAAGTATGATAATTGCTTTCTTTGTTCATTCTAATTTAATTCAGGTTATTTACATGTGAAAGGCCTAAATGCTTTCATTTTTTTTTGAGTGAAAGATAAAGTACTTTTTTTTCCTTTTTTCCCCCAACAAGGATTATCAGAAGGTTAAGACCATCCCTTGCTGTGATGTTGCTAAAACTACTGCATTAAGCCTTTTTTTTTCCTGTCACATGTTAATTCAATATGAAAGGAAATCATATGAATAAATCTTTGGCTAATACAATTGAAAATTCTTTTTCATGTATATCCAGTTGAAATTTTTTTCATTTTTCTGAGAAATGAAATATTTTTAGGGTTTTCACTCAGAGGCCATTAACGTTTCTTCCTGTCTCTTGTCGAATTGATGTAGGTCATAATGATTACGGTTATCAGCAACCGTCGTATCCTGAACAAGGCTACGATAGGCCTTATGAGGATTCCTCACAACATTACTACGAAGGAGGTATCTATATACCTTCACACACATACGCACATACATTCCCTTTCCTCCCCCACCTGCAACGGGAACAAAAATTCTTGCACAACACGACTTATACCCATGCAAAGCTCTTGTAGAATACTAGTTGCTGGCTGTCTTGAAAATTGCAGGGAACCTGAAGCGTTCAGAATAATTTCTTGCAAACACCTAAAATATATAACCACAATTTGCCATTTCTAACAACAGTAAAATGACTAAAACACCTTAGATTTTTTTTTTTACCTCAATGGAAGTTTTTATTTAAACATAAATTTGTTGGTTCAGTTGTATATCTTTTTGTGTGTGTATATATTTTGTATAATTATAGTGCCGTTAGGAAACAGCTTGCTGATCTTGTGTAGCTAGTCTGTGCTCTTGTAGCTGTCCTTAATTTTGTCTTTTTTTAATTTTATTTAGCGTAGTCATGATCTTATGACTGTGATGTTCCAGTAAATGTAATGCTCGTTTGGCAAAGATGCTGAAAATGCTGCAGTTCAACTTCGCAAAATTGGCTTTAACTGCAGTTTGTTTGGCCGAATTCCTTCTGTTTGGTTTGAGTTTTCTTCGTTTTGTTCAGTTTTTGAAATCAATATTGCATTTTCATTTTGTTCTTGTGTTGTTGGCTGTGCATCTTAGAAGGAAAAAATGAATAACGTAGGTATCTTTGTAAGTTTTTGCTTTCTTGCAATCATCTTACAGGAAACTCGCAATATGGTCAGCAGCAAGATGCGTATCAAGGACCACCCCAACAGCAGGGCTATCCACCACAACAGCAGCAATATCCAGGCCAACAAGGCTATCCAGGACAACAGCAGGGTTATGGTAAGATCCTGAAGACACAGACATGAATCACAGAAAAGACTGAGAGATCCTCGTATGTTATTCCATCCCTGTTTTACTGGGTTGAGAGGCCAGGCTTGTGCAAGAAAGCTGTATGCCCGCGATTTCACTGGGCCAAACAAGAAAACATAGAAGACAGCATATCTTGGGAAGTAGATCTGTTGGCAGTCTAGGACAGTGTGGTGACACAGAAAACCAAAGGTGACTGGACAACATTACAACAGGCGTCTCTAATTTAGAAAGACCAGGAAAGAATCTGCTATTTTCTGTCCTCTGTAGGTGAACGCAGTCAGGAGGGCACAAAGAGAGCAAAGAGCCATTTATGCCCTTTCATCCTTGGATTTGCCATTTGGAACAAAATCCTTAAAAAATTACTTCAAAATGTCATCCAACATACATGAATCGTTCTTTTAAAATTCTTGTACTAATCAGTAAGGAAATGAATATAAGCATTGCCAATGCAGCTTTCCAGAGAGTTTGTCTTATAAATTTGCACTAGTAGTGCAGACCACCTGATGGAACAGGCTGCCCAGGCAAGTGGTTGAGTCCCCATCCCTGGAGGTATTTACAAGATGGGCAGACGAGGTGCTTAGGGATGGCAGGGTATAGGTTAACGGTTGGACTTGATGATCTTAAAGGTCTTTTCCAACCTAAGCGATTCTATGTGTGGCAGGAATGAGAAATCCTCTGCCACAAAGTGAAATAATGTAGTCCTTGGATTGAAAAAAACCTCCCACACAGGCAACTTGTAGTAGTAGTATGTAGTTTTTATGCATTACTTCCGAAAACTTGAGGTGAGAAGAGCACACTGAAAATACTGCTCTTTTTAAGTTTTACTTGCTTGCATGTTGTAAAGCTGTACATATTTACTTCAGAAGAAAGGATCACTGAAATCTAATTCCATGTATTTTAACTTTTAGCTTTGATACAGATTTAAGTGCTAAAACTTTCAGCATTGGTGAGGAAGTGCATGGCTGCCTTGTTTGCCATGTAGATAAATGCCAGATTTGCATTAAATCCAGTTACGCTGAGACAGAGTTAAACTTTAAGAGGATCCACTGAGATCTGGTGAGTTTTCTCCATTTGGAGGTGATAGATGAATTAGTAGTTCTAAAATAACATTCATGTACTTACGTTCTGCTAAATGTAACCTGGGAACAGAATGAAGATCAGCGTGAAGGTCCATCTAGCTCAATATTTTAAATTTTGTAAGTAAATAAAATCTGACAGTGAAGAAATACTAGAGGAAAGGGACAGAGATATCTGTTGGAGCAACTTACACACCGTAATTTGTAAACCCAAATAGCATGCTTCTCAATTTCTATTTTTTAGCAGAAATAGATATTGAAGTTCTATTTTTAGTTTATAAAATCTGCCACTGAATATTTAAAATTCAGCTATAAAGAATTACCATGAATAAATAAAACTAAATTTCGTTTGTCAGATGAACACAGCTCTTTTTAGGATGTAGTATCCTTACTCAATTTAATATTTAATTGCTTTCTAATTTGCAAAAATAAATCAGCATCCCAGTCATTACTGTCGGTCTTTAAGGTTTTATTCCACTGTAGAAAGCTGAAACTGCATAGTTCAAGAGAATTTGAGGCCTGAGGAGAATGGTAATAGCCTATGTAGCTTTTTTTCTCCAGGTCATCTTTTTGACTGTCTCACAGATCCAGAATTTACTGAAAGGCTTACCAGCTGATGTCATCATAATGTCCAGTGCCTGTAGCTAAAACTAGCCCTCTCTAGCACTGGATCACATTACTGTTAAAACACATCTATTTCTTCTGAGGGGAAAAAAACCATACCAAAACAGAAGTCTTGGTTTGTTTAAAAGAAAGCACTTCTGAAGAGTTGCAAACCTTCCTGACTGCCAATTTTTAAGGGGTGGTGTTGAAAAAGCTAACTTAGATCCACTGCAAAAGATCTGTATGGCGTGTCACTGAAATACACAGTACACTATCCCTCCCAAGGTAGGAGGGGATGAGGTTAATTTTGTTTGGAACATATCTGTGCTGTCTGACAGCAGTAACGTGCAGCTTCCAATGGTAGACAGGCTGAGTCCCTGTGAATAGTAAAAGAAAGAGTCTGTACTGACAAAAGAACTGATTCCTTTTACAGCCAAAAAAAAAACTGGCGCCAAAGTTGGTTTGTTGTGGTTTTTTGTTTTTTTTTTTTTTTTTTTCCTTCTATCCTTTTCCTGGAAAGTTTAAGATGACCAGAGGAGTATGGAGTAGAGGGTGTTTTTTTCCATCCCACAATAGCATTTACTGGTTGTCACATCTCACATTTTATGCATGTAACTTGCTTGCCTGACATCCCATTTATGATTGCCTGCTGTGGTGTGTGCCTGCTGTGGAACTGACTTTCTGGCAGTGCAGCGCTGCTAGTCTCTTCAAAAGGTCCAAATGCTAAACACAGCTGATCATCTGCCTGCTCCTGGCATTATAAAGTTCTGGAACTGGAGCAGCATGCAGCAGGAGGAGAGTGTGCCTCCCTAAATCCTGGAAAGTGCTCATGTTCATGATTTGTCGTTTCTTGCCTTGTTCTTCCCTGTCCTATGACCCCATGTGTGGAACTACATGCATTAGTAATGAGTAGTGAATATACAAATAAAGATAAACATTTCTGTGGTTGGAGCACAGGCCCTGTCAGCTAAGGTGCTTTCCAGGGTGAGAGGACCGCCACTGATCCCTGGTATGGTTTTAGGTAGGAAAAGACCTAATTGCACAGTAGTGATACTTCTTAGCCCTGCTCAGTTGTAAAATTCAGTGCTTTTACTGTTCTCCTCTTCTTCCTGACACCTTAAGCAATCTTTTTTTCTTTTTTCTGTTTGCATTTACAACTCCAGGCCCTTCCCAAAGTGGTCCAGGACCTCAGTATCCCAATTATCCACAAGGACAAGGCCAGCAGTATGGGGGATACAGACCCACACAGCCTGGGCCACCACAGCCACCACAGCAGAGGCCTTATGGATATGACCAGGTATTCTTTCATTTGGTGAGAAAGTTCTGATTTTACACACTCATTTGACAATCTTAGTTTCTTGCGGACATTTAAGCTAATGACTTTGAGGACATGATCTCTCAGGTGTGTGTATATAATTCTCGTGGATTGTATTTTCCAGTTACCCAGAATCATTTGTCTGGAGGTGTGATTAGTCATTCTCTTCTGAGTTTACAAAGTTTTAATGTAATTTGGCAAAGTGAGGCACTCCAGACAATATTTTTGGACCTTAAAAATCAAGATGATCTGTTTCATAGCCTCATGGCGAATGACTAATATGAAAGGTGACATTGCTAAATCTCATGGTGGATCATTCTTCATTACCTCTTTGCAATAAAAATGGTTGAATTGATTTTCCACAAGCACAAATCTAGTAATTCTCCTCTCCAGTTGCAGAACCACCTCAGATGTGCAACTGAAGTCCGTCTACTGTAGCGCTGTGTGGGGAGGCCTGAAGCCTATTTTTGCACAGATTTTTCTCTCAGCAGTATGAAGGAACACTGAACATGGGAAAGAAGTGACCTGAAAAGTCAACTGTTTCTTTCCTATCACTACTGAGATAAGTTTAAAACAAACAAACAACCACCAAAACTCTAGGCTGCAGTTGTAGTGGAGGAATCCTGTAAAGAAAAAAACCCCAAAACTGCCTTCTAATTAAAGGATAAAGCAGAGGTTTTATTCCTGTAGAAGGTACTAAACTGTAAAAATCTGATCTATACAGCATGAATCATTCAGAAATGTCATTAAAATGTACATTATTACTTTCCTTGGCATAAATAAAATTGAGAGTAACTAAATATACCTTATGGTCAAGTTGAGGTTCTAGTCTTGAAATAAAATCCTGCTATGTCAGTCAAAGATCAGTTGAACTTTCAAGAAGAGCTTTCCCTTGGAAGTGAGAATAGCCACAATTGCCCACATTTTTAAAGGAGAACAGTTGGCTTCCTTTCTACAGAAGTTAGAAAAGACAAGGAAGAAGGAACAAAGTCTTTCAGTGTGGTAGTTTAGAGATGCAGTTAATTCTAATTATTTAACAGATAAGCAAAATGCTCATGCACTGAACTAATAGCTTCTTCCTGCAAATAACAAGCTACAGGAAAATGCTTTGCTTGTGGCAAATGTAGGGTCAAGGAAACTTAATCTGTTTGCTGAGTTTCTTCCAGCTTTCTTTGCAGCAGAAGTGGATAACCCTCTCTGTAGATAGGCTCTACTCCTCCAGTTTGTGCAATCTAAGTTCCACTGGGAAACTCAGTTACAGAAGACCTCTCGACTCTTTCATACTAGCCATTCCCATAGGAATTACGCTGCTTCAATTCTCATCTGGCAGCTGTTCTGAAACTCTTCTCCCTGACTGATTGTCATATTACAATAGGAAAAAACCTGACATTGCAACGTAAAACTGAAATTTAAAATACTGCCCTATCGTGATGGTACTTAACATGGAATGGTGGTGGGACCACAGTTTGGACAGTGTTAACTTCATAGCACACTGCTTGTTTCTGCAAGCTTTGAACCCTGTGGTGAAGGATCATGGTAAGCATGTAGCATTGATGCTTTCACCTCTGCCCTCCTCTGCAGTACATGATGTTCTGTCAAAAGAAATAGAGAATATCAATAAGGGTAATAATTCTATTTATTAGATCTTATGAAGTAATTGATTCCCATAGGGCATGTTGGCTAGTTCTTTACGTTCACCAGGATGTGCCTTGATTTTTGAGATACATGTATCAGTCCATTCTGTGATGCTTGATATATGAATATTTTTAGGTATCTCTGAAAGCAGGTTAGTTTCCTAAATTACTTTGAATTTAGGTGACCTTGTCTTCTTGAAATGGTTTTCAAAGTTTAGGTGGCAAGTAATTCCTGTCTTTTATTTTTGACAGTGTTCTGAAAATTTCACAGCAGTCCATTGAATTTAAAGATATGTTCTTCTGATCAAATTAGTTTCCTGGCTTTAAATCAGTATTATCAGTCTTACTTTTTACACTAAAACACAAAGGATTTTTAGTGAGATGGATTTCTGTATGACTTACTTGTATTGGTTTATCATTTATTGTTATTTGTTTCGCCTTTTAGCATCATAGCTTATTTGGATGGTCTTCTGATTTCAACTTTTAGTACAGGAAAATATATGGTCTAATTATGTATTTTGAATTTCTTTCTTAGGGTCAGTATGGAAATTATCAACAGTGAAAAAGTGCTCACATTCCGGTAGGCAATATCTATTAGCAGCCATGTTGTCTCCTCAGCACTGTGGACATCTTCCTGAGATGAGAACCTACCATTCCGTCTAGCTTTTGGAAAAATCTTGTGGCTGTTTTATGGTATACAGTCTTTATGGGTTAATTGCTAAAGACTGTAGATTCTCAGAAACTGATTTCACATCTCTACTCTAGATGGCAATATTGGACAGAAAATATGTGACATAACAGTTTGCAGTGAGTTGAGAACTATATGTCAAATAGACTGTTACAGACTGAAAGGTGCGAACAGCTTCGTATGTTTATGAAGGTTATGGGAATTTAATATTTTTTCCACAGATTTTTTTTGTAGGGGGAAAGGGGAAATGCACACTTTTTACAGCAGCAATATTTTGTATATTATGTTTTTCATGTGGTGAATATGCAAGACAGTACACTACTCGCTGGGCAGGATAAGAAATCTACTGTTAAAAATGGGTTGGGGCATGATAAGTGCTTGATTGTATAAGTCTCGACATGGTGTACAATAAAGATAACGGTGGAAAAAAAAGATGGAGAGCATCATACATCACTGATAGGTTCATGTACAAAGAATAAGAATAATCCCAGTTATCTAAATGGGAACATAATTAAGGACAGTATAATATAGTCTTGTGCAAAGATTAATTTTTTAAGCTTTCCAATTTTTCTGAGTGAAGCATTTTTTACAAAATTGTTTCTAACATAGTTTGACAATTTTCTGCAACATTTTTTGGGTAACAAGATAAACGTTTGGGTTTTATTTCTCAAGTGTTTTGTCACAGCTTTGCATAAGCAAGCTGTAATCCCTCTTAATAATTGCAATAACAAAGAAAATGACAAGTGTTAATTTTACTTGGCTTGAATATGCAAGGAACTTGAAAAAGAATATGGAGGACAGGACTGTATTGTATAAGTGTATTTTAACCTTTAGTTGAATAATTTGTATGTATCAAAATAGCCTAGAAGACTTTGTAAAACCTATCTAAACTTTCCTAACTGGGAGTTAATATCTTTAGAAAGGGGGCATTTTTTGTGTGTGTCCATTTTTCTTACTGGTTAACATGAGACCAAGGGATGTTTTATAACATCAAGTATAAAACCTGTTGGTGAAGTAAATGCCAAATTTTGGTTTGAACTGCATTAATGCTTATAGTGTTGCATGTGAGATAGAGGCAGCACCTTGATCAATAGCATAGTACACAAAAAATTGGTTTTGAGACTGTCCTGCAAATTATATATCAGATAAATAAATGGATATTCTGTTGGGGCAGCAATATATGCAGTCAAGAATTCCCAGCATCCTCTATAAAGGACAAAACTTAAAATCAGCCCAGGGGTAAAGTAATTCTTTTTTTTTCAGTCGGTGATCATGTTTGGGGGGGCGGGGGGGAAGAAAAAAGAACTGGTGTTCATAATATGTATGACATCATACATGGAAGACAAGACTTTCAATTTGTTCATCATTTTTAGAGGGAAAACAATTTTCTTGAAGTCAACAGAAAATACACATCAAGGTTTGAACAGATATGGCATGAGGAACTTTATTATGAATGAAATACTTGTAGGTTCTGTGCCAATTTTCCACCACTGTGTACTTCATTGCTATTTAAAACTGTACTCCATCAATTCTAACGGAAGAATAAATTATTTGTGGTTTTAATTTTCTCATTTGTTTCTTTAAATTAGATCCCTATCACTCTTATGTCTCATCTGGAGACTCTGCTGTGGGTTTTTATTTTATAGAAGTTTGGCCAGAATAACCAAACTGTATTTGCATTCTAGGACTTTATCAAAATTCTCTTGCCATAGCCAAGTTAATTAGAATTAACTGTTCAGTAATCAGCATGTTGTGTAGGCTGTTTGTTACAAAATTCTTCCTCTGAAAATGAAGGTCCATGAGGCTATAATCAAGATGACTGAATTAGATAAATGAGTTGAGGAGGCAAAAATGTGTTGAACCCAACCTGTTGTAGATACGTTATCTCATTTGAAATAAGCTCAACTGACATTAAGAAATAATTTGTCTTGCCAGCCCATCTTCTGTTGTCTTACTCTCCTTTTTAATGGAAACTAAAATTGCAATTTTAATAAGCAGAATTTCCTCCAGGGTTTCCCTCCTAGAGACTACTGCATTTGCAAGGTTTAATTGTTTTATAACGGTCCTGTTTTGTAAAACTTTTTAATTGGTGGTGACAAAAATTACCTTATTCCTCTGATACTATGCCAGAAGAACAACTTGAGAGGAGATGGCTCCATGCAAAAGTATTTCTACTAAAATTATATATTAGAAAAGAACCCTTTTTCCCTAAACCAAAAAGAAGCAGGAATTAGGATGAAATAGAAAGATACAAGGTTCATTTTAGTAAGTATTCTTTACTAAATAAAATCTAACCAATAGGAAACTAGTAAAAAAGGTGTTGTGTTCGGCATTTCACATGTAGAATGTAGAAAATAAGACCTAAGAGGGGACTGACACAGCAAATCAAATATGTGAACAGAAATTATACGAATGTTCAAAGAGTAAAGAGGAAGAGTTAATGATTTAAGTGACTTTTAGTTATCATAGTGTTGTGATTTTTGCCATCATACTTTGCTTTTCCTTTTCAGACGGTTTTATTTCCCTTTCTGCTCTGTGAGGCACTTGCAGAAGGGAGAAGCTGGCTCACGGATTCAAATGAAATTGACTTCACAATGTTGTAACATAAGTAAGCAAACATGCCGCTTCATAGAGCAAGATAAATGTATCTTTTTGCAAATAGTTGCGCTTTCATTTTCATATCTAAAATTGCTTTTAAATGTTTAAATTAATTGATATTTTTTGGAGAAAAATACTCCTGATTAAAGAGAGGCAAGGACTTCAGTGCAAAAATATCATTGTGTTCTACACTTCTTACCACAGAGGATGCTGAAACACTTTGATGTAATTTAAAAAAAAAACAAAACAAAACAAAAAAAACAAAACACACAGATTTTGAGTCCAAAAAAAGGAGAGAATACTTAAATTTGCAAAGTGAAGAGAAATTGTTACATCGGCAAGTCCGTGTAGAATTCAGCCAGAAGCCGTGAGGAATTTTATAAAGAAAGCTGATTTTCCTATTTGGGCAACAGTTGCTGTCTCATGAAATAGAAGCATAAGGGTGAAATCCGATGAAATGGACCCAAACAGACCTTCTGAAATGGAATAGATAACTGGATAAAGTAGTAAGTTAAATTAAAAATATTTTCAATAGCATATTAAGTGATATCTTCGTTTAAAAAGAAACCAAACCAAAATGTGCTCCTTAATCTGCTAGAATTACTGTAAAAGATGATAGCACAGTCTGATGGAATTGATCTTTATTTGTGTTCACAAAGCCTGAAGTTCTCTGAGAAGCTGCTACCATAAGAATAAAGCATGCAGTAAGGTGGACTGTGAAGCACTGGACATTAGATAAAATGAGGGGAGAAAAGAAATAAATGCTAAATATAAAAAAATTACGGAGATTGATAACAAATTATGCCAGAGCTCTGTTGGGACCACCGATTAACACTTAGCAAATAAATTGGAGAAAAGAATGCATGTTCCAGTATTGAAGTGGGGTGGAAATGGTGCTACTTAGATTATGCAGGGCTTAAAACTTTGTGGAAATGCAGTGGACCGTAGCAGAACTTCAGAAATGGCTGACATTAACATGTACAACAAAGTAGGTACTGGGTGGAATAATACCAATTTATCCCCATGCAGTTAATCAGGAGAAATTCCGTGGCCAGTGCAGTAAAACGCCTGTTCAGTGGGTATCGGAAGTCACAGTGCCACCAAAATACTCAAAAAGAGGTGGTATGGAGCGCTTAACAAAGTATCAGTGCTCTGAATGACTGCGTTCATCCTTGTCTCTCCCATATCAAAAAAAGGTCGGGTAAAAACGAGGTGGGTCATGAGTGGTCAGGAGCGAATGAAGCATGTTAGGGGTGCTGTATTTCAGAAGTCAGTGTGTATGAACCAGAGGTACGTAACAGTGTCATTTTTGCAAGGGTATGGACAACATGATGAAAATTAAAGGCAGCACCTTTAAGATCGGTAACAGAAAGTGCTTTTTATGATGTGCACAACTGCAGACTCAATCCTCAAGGTATTATTGAAGCCAGGGGCTTAGCAGGATTAAAAAAATGAATTGGATGTATATCTGAGAACATGCACAGTTATGTTACAATCAGATGGAACAGTTTATTTTGAAAGAATGTAAAACCTGATGCTTCGCAAGTTTATGCAACAAGCAGCGTGCTAGAGTTCGGAAGATACTTCTGTTGGTGCCTCGACAGTAAATATTGTGGTTATATTTAGATTTCTTTTGATCATAGCTTTTAGAACCATACCGCAAAGCCTGGAAATGGGCGTTACAGCAGCAGACCATTGGTTTAGGCTGCAGAATTAGACTGAAATGTAGATCTGAACTGGGGTGGCAGTGTTCTGTTCAGAAAGTCATTCTTTTTCCACTGTGGAATATGAATAGTGAAATACTTAATGTTTCAAGCTTGCAAGATGCTGGATGCTTTCACTCCATTTTCATAAGCTTCCCGTGACACAGGTTTTCAAGAAAAATGCTTGCCTAATCTAGCAGAACGCCTGATTTCCTGTTCCTGAAATCTGATGATTTTACAAGTTTTTTTCAGTTTTTCCTCTAGGTAGTGTTTTCTGATTTCTCCCCCCCCCCCCCCTTACTATTCTTCAGTTGGCCTTAAGAAATGAAGGCAGTTCAGTATGTTCACATCTTGACACCTCGGGTTTCTGGCGGGGGAAGAGCTGAGGGGCTGGAAAGGAAGCTGCTGGCGTAGTCGGAGCTATTGGTCTGTGAACTCTTCAGAGCCCTGCATTTATGTTCACTTGCCTCGACGCTTCTTAAACTGATGGCGTAGGTGAATTGCCTTATAAATGCTTTTGCATTTTGGTTGATGATTTTAATTTAATCTGAAAGTTAATTTTACACAGCATAAATTCTAATCACCTACTGCAGTTGGTGTTGCCAGAAGTGTGCTGGCATCTTGACATGGGTCCATTACGGATACTTTTGTAGAAAAACGCCATTTGCTAGGGCAGGCCTGGTAGGAACATGCATTTTGCTTTTATGAAATTATTACATCAGTTGTACCTCCTGGCTGTTTTTTAGCAAACTTCAAGTGAAGAATTTTTAGTCTGCAGTGTTAAGTTGCCTTCTTTACATTTTTCCAGTCATCGAGCCTTTAGAATTCCTTTCCACAGGGCTGCAATACAAACAAGTACCACAGTTCTTAGAGTTTCTATCTAAATACTGATTATGGCCTCACTCATTAAGATAGTTTGTTGCCAAGTTGATATCGTGTCAGTCTCAAAGGTTAATGATCTGTGTATCTCTTACATTTTTTTTCCCCAGCAGTGATACAGATCATTTCAGAGCTCGCTTTTCTTACTTAAGCACCTAACTAGGTCTTATCTGTTTGCTCCCAAAGCTGTTTCCAGCTTGGATAAAATATTTGTCTTCTATCATATCAAATACCTTATTTAGAAACTTACTGTTGGGGAAAAAGGGTTCTGCCTATAAACACCAGAGTTTTTAATTTCTCAAGCCCTGAGAACCTACCCATCTGAGTATGACAAAGTATTTGCTAGCTTGACACCGGTTTCAGATTTATCACCTGCTTCAGTATCCGCGTAGGCTCAGGAAAGGCAAGAACACAGAAAAACTGAGACAGGCCTGAAGGCTTCTCTTGTATACCCCAAAGTTTTTGGCTGATGGCAAGTGGTTGATTTTTAGGACCGTGAATAGATGCTTGGTGGGTACTAGGGTACCCGTCACTGCTATGGGTACCTTGTGAGCATGCTAACATGTCTAATGGAGCCTGGTGTTCATCGGTGCTTGTGATGACTGTTGCTATGCTCTTGCTATAAAGACAGCGCTGATGCTTTATTACCTCAGCAGCTTAGTTCTATCTGGCCTGTATTTTGCCCTTCAATTTCACATTGCTTCATGTTTTCCTGCTCTCTAGCAGCAAACAAGGAAGGCAGAAAACCAGGAATTTTATGTGAGACCCACTTTGCTGAGGAAGGAACATGGAACATGGAGGTAATTAATTTGGCTACTTCAGTATTCTTTTGTCTGTTCATAAATTTGGAGTTTAAAACATGGTAGACCTGAGGTCTGTGGGCCAAGCACAATAGAGCTGACCTGTTGACTACGTTGCCTTGATACTCTGCCCTATTATCATTATTTGTGGCTGCTGACACCTGGTCACCATTTGGATGAACACTTGGCAGTATGTCTGCACCACCAATTTGTGTCAGCTTTTTGAAGTGAGCTTGTGGGCCAAAGCACCTTTTGTTGAGCTGCCTACGATTCCCCTGTGAGTTTTTGCAGGAGGATGCCGCAGGGTGTCCTGCTGGCTGGTGCGTATTTGTGTCTGCAACACCTTGACCCAATGACTCAGTAACTTGTAGGCTACCCTGTGTTATGCCATCAGTAGTGCAGTTTGTATATTTAAAGGAATGTTGAGCAGCTCTCTCGTTTGTCACTGTTTCTCCTTCTCATCATGTGACTGTGTTGATCATCTGTTTTTGTAAGTCATGACAGCTCAACTTTTGACCATGCCCATTTTCTAGAAGGGTGGCAGGCAAGACTCACCTTGAAGCCTGAAAAGATACAAAGGTAGAAATGCTGCTGGAGACACTGGAAGATGTCTGTGACAAAGAATAGGTAGCAATTATTTATGGAACTGGACACGTGAATTATAAGATCATTGATAGTTCTTCCTTTGGTATGTGTTTGAGACCACCTTCTCCACTGCTATGAGGAGGCTCTGAGCCCAAGAGACAGCTATGAATTAGTGGATTTACATCATACTTACCATTTGGAAGCAGGGCTTTGGGGTGAAGATCTCTGTAGGGAACTGCTTCATGAGTTTCTAAAAGAGCACGATACCTTCTAAGCATCAGTACATGTGAGGGAGAGGGTGCCCAAGAGGCTTGTTTCTGTTGCTTAGTGGCCGATGACTTTGGAGTGAGGAAGTCTACTACAAGGAAGATGGACAACAAAATCTGCCTTCTTCTGGAAAAATCCATAGGGTCATGTGGAACCTCACCCATTGTTGAATCCTCAATTTCTAGCACTGTGGGCACCTGTGACTACATCAACAGGAAGAGTTTACTACTCCTTTTATGTGAGGCTTCATGGGATTGCCACAGATATACTGACTGGCATCACTGGCCCAGGCCCCTCTCCCCTACCATCTTCTGCACATGTAGGTATAGAGAGCAGGAGAGACTGGTGCTCCCTCTTCTCCAGATAAATGAATATCCAAGGAGAGTAGATCCCCAAGTGCACTCTGGGCAGTGGTGCCAACAGCCTGTGCATACGGTTGTGAGACCCATGCAGACAAGCACATGTGGTGTAAAGGGTCCATTTATCCACCACACTGTACACTGATTAATCTGAGAGCTATGTAGCCTTTGAAAGCAAAAAAAATCATGTTTGAGTGAAAGGAGGGTGTAGATCTGAGAGCTATGTAGCCTTTGAAAGCAAAAAAATCATGTTTGAGTGAAAGGAAGCTAGGAGAAGGAATAGATGGCAAGGCTTGGAAACATTCACAAACGTAAAGGCTTCCCTAATAGGGAAGAGGAGACTTGCAAGGACAAGGGAGGGTCTGTAGCACCAGTGCCAACGTGGGGCAGGGGGTGGATGATGGGACAGGGAGAACTTGGTGCTTCACAATGACTTTGATGCCTGGTGGCATTCTCAGAAGGCGAAAAGTCAAATCATAAAGTAATACACCTAGGAAGGGACCTAAGGATGTTTCTAGTCCAACCTCCTGCTCAAAGCTGGGTCAGTTGAAATCACATCAGGTTGCTTAGGTCTTCATTCATTCAGGCCTTGAAAACCTCCAAGCATGTAGATGGTACAACCTCTCTGGGCACCATGTTCCCCTGCCTGACTTTCCTCTGTATGAAAAAGTTTGGTTTTTTTTACCAGGTCTGAACCTCTTTTGCTTCAGATCATGCCCATTGCTTCTTGCCCTCTAACCGTGCACTGCCTGGCTTGGTCTTTTTGATAACCTTCCTGTAGGTACTTGGAGGCTGCTGTTTGGTCCCCTCCAAAACCATCTCATCTCATCTGAACAAGCCCTGTTCCCACAACCTCTTCTCAAAGGGCAAGTGTTCCATCCTGCTGGCCCTTCACTGAATTTGCCCCACTTTATCAATTTCTTTGCTGGGAGTGGGACAAGGCTGGACACAGTGCTGCAGGTCCATGCAGCTCCCAGTGCACAGTCAGTCCCTAGCAGTCAAAGATGGCAGTGCCCAGAAACAGAAAGTTTCAGGAACCGGAGGTTGTGTAGGAGGAGGTGTTAATTTATAAGATCAGAGGAGTGACAAGAATGAGGATAGTGAATCAATATGCTTAAAACTCTGGATATAAATACAGTACGTATAGGAATATACAGAAAGATTCTTAAGTGTATGATCAAAATTATGACTGCATTGGCATAACAGAAACACAGCTCTATTTATCTGTTTGCAGGGCTTGAACATTAATATGTACAGAACTTTTCTCAGGAAGACCAATGAACTGAAGAGAATACTTTGTCAGTGCATAAGGCAGTATGTCTTCTCTGAGGTATGGAAGGTTGACCGACTGAGAGTCTGTGGCAATAATAAATGGAAAGAGAGCAAATGCTGTCATCGTGGTGAAAGTTTACTATAGACTTTCAATTAGATCTGCCTGTATTGTAACTGTGCAAACACCTCTTGGGAAGGGGATGCAGCAGCATACAGGCAGTTTCCTAGGAGAGTTTTGATACAGAAGGCATGGAGAAAGCAAGAAAATAGAAAAGGTCTTCTGTGTTCATTCTCACCAGCGAAGAGGAATCACCTCTCCATGCAGGACTTAAAGGCAGCTTGAGTAAGAGATCATAAGGTGGTAAGAGTTTACTCTTAAAAAAGGAAGGGAAGAGAGGAGCAAATAATACTTTGAACAGCAGAACCAACGTTGCCCATTTTCGCGTAGTAGTATCAAAAATAAGTAAATGGTTGGATTCTCTGATGCCTAATGACTTGAGCTCTAACAACAGCCTTTGCTGAACTGAGGTATTTATCAAATCTCTTTTCTTTCCTAATTGGGTTGTTTCATGATTCTTGTAGGTATGTAATGTCTTGAAACATCTCTCTCAGAGTTGAGTTAAATTTGTCAAATTTGGTTGAAATTTGTCGAGGAATTCATTTTTCCTCAGGAAGCCTAATAAACAGCAAACTATCACAAAGATGACGTCTGTAACCTCAGAGAATGAAGAGGAAACATGTCATGGGGAAAAAAGCCTAAAGAAAAAGGAGTTCAGGAGAGCTGGCAGGTCCTTAAAGAAATTATACTGTGAGTAGAAGTACAAATTATCCCAATGTGGAGGATCAAGGGCTCATCAGTGCCTCCAAACAAAAGAGGAAGTGCACAGAAAGCTCTCATTGTTAGGATTAAGCTTGCAAGTATAGTAGAACACCTTGAAATAAAATTAAAGCAAGCCACAAAATGAAATACAGCTATTCAGAGATACTGGTAGAAAAGGAAGAGGTGGTCCATTACTTCACAGAGAACAACAGCTGTAGACAGTGTTGCTGAGGAGTATTCAACCTTAGGACATTACTCCTAGACTTTGGTAGGAATAATCAGTTACACAAATACCTGATGAGGTATTAGGTTCATTAGGTACATCTAACTCTATTACAGTTACGGCAAATGATTAGATTGCTACCCCTATTTTAGGATCAAGGAACTAGTAAAATAACAGCAATCACAATGATACAGTCTAGATTTGTTATCTTACTGCCTGTATCAGACCAATTTATGGCAGGAGAAAAGACAGCGGGCACATTAGAGGTAGGCTCTTGGTGGGGTAATTATCCCCAAATGACTTCTGGCAAGAGGTGAGTATGGAGAGATGATGGTGGGTGGATCTCAGAGGGGAATAACGTGTATTGATCGTATTTATCAAACACAGTGAGCTGACCACAAGATCCATAATAGTGTATTGGCTCATTATAGTACAAAACATATATTAGCTCTAACATAGATTACACCTTTACTTTTTAATTCCCACCGCCGCTGAGGGAGCCATGAACTTCCAGCAAAGGATCTGACCAGGAGGGAGTAAATAAATGGTCTTGCAGGGAACCTGCCAGATGCTGCATCCCATGGAAATGAATGCTGGGAAGCCAGTAGGTGAAACTCTCATTTTCAACATCAGTCGCTACTGCTGTTCAGTTGTGCTATTACTCCTTTTTAACTTATGAAAGCATCCTTTAATTTTAAATTTTGCCTACACAAATTCATGATGTTGTGATTCAGAGGGTCCTATGCTCCGAGTGATTTTCCCCCTTATGAAGCATCACTGCAAGTTTCCCAGTTGGTGCTGAGAAGCTGTGGCTTTCGGGAAGGTGAGAATCCAAGTTCTCTGCTAAATAGGCTGGTTTTCAACCCATAGAAGATGGTGGTGCTTTTTCTCTTTTTGATACTGAGAACCTAATGAAGCTCAGGATATCCTTCCACCATCTTCAGCTGAGCTGGAGATGTCCTGGCGGGAGCTGCAGGCAGCGCCTGTGCTAGGGAGGGAGGCTGTATCACTGGCACAAGAGGAATTCCTGTTCCCCAGACACCCTTGCGTGAACAGGGAGGAAGAGGGGGTGGTCTTCCTCTTTCTCTGGAAGAGCTGGGTGCCAAGCATAGGGGGACAGCAATTCCTAGGGTGGGGAGTACTTGGGGTGGCACAGCAGAGTCCCTGCAAGGCACAGAGCTCAGCGGGAACTGTTTCTCAGTTATTGACACGCGCCTCCTGCTTTAGACCGCACTGGCTGGTGCGTACACAAAAGTAAGTACTTGTGAGGTGTGCTGAAAAAATATTTTTGCACCATCTGTGGGTATTTCCTAGCTAGTAAGCACAGAGACTGGGGAGCGATTGCTGGGGGGAGGCGGGGGGAAGGAGAGATATACTGGGGGACGCCGACCGTGTTATGCATATTTTGGCACTTCCTGGAACATCTGAGACCACAGGAGCAAAACAACCATTTCCGCTTTATCTAAAATCCCCTCACATTTTTAAGAAAAACACTTCAGACTCTCCTTAAAGGTTTATGAACAGAATCCTAAGGACTGCAGCTCTCTTCAGCAGCCCTCGCTCTACCAAGCCATCAAGACCTAGTACTTTAATTTCAACATCCCGCTCTCTAGGCAAGTTGTTGAAGCTCCATAGCAAAGTTGAGTACTTCAAATCCTGCCAGTTTGAGCTCAGTCCTCATTCCCACATAAACACAACCATTTTGCAAACATGATCTGATATTAATTACCCCCCTGGCACCAAAAGTCAGGATTTCCTGATGCAGCCCGCTAATGTAAAATGCATTAGTGAAAATGCTGGCTCCAAGGGGTTAGGTTCTCTAAATAAACATAGCAAAGTTCTTCTTTATTCGCAACTCCCAGGCTATTCTGAAAGACTGATTTCTCCAACAAGGAAAAAAAAAAAAAAAAAGACTAAAATCATCCTTGGGTTTTTAATAGGTTATAAATGCCTTTTTTTTCTATTCAGTTGCAGGAACTGAATGTCAAGTTGTAGATCAATGAAATCTGACTCTTTCGTGCCTCAGAACAAAGTTTGTCTGAGCTCCTTTCTGCTGTTGTGCGCTTTGTAGCGTCTCTCTGATGGCAGATGGCCGAGGTTCAACAGGGCAGCATTGCACTTCTGACTTTTGGGTGAAGGTGGCAACATTAAAATTTGTGCATAAAAAAGAAAAATTTTGCAAGAGCTAAGGAACACTATCATCTCAAAAAAAAAAAAATGTAAAACCTTAATTTCTAAGGCACCGACTTCGAATTATTTTTCTTGCACTAAAAATGGGAAGGAGGACTCAAACAAAGCCAGCTTGCAATGAATGAGAAACGTTCAGCTCTGTTAACAAAATATGGCTGTGAGGCCAGTGATTTCCATCTGAGAAATTGCCCGTGTCCTCATTGGCAATACCAGCTTAAGGCATTGCCACCTTCTGCCAGTACTGTAGCGCATTGCCTCCGCGTTTGCGCCAAGACTTGGACACGATCAGGAATTTGAGCAGGAAAAATAAGGAAACCTTTAAAAAAACCAAAACCCAACACGGTAAATCCCCTAAGGTGTTCCCAGCTCATTTGTCCTGGGACACCTGACAGGCACAGCGAACAGCGAGAGTAAGAGACAGCGGGAGCCAACCCAGACACAACTGCCCAAAGCTACCGCTGGCTGAGCTGCTTCTGCACCCCGAGGGCCAGCAGCAAACAGCTGGGGATGTAACCTTGTGCTTTGCACCAGCAGCAGGGCCCGGCACACTGGGGCGGCTTGGGGAGGATCCCAGCGTGGGACAGGAGTGGAGAGCATCAGGGAGGGGTGAGCTCCACTTCCAGATGTTCTCCCATCTCTTGCTGGCCATGCCACTGGATTCACCAGCTCCTCCAAAGTCCCATGCTGTAAAATTTCCACATGGGCTAATGAAAGGCAGCCTTGAAAAGCCTGTGTGAGATGCCACAAAAGTCATAGACCAAGAAGTCATAAACCAACTTGGACTCCCCTGCCTCGCTGGCTGCTCCCCATCCTATTTATCCCTGGGGTTTTAGAGTCATCTTTGGAAATGAGGCCCAAGGTATCCATCCGTGTTCTGCCTCTTCTGTTGTTGCATTTCCCTACCTTTCCCTCCTTTGGGACCAGGGAAAGGGAGTCCATTAAAGCCCTGGGCTAGCCCTTTTACATGGTATAATGAGGCTGAAACGGTAGTGAGAATTTCAATCCATAAATGGCAAGTAGTATATAATTAGATTGTCAAAGTAAGGTGTACTCAGTCCTCCTCCCATCTCAGAGCAGCTAAAAATATATGCACCGGTGTGATAAGTTCAGGTACAAATACAAACATCTCATCTCCACCCGATTTGAAACACGAATGCCTGTTTAATATTGTTCCACTACAAATAAACAAATTTGTATCTGAAATGCTGTCCGGCCCTTATAATAAAATCTATTCAGCTAAACGGTCCCGTTGCATTTATGAGAAGGGCTGAAACCTGCAATAGGTTGAAAGAAAATTCAATTACAATTTCAACAGAATATTTGTCCAGATCAAATCTTGTTTGAGTCATCTAATGAGGCACACTTAATTGCTGGAAAACTGCAGCATTTTTTAGAGCAGTTTTCAAATGTTAATTGCATCTTTTTATTTCAACAGTTCATGAATGCCTTGTTTCGTTGCAAAATTTAACTTTCTTGATTCCAGCTGAAGTGAAAACCCTTCCTGTCTTGGTATTCCAGCCTTGCGTATTCTATTCTTCAGTTGAATCACATCCTAGAAAATGTTTTACTTTTGTCTTCCACATTCGTGGAGGGAAGAGTGAAATGGCAGCTTCAGTCTACTCCAAAATTTTTTTCTTAATCCGAAAAAAAAGTTTGCTGTACAAGTTTTCTACCAGGGTCAAGATCTAGGGGAGGGGGTAGAGGATTGTAAAATTTTGAAACTAAATACTTCTTTTCTACCCAGAGTTTTCAGAATTCATTCTTTGTCGCACAGGTCTGAAAGGTTAAAAATAACTGTACCTCCTGAGACTTCTCCCTGGGCTGTGCTCTTCCCTGGGATTCTGTAAGTTTTTTCCACCCGAACTGGGTCAGCCTCCGTGCCTAATTTTAAAATCTCTGGGATCCAACGCATTAGAAAAACCACTGAGAACTTTCCCATTATATAATCCCAGCAGTCACATATGATATTCTCTGGCCTGATTCTGCTGAAGCTTGATTTTATATGTCGAAATGGTGATTATTAGTTTTAAAGAGCTGTGAGCTCCTCGCGGAAAATTATGGGGAAAATTCTTCATATGTGGAGTCTTTGTCACTTTATGCAGACTCTTTCCTTTTCAGGCAAGAGAACTGCAGTTAAAAGAACGTTTCCCGATTGGACTTAGGAAATTGTCTTTTAAACTAAAGATTGAGAAAGTACATTTGCTTATGTTTGCTCTGATTGTGTTTGTGATCTCTTTTACTCTCTGAAAATGTAATTACAAGCGACGGTGATGGAGATCACAAATACCTCTACAAATACCCTTTTTCTAGATGTATTGATACCAGAGTTGTTCATGCAGCTAGCCTGAGAGCTCTGGGAAGAACTCGGGCGGTATTAAATAATATAGGGGACCATTAGGATCAGATCAATGAATAAACCAAAATGGTTTATGTATTTATGTAAAAAGCCTCATTGTTTTTCCAGTCTCTACTTAGAGAGACTCTTCTTTGCTATGATGCCTGCAAAATATGTGACAACTGTTTGACTGCTGGCATGCTAAACCGGTGTCCACCATACTCACCTTTTTCTGTGCTCAGGCTTTTCTGGTGATATCCAGCTGTTTCTAGACTTAGCCTGTGTATTGGAATAAAAATTGTTTTCATCTGTGTTTATGCAGCACCTAGCACAGTGTCATCCTGATGCATGGCAGGGAATAGAAGATGCTCCTGCAAAGCAAATTAACAGTGTCTTTGGGATTTGGAAATGACATGAAGAATTATTCAAGATTCGGCTCTAGAAAGTAAATCACTAAGTCAAATTGTTAACGATAGCTGTGACAGGCCGCTTGGTAGCAATGCATGGTTTGGAATATTATTGTAAACAATCTGACAAATACTTTAGATAATGAACAAAGTAATAAAAAATCAATGTCTGTTCCCAGATAATTTGTGAAAAGGAAAAAGGAGTATATTTATCAAATATATTGTTTCTGCAAATAGTTCACCTCATGATTTCAGAGGGGAAATAGGTAGGAAGCGAAAATGAGCTCAACAAAACAAACATCGGTTTATATGTCAATATCTTTGTAAATGGCAATGACAGAAGGGAAATGCAGCTAATACGATATGGGAACAAAATCGTTTCTAAACTGAATATTTTGTTGCGACTCTCCTGAACCTCATCAGCTCCTTAAGAAGGACAAATCCGAGGGGTCACACGCTGCTGCCCGGCGCGCCCCGATGCCAGAGCCCTCGGAGATCCCTGGCTGCGCCACTCCAGCAGTGCTTCCCAGCTCTCCCGCTCTTTCAGTCGCCGTCCCGCACCATCTATTTCCATTTGCTCTCTGTTTGTCTGCAGCAAATGGCTGTTTGGGAAACAAACAGGCATGTTTCTGAATTCCAGAGGAACAGCAACCTGGCTCACAGCAGATTTCCTTATGACTTTTTAAGGACAACATTAATATGATTTATAGTCATCTTAATCATTCCCTTTGACAGAAACAACTGCAGAAGAGGGAAGCATCTTCCAAGAGACTGACTCTGCCTTGCTTGTGGCTTCCCCCTTAATTAGGAAGCCAGAGGCATATGTCTAAACCTACCTAGCATGGAGCTGGTCAGGTTTAGAAGTGCCGGGACATAGATCATTTCAAAACTCAGCTACTCCGGACCCTAGCCAAGGTGCAGATACGTCTCCGTGACCTGCTGCCACATCCTTGGCGGCACTGAGTTTCACGACAGCTCCTCTCCTCACCTCCCAAGGTTTTCGGTTCAGTCTGGTGGATCGCACTTCTCCTGTCTTTGGGGTTCGCAGGCGGAGGGGAACAGCTGCTCCAGAGAGGTACGATAATTTATTTTGTTTCTGATTGGAGTCATTGTGATTTTTTAATGGGTTATTTTTAGTCTAATGAGATGTAGGAGAGGAAATGGGTAACACCATTGCTGAGATCAGGATGGAAAGAAAAGCTGGAGGAGTATGGAAAACCCGCCTGCACTCAGACCTCCCCCTCTTACTGTAGGAATGCTTGCGGAAACACCAGCTCGTGACCTGGGAAAGCAAGGCAGTCGGGGTGTGTGGGTGTGTGTATGTGTACGTGGGTGAATGGTGGGGTGGCGGGGTCCTGCCGGTGCCCATTTGCTCTCCCCTTGGTGCAGACGCTCCTCCTTGCTCCTGTGGGAAGAAGAAGAAGATGGAGTTTGAGGTTTGCATTTGCAGCTCCCACCTCCTCCCATGAGGAGAGCAGCTGGTGTTGCTCTTGCGGTGAAGAGCCCCACCGCACAGCCCACTCCTGAAGAGCAAAGCAGGGCAGTGGTCTTCTGCTGATGGAAGAGCACATGGGGGAGTGGGGCCCTCAAGCTGCTCGTGGGTCCTGCGGAGCTGCTGGGGTGAAAGGAGGCCCTGGTCAGAGCTGGCAGCTGCTTGCTGCGCTGTCCTCCCACCCTGGCTGTTCATCTGTGGGCTTCAGTGCTGCTTGCTGCTCCCCTGGGTGGCCGAGGAGCAATTTCAGAGCTGGCCTCTTGATATCTGTGGCCACCCCTCAGATCTCTGTGTTTTATTCCCCAACCCCCAAATCTTATTAGATTGTAGAGGGGAGAGACTGTCTCTGGAAAAAGGATTTTCTCTGCCAAATGCCAGGACCCTAAATAAGAAGAGGACTGCAACTGGAGAACAGGCTGAGGAGGAGGTCTCTTCTTTCCCATTAAAACCCTAAAACCAGGCAACATGTATCCGGGAGTATTATCTTCCTACTTTCCACTGTATTATCTTCCTTTAGTAGTAGTAATCTTTTAGGGATGTGTTTTCATTTTGTGAGCAACCTACTTATGTAGAGAGACAGGTAAGCGTGGTCTACGCCTAAGAGCCTGAATGCAATGAGGGGAAAATCACATCTAAAGAAGATGGGTGGCATTGAGCTCTCTGCCCTCAGTGCTACATTTGCTCACACCTCAGGAAATATTCTTTTTTCTAGGATCTTGGGGGCAGGCCTGTTTGCATAGCTTAGTAATAAATACCTGCAATATTCAACTCATTTTGGGGTGTCAGATGTTCTTCTGCCATTATGCCCTTGCAAAGTCAAGATACCCTACAGCAGGGAGTTGAGTAACAGTGCTTGGCAGCAGACGGTAGGTATTGAACATTGCTATGATCAGTGAAGGTCTGTGCAATACATGGCTTGTAGTAGTATTTAGATCTCAGATGTCTGTGGAAAACATCAACTTAAAGAACTTTCTGTCCTTGTTACTTTGGACTGTGTTCATTCAAACTGAACACAGAGCACTGAGGACTCTAAAGTTCATTTAAAGCCTATGCAAAGTTACCGCCACAAATTCACATTCAAAGCACGAAAGAAAAGGAAATCTGACTTACAAAAAGTGACTGTAAGTTCTAGTTTTAAAGGTAGTAATGAAATGCCCATGGAGTGGAACTGTGTGTCATATCCTCTTTGATTGGTTTCAGACATCCTCCTTGGCTTGGAGAAAAACAAAAGCAAAGAGTTGGGAAAGCCATTACAGGAGGGATTGATTTCAGTTTGTTGAGGTTACACAAGTCTTGCCCTGGCTGCTCTTGTTCTCCAGGAGGCTAAGTGGTTATCTTAAATGTGAGGCAGTCTCTCCAGGTACAGCAGCCAGCCAGGCAATAGCAGGGATCCAGTAGGGATCTGAAAACCAAAACAAGAAACCAAAGAAACCCAGTCAAGATCTGCCCAGAAATAGGATTTTTCTTTTTACCTACCTGACCTGATTTGCAGAAACATTATCTGCAGTACTGGAATTTTTCCTTCAGAGAAGAATGAATTTCTTTCAACAGACTCTAGCTTGCCATCTGCACTTTGCTTTCCCTCACAGTCTGAATTTACTTTTCCTGAGGACCAATGATCATCTTATTCAAACAAAGACCAAATAGCACAGTGTAAGGGAAATCTGGCAAGCTTCATCCTCCTGATGGGTGAAGTATCACTTCTCACTGTACCTGATGGCAAACTCCATGTTTTGATAGCTTTAGATGTTTAGATGCTCTGTGCCAGTTTAAAAGGTGGCACAGAGATTCAGGCAGCTATAATCTACTGGAAATTGGTGAGTGCCTAAGTCTCTTTATGCTAAATCTCAGGCTCCTAGCCAGAGAAGTTTGGCCTTTCCATACAATTTTCATGCTTGTAATTCTTTGGGCATTTTTAAGATTGTTTTTTAAGTCTTCTTTTTGCCAGCATCTGACATGGAAGCCCAGCCTAAAGCTATTTAAATCCATAGCAGTCCTTTGGCTGAGCTTCATAGCCTTCCAGAAGGTCCATAATGTCTGGTGCCTGGGTGGTGCGATGGTTTGATACAGCCCATCATGCAGTCTGGATGGCTTTCCCTTCTGTGTCTGAGTGCCTGGACCACTCCTCAGGACTCCCTGGGTGTGAGAGACCCACAGCACCTGCTCTTTGTGGGTGTATTGGGTTTGCATGGCAAGGTTTTGGTAGTGGGGGAGTTACAGGGGTGGCTTCTGTGAGAAGCTGCCAGAAACTTTCCCTGTGTCCGACAGAGCCAATGTCAGCTGGCTCCAAGACGGGCCAAGGCCGAGCCCATCAGCGATGGTGGTAGCACCTCTGGGGTAATGTATTTAAGAAAGAAAAAAACCCCAAACCTGCTGTGGAACAGCAGCTGGAGAGAGAGGAGTGAGAGGATGTGAGAGGAGCAG
>NW_009270000.1:3197097-3198734 GCF_000687185.1 Egretta garzetta | reverse complement strand
CGCCTGGCAGGGCCTGTGGCCCCATGGGGAGAGGAGCCCAGGCTGGGACAGGTTTGCTGGCCGGGCTGGTGACCCCACGGGGACCCACATGGGACCAGTCTGTTCCTGAGGGACTGCACCTCATGGGAAGGACCCATGTTGGAGCAGTTCCTGAAAAACTGCAGCCCGTGGGAAGGACTCATGCTGGAGCAGTTCATGGAGGACTGACTGCCATGGGAGGGACCCCAGGCTGGAGCAGGGGCAGAGGGTGAGGAGTCCTCCCCTGAGGAGGAAGGAGCGGCAGAGATAGCATGTGATGGACTGACCCCAACCACCATTCCCTGTCCCCCTGCACCACTTGCGGGGAGGAGGGAGAGAAAATCAGGAGCAAAATTAAGCCTGGGAAGAAGGGAGGGATGGGGGGAAAGGTGCTTTAAGATTCAGGGTTTTTTTTTTATTCTTACCTATTCTGATTTGATTTTTGTTAATAAATTAAACTAATTTCACCAAGTTGAGTCTGTTTTGCCCATGACAGTAACTGGTGAATGGTCTCTCCCTGTCCTTATCTTGACCCACAAGCCTTTCGACATATATTTTTCTTTCCCCTGTCCTGTTGAAGAGGGGAGTGATGGAGCGGCTTTGGTGGGCACCTGGTGTCCAGGCAGGGTCAGCCCATCACCGTAGGCTCCCTGCAGCGCATCCTGGCATTGGCTCCGCAAAGAGACTCTGCAGCCAAGCTGCTTTAGATCCCTTGGGACTGGTGTTAATGCCCTGCAGCACTGAGCTGGCCCTTCCCAGAGCACGCAGGAGAATCAAAGTGAAAAGGCTCCACCCAAGTCATTAGATCATTAAAAAAAAATACAACCCCTAATACTGTTTTTTTAAAAAAAATCTGTGCCTTTATTTTTTTAAAGTCTTCTCTCCTTCCTTTGCACTGTTTGTACATTGACTTAATTTGAAAAAAACAACATTTAACACATCTAGAAATAAACACCTCGCCTTGCCTGCTCAAGCAGGGATTCTGCATGTGCTGAAGACAAGGGAAATCCATGTCATGCAGCAGTCTGGTCTTGCTTCTCTACCATAGCCTCATCCCTCCTCTATTCTTGCTCATGTATAAATGTTCTAAAATGAAGACGGAGATATATTCTTTATGCACACACTGTGAAATTATTTTTCAATACATATTTATGTGAATGGCAAACATCTTTAAATGTAACGTTGTCATTACAGTGTCAACCATCTTGCTAACTGCTGGAAAACCCCTAACCTAAGCAGTGCTTTTTATAACTCAGCACATTAATTATATTTAGAATCCTTAATTATCTCTTTTCCATAGTCAACTCTAATAAATTCCAAACATTTAAAAATAATTTTAAATAATGCTGTTTTCTTCGCATAATTTCAATCAACTGCACAAATATCTAAATTAGCTGGTGATTATACGACATTTGGTTTACTTTAAAAACTGGCAATTAGTTGTCCAATGCAGCCACTTTCTTTTTTAGCCTCCGTTGTCCCTCCCCCCTACTGCCCTGGGACCTGCTCCCAGGTGTTGGGATGGGGTCCCAGCTTTCCTTTGCCTCCCTTTCCTCCCCTCCGGCTGCTGGGCATCCCTCCTTGTCCCCAAGCCCAGGTGGAGTTCTCAGCCCCAGTGA
>NW_009270000.1:3169671-3197060 GCF_000687185.1 Egretta garzetta | reverse complement strand
GGGGGGGCCCCCCACTGCCACCATCCCTCTGCACTGTGTTATTCTGGGTGGCCCCACTAATTGCCAGGTAAATACTCTTTGTTTTAGGAGTGACTACAGTGGGTAGTAGCTACAAGCTGTTTGGTAGCGGTAGGTTCTGGGTCTCAGTGCGCAAGCTACTCCAGCCACCCGCCGTCTTCCTGGGAACATTTGACTTACATTAAATCCTTGCACACTCCAAGCAGCCACAGGTGAAGGAGGAGCACAAACAAACTACAAACGGCAATATAAACGGTGAGCAGCAATATGTTTAAGACTCAGCCATACACATATACCAACCCTTTCACTTACACAGGCTGTCATCAGCCATGCTAATTCACTAATTGACCAGAAAGATGTCTTTTTAATTAAGGTTTTTCACTACAATTTTTTTTTTAATTTTACAAATTTCTGCTGTAAAAATGCCTTCAAACAAATTTTAATTTACCATAGTTTCTGTTTGGAAAAAAAATATTAAAAAGGAATATCTCAGTTTGGTTTTGTTTTTGTTGTAGTTTTATTTTTTTATTGTTTTTTCTTTCAATACCACACACATGTGCATATTTTAACTTAAAAATAAGTTACCCCAACAGATCTACATATGTTTTATGAATGGTTCTTGTGAAGCTGAAAAATTTTTAGCACAGTAAAATTCCATCCAGCCAAAAACTTTGGGAAGAAGGATCACATCCCACTTTCATTACAAAAATAAGTAATTTTATATGTCTGACTTTCTTGGTACTCAATAATTTGCATTTGCTTTTAAGCTGTTTTTTTAGCAGGAGGGAGACAGAGGATTGAGGGAGGCAGGTGAAGAGAGGACGAGGAGTGTGCAGGCAAACTTTTCAAAGAGAAGGAGAGAGAACATCAGAAAGGAATGGCAAGACTCAACATTTGCATTGACAACTTCATTTCTCCATTTGCTGTACGGGTGCACATAGCATAGTGTAGCTGCATAAGGTACCCACAGAGACTCGCCACATGGAAAACAGGTGATGCTACGGAGATGTCTTCAGAGGAAAATCAATGTCATGTCTTTCTAAAAATCAGAATGATCAGCTCGCTCTGGGCAGTGTTACATTTGTTAGAGAGAACTTCCTGAAGAACCATTGGATTTTTTTCTAGGGGCCTTTCTGAAGTGATCAGCCTGGTGAGGGGCCGCCTTCCTACCTAGCTCTCCTGTTTGTGCTTGCTTAATGTATAGATTTAATAGTGTTTCCCAAAGGGGCAGAAATGGGGTGTCACAGGTTGAGCGTGAGCGATGCTATTTCCCCTTGTGTGGCCTTGGGCAGGTCATTGAACCTCGCTGGGCAGATGGGGCCCTCGTTGCTTGCTCACCTTTGTAAAGTACTTTTTGGCAACTTTGGATGAAAAAGCTGTGCTTGTATTTGGAGATTGCTCTATGCTGGCTCTGTGGCCAAAAAAGAGGTGATAATAAAACAGGGACTGAGTTTGCCCTTGGGGTAGTCAAAAAGAAGATGAACATTTGAAGATAGTTGAAGAAATATTTTCTGGCAGATCATCTCATGTGAAAGAAGGGAAGTGGAAGCAAAGGGGAAATAGGCCTAACAGGAACAGAAGAGAGATTTGTGTCTTGGGGCTTCCTTTTCTGTGCCAGGACTTCTGTGATGCAGGTCTCCACCCTCTTACCATCCTTTAAATTGCTCCATACTGGGGATTTCTCACTGTTATTGGAGTGAAGCGAGGACTCTCCCAAGGATACGTCTGAGCAAACTCTCTCAAAAACTGACAGACCAGAAAGCCTCTACGGCTCCTGTGGGTGGTGAGCCTGGAGCAACACTGAAGAGAACCAAGAGCCAGAGAACAGAGGAAATTGAGCCACACATGCAGGCAGATGAGGAGAAAACAAGCCCTAAGCCCTCTCAAATATTGTCTCTGCATCTGTCTCTTGTGGGATCAAAGAGATGACGTAAAAGTAGGAAAAATCATGACACTGGAAAATTCAGGATGGATCCTTTAATGGAAGAGAATTAGGAAGCTGGTGGTCAGAAAGAAAACAGCATGGTAACGCAAGGATACCTTTCCACTGACAGGACCGGGAACAAAAGAAAGACTCCTTCATTACTGACTATGAGAAAAATAATAGCACCGTGTTACAGAGGGGTAAACTAATTGGCAAGGGAATCGTTTCTTGCTGTCATCACACAATATATCCAGCTCCTACCTAGGCACGGATCCCCTATACATCAGGTCATTCACCTGTCAATTTGCCTGTCAACTATTAAGAAAATACTTTGGTAATAAAGAAGGACCATAGAATTCACCCAGCAGAAGATGATTATAAGGCACCCACGCTGTCCTTCTCTAGCTGGTCCATGGCACCATTAGTCTGTCCAGGCGAGGAGTTCCCAAAGGCTGGCACACAAAAATCTTCATCCGCAGCCTGCAAAAGAGATTTTTAAAATTCTGATTGTAACCCAAATTTATCTTGTTATGTAGCCCCCCTCATGAACAAAACTGTTGGTACATGGCTTGGGTTTGTTTTTTCACATCATGCGGCTACTAAAGTTTGCACAAAGCGGGCGATAGCGTGAATATTACTTTCTGGGTCTTTCCTTGTTTTCCTTGTGTTTTGAACTCATTCTGCACTGTGTTAATAGCAAGATACAAGGCAGCAGAGACTTAGACCAACTGTCTACCTGTTCACGTAAGTGCATCTCTGCATGTTGTTTTTTCTGCCTCTGATTCCTATAAAGTGTTTTTCCCTGTGGGATTGTATTTTAAGTTGTGTTATAAAGCAGATGCACATTTCCCCTATCCCAGGGTTATTTGTGCTGGATTGCAGCTATAGAGAAAACTCAAAGGATAGATGTGCAACTAAACAACTCAGACGAGATACAGACCGCTATGAAATACATTATTAAGTAAAATGACATTTGATTTGTAGCTGTGAGACCAACCCCTTTTGACATTCAAGGGAGTACAGCTATGGGCTGCCTTGAAAGCCTCCACACATCGATAGTTTTTCTGTTGCTAGGAGGAAGGGTTTTGAAGTGGGAGGAGAAGCAGAGACCCTCTAGTCAACAGAAGGATCCTCGTGTAAGGGTCAAGAGGGAGCAGAACTCAGAGAGGGGAAAAAAATCAGCTGACCATACTGTGCTATTCTCTATTCACTTTAATACCTTCACTTAATGATACACTTTAAAGCTAAACCTTGGGAATGTCAGGAGTTTTTTTCTCATGGTGACATCCCATGTAGGAAGAATCTCCTGAGTTCTCCCTTTAAAACAGAAAGATGAAAAAAAACTTGCCTTGGAGAAATTTCCTCTAGATGTGAGCTTGTTGGTGTGTTGTTTACTCAAATGATTTATGGACTGGAGATTAGTGAAGTCATAGCAACACAGAAATTGCCAAGTGAAAATAAAACCAGCCCTGTGTACTCTTATTGAACATAATCAAGGAAGCAGCTGACAAACAGGATTTTTTTTCCCCAATATGCAGAGACTTTTTATGAGACAAAGACGATTCTCGCCTTTCAAAACTCTTTGAGCAGTGTCTGGCATTCCAATAACTGGCGCGATTAATTTGACTTCGCCAAATAACGGGGTATTTTGTATCCTGCCATACCCTGTATATAACCCACAAAGACGTATTTCCTTCTGGAGAAATGAACCTGCCCTTCTAGGAGGCGAGGGCTGGGAAAAGACTCATTCCCCGTGCTGCCACAGACTTGCTGTCGTCGCAGAGGGTGAGACTTGTCTTTCTGTAAAGGTAGTGAAGAGCTATGGGTCTGAGCTGAGCTCCTCCCCTGGCACCTCCAAAGACCACGGAGAGGGCTGTGCACCTCTGCACAGGGGCAGCATCTTTTAGGGTAAGATGAACAGCATCTGCATGACTGCAGAGGGATCCTGTAGGACTGCGTTTCGGAGACAGGTTCAGGTCCACACCTTCCCCCTCTGAAGCCTCGCTTTACTTTTCTAACCACAAAAGTGACATGATTAGGATGATTGGGCTTGTTGTTAGGCCAGTGTGGCACATCAAAATGGCAGTGCCACTGCCCACTGAGGAAAAACAGGGCAGGATAAACTTTAACTGGTTACTCTAAGTGCTTGTGGGTTCAATCACTGTGTAAAACTTTTGCCATATCTCTTAATCTGTTTTATCTATTTAGATTGCCAAGTGCTGCAGAAGAGGATTCTCTCCTATTTTACATTTTTGCACAGCATACACAATAAGCTGATGCCTGTGGTAGCTGGAAGTTGCTGCTGCAATGCAGTTAATAGCTCACTCCAGAAAGACCAAGCTTGAAATCTGACCTCGGGAGGGGTGTGACATGGAGGTGGCACCTTGTTGGCTTCCTTTGGCACATTCATGAGTGGCCTTGTGAGAGCGCAACAAGGCTTTGGGATCACTTAGATTATGGTAGAATTATTTACTTGCTTATATGCAAACAGCGAGCTTCCCTTTACATAAATCTTACTCAGTCAAGGCAGGTAAGTAGAGAGGAATGAAGAATGTCTGTGGGCCTGGAAACCAGCGGAAGAATAGATAACAGCATCTATGAAAGCTGCCAAATTCTAGCCTAGTACACGATTGGGGGAGACGTGTGTCAAGACCAGTGAGTAGAGCAATTTGTTGAAGTGGCAATTTAGGGGCAAAAAGATCAGTCCAAGATCTAAACTGAAAACGTACATCAATATCTTGCTGGTGTTCTTATATGTAGCTGAGTAAAAGCACATCACCTGAAAAGGAGAGAAGAAGGACAATACTTTTTGACAAGTTCGGGGTCTATGAAGACTTCCTGGAGTCAGGCAAATGCTGTGGTTCTTTGAGGGATGGTCACAGCTTCGAAGTCGAGGGTCCAGTCAAAAAGTTGTCTGGAGGCTGCCAAAGACAAAACAAAAGTCCTTGTGGGGCTGCAGGTAGGGGATAACCGAGAAGATGGTCATCTAGCAAGGATGCAGATCTGCTGTAGGAAGCAGAGGCGAGTGCCCAAAGAGAGCTGTATGAAGAAGGGCCACCTTGCATGTCTTAAAATCAGCATCAAAGAAAGCAATCAGAAAAGCTTTCCTCTGCTTTGTAAATCTCCATGTGAACTAGCAGGTCCTCTGATGCGAGGCTCTTGCGGTAGTGGATTATCCAAGCTCTAATCCTTCGGCGTTGTCTGGGAGACAGTCATCTCCTCCATTAGATACAACACTCTTGACCCCATGGAGCTTTTTGCCACAGAAGCCAGTGTGTACAAGTAGTGCTGGTATCACTGTCCCAGGCAGGTTGCTGGGAGTTTATACCCTACTGCAAAGCATTTCCACCTCTTACACTGTGGTTGTTTTGGTCTAACTGCCTCTCTGTAGATGAAGCTCTGCCAGGATGGCTCAGAGAAGTGACATTACCTTTACCAAGTTCTTTCCGTAACAAGAAGGAATAACATCTTTTTTACTCAGCGCTGACGCAGTGGAATACTGCCAAACCCCTGGAAAGCCTCCAAATCGGCACATTTCTCCTGCCCATTAAAAACTAATACAGTACTACCAAAACAGAAAGCACTGTTGACAAAAACATATTTTTCCCACAATTTAAGATCCCAATTTACATGTAAAATAAACATTGAATACAGATTTAATTCAGTTTTTACATTTTCTGCTGGTGTATGATAGGAATAACACCTCTTTTAAAGTAAACTAGAAAAAGGCAGACTTTCATGCACTGAATAAAGATCTCAGCTCACAATTTTGGCTTCCTCGGCACACAGCGCTAGTTTAGTTCCTAATTTCCTCTCGAGTGACTTAGTGGTGCTGTATTGCTTAATTATAGCAGTTGCAAACTCCATCCTCTAAGAAATATCACTGGGACCCAAACATCTGCAAGATTTTGAAGGCGGAAGATACCACATAAAATACCCATTTTTGTATTATTTTGTGTTTATTAGTCCGTCACATGTAGCATAGCTACGAAGCAGATGGAACAATGCAGCATTTAAATAAGAACCAATGGTAATGAAATATAAGATATTAAGTTACGCAAACTCTCACTCCTTCAACGACTCAGGCTGCAGTAGGGGGCACTTGCACGTAACATGAGTTTTTTAAAAGTGGAATACAGGGGGACCAGTCATCCTAAAGGTGGCATATATCTACCGGGTCATCCTAGCCCACCCCTCCCCTAGCTGGTGAGCATTGCTCTCAGCTGCCTATTTATTGCTATTGTGCTACGTCTTCTTTTAAATGTCCCAAGCGATATGGCTTCTACCCTTTGCCTTTGGGAGTCTTTCCTAGCCTATTAGATCTCACTATCGGGAAGCTTTTCCCCTGATTTTTTGGTGTTACTTCTCTTTTTTTGTGGTTTTATTCTCTTTACGCCTGGTTATATCCTTTTTATTACCTTTAATATTTCTCCTCCCTCCCTTCTTTTTAGCACTGCGAGTGAACATTTGCGTGTGATAAAAATAGTTATCCTGGGTCCTGAGGTACACAGGAATTTAGGTTCTCAGAGGAGGGGAGAGAAGACAGAGCAGGATTCAGCATACAAAGCATCTCATACCTGTTCCAGCATATTTGGCCACACTGCTTGCAGTGCAACCTCAATACCGTGCCGCAAATGGCAGCCTCCACCACAGAGAGGTGTGGTCCCAGCAATGGCCAAGGGAGGTGATTCTGCCCCTCTACTCTGCTCTGGTGAGACCTCACCTGGAGCACTGTGTCCAGCTCTGGAGCCCTCAGCACAATAAGGACATGGAACTGTTGGAGTGGGTCCAGAGGAGGGCTACAAAAAAGATCCAAGGGCTGGAGCACCTCTCCTATGAGGACAGGCCGAGAGAGTTGGGGTTATTCAGCATGGGGAAGAGAAGGCTGCGGGGAGACCTGATTGCGGCCTTTCAGTACTTAAAGAGAGCCTGTAGAAAAGATGGGGAAAATCTTTTTAGCAGGGCCAGCTGTGACAGGACAAGGGGTAATGGCTTTAAACTAAACCAGGGTAGGTTTAGACTGGATATAAGGAAGAAATTCTTTACAATGAGGGTGCTGAAACACTGGAATGGGTTGCCCAGAGTGGTAGGGGAAGCCCCATCCCTGGAAGCATTCAAGGCCAGGTTGGACGGGGCTCTGAGCAACCTGATCTAGTTAGCAGTGTCCCTGCTCACTGCAGGGGGGTTGGACTAGATGGCCTCTAGGGGTCCCTTCCAACCCAAAACATTCTATGATTCTATGAATGGTCTACATGCAGTCAGGTGCGGAGTCAGATGTTTTGCAGTTGCGCTGCTGTTCGTGGGGAGCAAGTTCACTCACATCAGTAGGCAAACCCCGCACCTACGGCGGCGTGAAAAAGCAGAATTCCCCTCAATGCACAACTGTTTCTCAGGAGACCGGGGCAGAGATGGCTATGAAGAAAATAGCTTTTGCCTGTTCGGGGTCTGTATGAGATTTGAAACCTGGAAGTCCGATGAGTAGGAAGAAAGTTCAAAATGCTTTAATGTAGTTGCTGTTGCTATAGAAACTATTTCCTGGGCATCTGTACACCCTGCGCGTTTGTCTCGCTTGGTCCCCAGCTACCCAAAAGGGGGCCCGTGGGGTGTGCACAGAGAAGGTGGGGGAACACGTCAGAGCCCATATTGTTTCCTATTGCCTTCTCTGAAAAGGTGTTTAAAAACAGACAACTGGGGAGTGGCGATCTATTGATAATGGCAGAGAGGAAAAGAAGCATCAAGGTCCAGAGAACTAAATTCATCCTGACGGGGCTCCGGTGAGCAAAGTTGCTCCAAAGGAATTTGCCTTTTGCTGTCCGAAGAGCTTGGTCTGTGTGACCCACCTGCCCAGGCATTTTCTAAAGGCACCTGATTTTTCAAACTTTTTTACGAAAAATTTAAAGTACTAATATTAAGACTGTCCCCTGTACTTTCTGAAAGTGATCAAATGGGCAACAGCTAAAGAAGTCTCTGGTTTCCTTGGGTTTGATCTCACTTTTGGAAGAACAGGATGAGAAAGAAGAGCAATGGAAAGGATGTTGGCAATGGAGAGAAAACTTAGCTTAAGACATTCCCAGAACTTTGTGTCTCCTCTCTGCATCTTGTCAAGTTATTAAAATGTTAAAACTGAGCAGGTAGTGTTTCCCTTCCCCATCACCTTCCCCAAGCACAGTGTTTAAGTGGGCCTGTTTTGAAAGGCGGCTTTGTTTTTCTAAGCAGTGGGTATGCAATTGCAGAGAGGTCAATGAGAGGTCAGGCAATGCCAGTCAACTGGGAGGTCAGGCGATTTCTTTTCTCTTCCCTAGAAAGAAAATACTTACCTCTCAGCAATCACATTTCTTGTGGGAAGGGAGCGGAATCTGAATGGGGAATGAGGATAAGAATTTATGCATGCAGCTCCTATTAATTGTTAGCTTGGGTTGTGGGTATTAAAATTTGCCTGGACTTTTAAAAAAGTGCATCCTGCAGTCAATAGGGAAGCACCACGGTTCTCCCCCTTCGAAAATGAAAAAATGAAATAAATAAATGCACAAATCCCCACAAATAGCCGATGACATCTAACCCCAGACGGTCTTCTGCTTTGCCAAAACTGTCAGCTAGACATAAGGAGCCTGTTGCTGCTGGTACTTCTGCTGTTGGTCTTTTTGCCTCCACTCTTCCCTCCAAAGACTTCCTCAGGAACAGCAAACTGTTAGCATAAGACATATTGAATAACTGTCTTATGAAAAACAGTTTCAGTTCCCTTTCACTTCTTAATAAAACCCACTATGGTGAGGAACTTAGATACTGCCCTTCACATTTTTTAATGAAGACACCTAAGTTTCTCAACATTCTTCAGAACTGTGCTCCTCCTGGAAGGAATTTAAGATGAATCTGCTGTGCTGGTTTTGGCTGGGGTAGAGTTAATTTTCTTCATAGCCGCTAGTATGGGGCTATGTTTTGGATTTGTGCTGGAAACAGCGTTGATAACACAGGGATGGTTTAGTTACTGCTGAGCAGAGCTTACACAGAGTCGAGGCCTTTCCGGCTCCCCCCCCCACCCCACCCGCGAGGAGGCTGGTGGGCACAAGAAGCTGGGAGGGGGCACAACCGGGACAGCTGACTCCAACTGACCACAGGGATATCCCACGCCATATGAGGTCATGCTCAGCTTGTAAAGCTGGGGGAAGAAGAAGGAAGGTGGGGGACATTCAGAGTGATAGCATTTGTCTTCCCAAGTCACCGTTACGCGTGATGGAGCCCTGCTTTCCTGGGGATGGCTGAGCACCTGCCTGCCTGGGAAGCAGTGAATGAATTCCTTGTTCTGCTTTGCTTGCATGCGAGGCTTTTGCTTTCCCTATTCAACTGCCTTTATCTCAACCCATGAGTTTTTTCACTTTTACTCTTCCAATTCTCTCTCCCATCCCACTGTGGGGGGGAGTGAGCAAGCGTCTGCGTGGGGCTGAGTTGCTGGCTGGGGTTAAACCATGACATCTGCCTCCACAAGAAAATATTCATATATATCAATTATTAATGAACTCTTTAATAGAATTTCCCTAGCTCCCTGTTGCATGTCTCTTTCGGTCATCTTGGCTGTTTTTCCTGGTGGCTTTAAAAAGACAAGGGGAAAACTTTGGTTTATAGACTTCCAGTTGAATATTGAGAACCAGAAGAGCTAAGAGACATTTTTGATTGAATCCACTTTATCCACTGAATGATGCTATTTCTGTTTGACCAAAGCTTTTCCATAACGAAGCTGTGATTCAATGAATGAATTGAGCCGAACAAGACTGGAAGAAAAAAGACAAGTTTCCCACAGGCGTTCCCAAAGGGAAGCGGACTGGTCTTCATACCCTCTCTCCTCTTCCAGGGAAGAAGAGCAAACCCTGTGGTTTCAGGAACAGCAACTTTTATAAGCAGCTGAATCGTGGAGGGAAAAGAAGTAGCTCCATGGGCAGCACGACAAGCGAAGCCTGCCTTCCTACTGCTTTGCAGCTCCCTCTGCTCGCTGCCCTGCATTGCTGCCCACTGGCCAGGAAGCAGACCTGGGGGGAGCCTGACCCCCAAAACCAGGGGTTGAGGCTGGACCGAGGTGCCCGGCCAGGAGGCAGCCGACGTAGCCCAGGCAGCCTGCCTCCCTTCCCCTCTGCCGAGGTACTAATCAGGGTTTTTCCTCCTCTATCCAGCTGTTCATTTTTATGAAACTTGTAGGAACTTAATATCTTTGAGACTTCTATTGCTCCTTTCAAATTTGTCTGAAAGTCGCTAATGGGTTGGAGAATTATTAGGGGAGGACTGACTGACAGACAGCCTGATTGCGGAAGCCTTGTTTCCTCCTCAAACCGGGCTGAAAGCAGTGAACTGGTGGGAAAGCTTGTGCCGCCTTCTCTGATGCAGACTTTTTTTGTATGTCATTTGGATCCCTGCCCTATTTAATATACACCTTTTGAGCACGGACATTTATTACACAGTTAGATTAGCTGTACATAAATCTGATGCCTATTCAGCTTGTCATCCAGCTTCTGGGAAAACATTATCACTGATAAAAAGTGCATTTGTTTAAAGACCCGTAAGTCAAATTTCTACCAACTTTCAGCAGAGTTTTTTCATGAATCCTTAAAGTGAGCACAGCATCCTCTGTTTCTTACAGTGTGTTTCTGCTGGACAGTTGTTCCAAATCTTTATTATTAATTATTATCATTATTAATACTATTAGAACAAGGGGAAAAGTGTGTTATTTTGCCTCTACGCTTTTTGCAAAAGTGGTCTGACTAATTTCTATGTGCTTCTTCTTCTTAAAAGTGCTGCAAATGGCACCCTGGATTGTGCCCTGGAATATGGGGAAAAAAAGGGGTTGCCTAAAGTATAGACATAATGAAATAATAAATATGAATTTCTAGTTTTTTGCACTTTTTTTTTCATTCCACTTGATTCATAAGGACAAGAATAAATCTATTCCTCATTTTTGCTGGAGATTACCTTGGCTGACTAAAGGAGAACACTTCAGAACAATCAGATTTATCAGCCTTCAATTTAGATGCTGAATAACAGAGGTCTTTTCTCCTAATCAGTTTTGGGTATAGTAGAGAGATACTATGAAAAAATAACAAATAGTTTTAAATCCTCTGCCTAGAAGTACGTTACCCTCATTTTTTCAGGTTTAGTTTCTGTCATGCTTTTGATGCCAGTAATACTGGCTCTGCAGTCAGCTACAAACACTCTTGAAAGTCAAGACAGTCACGGTTTAATCTTTAGAAAAAAAAGCAAGAACCATTTGCCCAGCCCACCTTAACAACGGTTTATGGGGATAACAGATTTTGCATCATCATAAAAAAAAATAAATATAGAGACAGATTAAAAAAACCCACGTTGTTCCCTCCTGTTTTCAGGTCAATTTTTACTTTGCCTATTGCTAGCTCCCACTAAAAATACATAATAAGTGTTCGGTACGCACGGTCGTTGTTTTTTCACCTCTCCCATTCAGTCTCCTGCAGCTGACTTTGCTTGGCTTCCAGGTTATATTAAGGCTTTTGGCTTCGTGGCTGTAGGGAGAAATCTCAGCGCAGCCGTCGAGCTTAGCGAGGGAGGGCTGCGAATAGAGGCAGCCAGAAACACTGACAGTAAGTCAGAGGTGGGCAGCAAGGGACAGAAGAAGCAATTGACTACCGGCGAAGTTGAGGATTAAAAACATATCATTGGGAAAAAAAAAAAAAATTCCAGCAGAATATGAGATTCTCTGAAATGCTCTCGGAATTAAAATCAGAGCCCCAGTGAAAAACTGAAAGAAAAAAGTTCTGACTCGCTCTGTTTTATATAAAATTCCCTCTTTACCTTTCAGACGCAGATCAGGTATGGGGTGTTTCCTTTCCTTCTGTTCTTTAAAAGCCAAATTAAATCCGTGGCCGTTTTATAGAGAAAATTATAAGCTAGGGGGGTTTATAAAAAGATCTATAGAATGGAAGGTTTAGTCTTTTGACAGGGAGCTAACAGGAGCGCTGCATATACTCAGTTACCAGAGCCTTTCTCCTGCAATAATTTTTACTGACCTCAGCTCCAATTTTATGCTCATTACTCAGGCAAACGGCTCATTGTTTTCACTGGCAGCTTTGCCCGAGTATGAAATTCAAGAGGAAGCTTTGAAACTGCAAAGACATTGTAGAAATCCGTAACCGTTGGGTTGATTGGAAGTGAAAGCCGGAGCAGCGATACCGCAAGGTGTCTGAGAGCCCGAGACAGCAGAGACCTCCATAGTCAGATGCTCTCTTGGCTGGCCAAATGTCCCTGGGTCTGACCTGGGTCTCCTGCCTAAAATGCTAGGGGATGCCTGTGACATTAAGAGCTGCATGTTAAATGAATTTGCAACATGAATACAGGCTGTGCACAGGTGAAACCTGCCATAAATGAGCGCCATCACGTTTTTGAATGTAAAACAACGCGTTGGGGCATAAGTGATTTGCATCTGCAAAGATGTGTCTGGCATAGAAAATGAGCATAGCGAAGGACTGCTCAACAGCTCCACTCGAGATCAAGAACTCACCAGAGTGGAAAGGGCCAGGGCCAGGCTATGCTCCAAAGCTCTGACCCCTGAGTGAACAACCTTCCCAGGGCTTACCGATTTTGCAAGATTTTAAGGAGCTGCTGTTAGCAGAGATACATCTCATTGTCTTAGCTGACACCCGTGTTAGCTCTTTTGAAGAAAAAAATGGAGCTGGAGAGAGAGAGCTGGAGCTGGAGGGAGTCCAGGAGAGCCCACTGAGCATCCTCCAGATGGCACAGGCTGTGGGGAAAAGGCCCACGTCAGGGCAAGAGCTCAAGGGAAGGGAGGGAAACTGAAAGAACTTTTGGAGCACATCGAAGTAGGGAAGGGAAGGTGTAACAGCAGAAGAGGCACCTTTTTTTTTTATATTTCTTTTTCTGAATCAAAAATCTTATCGCTGATCAGGGTTACTCATGAAACTGTGAAGCATGTCCCTGCTTTTTGGTTGCACAGAGACCATCTCAGTGTATCCACACGCTGAACCAGGGCTCACGGAAAGACTGACATGCCAGCCATGGGGGTGTGGGCTGGTCCTGTGGCACAGTTAGGTTAATTTATGGGGTGGGACTCACTGCCCCATGGCTGCCTGAGAGGCAGGAGCAGCAGAAGTAAGAGCAGGGCTGGAGCTTGTGATCGTGCATCTTCTCCAGCAATGGCATAGCTGTTAGGCAGCAGGATCAGGCTCCTTTTTGCCTGCTTTCAGCTCTCTGCATTTGGCATTCACAGATTCCCTGGCCTGCCTGGGGCTCCTGAGGCTTTCAGGGTGATGCAGGGGAAGACTGGCAGAAGACCTGGTGCTTTTGGGAAACATGCCCAGTTCAAGCAGGGAAATTTGACAAAAAACTTTGTGTTCTGCAGGAATGTGTCTAGGTTGTAGAAGTGGTGTTATCCCATGGTGGGAGAGCACTTCCATGTTTCAGAATAGTTTTACCCAGGAGCAAGGAGTAAGAGGTTCCTCAAGTGTTCTGGCCCATGTCTTCAACTGCAACAGCTTCTCCCTTTATCTCCAGCAGCTTTCCATGCAATGCCAGTAACATGCACCTATAGATGATGATTTAAGGAACTACATTATAAAAACCTTTAGACAAGGGACATCCTTTTCTCTGTACCCTAGATGGCATGCTTCTCTGCGATTCATATGTTCACCTACGGTGAAGGACCTTGTGTGAGGGACCTGCCATGGCACTGGGTTCTCCTGCTACATCCAGTGCCACCTGATGTCTTTAGCTCTGCGTGTCCTTTGGGGTAAGGCAGGGAAGGGTGTGAGAGAGCTGAGGGACCCAGCTCTGGGAGCTCCGCCTGGGAACGGGCATGGGGCACTGCATCTCCTCCACGGGCTGGGCATGGGGAGCGACCAGTATCATTCATGCACACAGAAGATAAGGAGATAACAGATGTGTACAGAGATACCAGCTGCAGGTAGGTACTCCACTACTGCAGCTCTTGTGGATATACCAGTTTCCTTGTATTTTCAATTGTTTTTATAAAAAAAAAAATAGGAGTTTTAAAAAAAGGCCACAAATGCTGTTTCTTGTGTTGAGTGAACTCATATTTGCTTTCATTCCTTTCCCTGACTGCTGAGCTTACCATCAAGCCAAACAAGCCTCTAAGCACTGCCAATTGCAGTAGCAGGTAAAGTGATTTGGGGTATATCATCTCAAAAAAGCTATCAGTTACCAGTCCACATTGCCCTAAGTAGGACAGTGATTTCCTATTTCATCCTAGGGCAGTTGTTTTTTGTTACTGGTGACAACTGTTATTTATTCCATAATAACCTTTTTATAAGCCGCTGGACAACTGAGAAGGATGTAGAAACCTGCAAAATGTGTGTTTAAGATGGCCAGCAACACTGCCTTGTACAAAGCTCCTACTTAAAAGTTTGTGATGTTTGTTCTTTCTGTCCTTCCTAGACATCAATTTTCTCCCACAAGCTCTTGATTTTATTTTCTGTAAGCTTTGATGTACTTTTGCAAGCTCCTACCACTGCTTCTTAGACCTTAGCTTCTTAACTAAAGCCATTTATTGATATACTACATCTCTCAGTGAAGTAGTGCATCAATAAATTAAAGATTAGTTCAGTGTGTCAGCTCTCCCAGAGCATTCTGGGAAATATTTGCCACTTTGGATGACTGTGGAGGCCACGCAAGATCCTCACACAGGAAAGATAATAAGTCTGGAAGATCTAATCTTTCTCTCCACAACACCTCCTGCTTGTTGAAAGTCACCTTTTAAACTAATTCATGGTTTCTGCTTACTACTAAACCAACAGGTGGCAGGAAGTTTATTTAATATAAAGAAAGGTGCCCAAACCAATTTTCAGCTGTCTCCTACTGCATTTTGTTTTTCCTGCTCTCTGATCTGATTTTCTGCAGGCTACTCGTAGTGATAAACAGTTTTGTCCTGTATTTAGATGCATCGTGTTCCCTGTGTGACTCAGGCTCCTACGTACCTGTTGCAAAAGTGACTGCAGACTTCCATTGCATCTATTAGTTTGCAATGGCAGGGACTGAGGTGCGTTGCTACTGAAGAGGGTGCCATCAGATTTGCCTTAACCATTCATGTGAGTTAATTAAATGTTCTTTATTGCTATTTTTACATTGGCACTCCTGCATTCCTCAGTGTTTAGTTCAGGATTTTGTTCTATTTACTTGCTAGGTTTTATGTCTTGACCTTGCAGTCAATTTCTAGGATTTTACTTTGGACAAGATTTCAAAATGGGAGCCAAAAATTTGAGTTCATAGCCAGTATTTGCATTCTTTTTTTTTCTTTATGTACAAATGTTCTGATGGCAGAGCAGATCCCATTAATTTGATTTTGGAGATGCAGGGTAGTCTGCACCAGTGCAGATGAACTCTTCCATTTTGGTGCCCTGTTGAAGCCTTGGCTTCAGCCTTTCCATTATGAAAATGGGACCTTGTTCTTTGAATACAGATCCACTTCTTAGCGTGTCCCTGGATGAAGATGGACACAGTGTGGCAAACTAGAATTGGTTTTGACACACAAAAAGCCCTGGTTAGAAGGAAAACGGTGCCAATCAGTTTCCTCTGGTATTTTGAATCAGTTGCTTTGGGAACACGACTTTTTGTCTGTTTTCTGCGTGTTGGTGAGACAATCCAGATGTCTGCTGTGGCTGCACTAGATGGTGGTTGGAAACCACTGTGAGGGACCAGCTGTGTTAGGTATTATTATAAGAGAGTGTTTGTGATTTGGGGGGGTGGTCTTCACAAGTTGTTCACTTCTACTATTCACTATTGGTGCTGAGCAAGCGAGTGGTCACTGAAGTCTCTTGACTGGGTGTGGAGAAACATTTGAAATGGAAGTATAATGAATGATACATAGCAGATAAGCCTTGTAATTAATATTTTTTTGTGCACAGACAACAACATTAACATATGAATGTGGCCATTAGTATGAAGAGCAGTCGTCCTCCAGACCTTCACAGGGAACAAAATCCTGTTTGCACAAAAGTTTGTGAATAATGAACATAAACAGGGACATGAAAAGGGCACTTAGTTACCATGATGTGTTGATTTTCGCTGGGGTAGAGTTAATTTTCTTCACAGCAGTTAGTATGGGGCTATGTTTTGGATTTGAGCTGGAAACAGCATTGGTAATACAGGGTTGTTTTAGTTACTGCTGAGCAGGGCTTACACAGAGTCGAGGCCTTTTCCGCTTCTCACCCTACCCCACCAGCAAGGGGGCTGGGGGGCACAAGAAGCTGGGAGGGGGCACAGCCGGGACAGCTGACCCCAACCAGCCAGAGGGATATCCCATGCCATATGATGTCATGTTCAGCATGCAAAGCTGGAGAAAAAGAAGGAAGGGGGGGATGTTCGGAGTTATGCTGTCTTCCCAAGTCACCGTTACGCGTGATGGAGCCCTGCTTTCCTGGAGATGGCTGAGCACCTGCCTGCCCATGGGAAGCAGTAAGCAAATTTCTTGTTTTGTTTTGCTTATGTGAGAGGTTTTTGCTTTACCTGTTAAATTGTCTTTATCTCAACCCATGAGCTTTCTCACTTTTACTCTTCTGATTCTCTCTCCCATCTCACTGCGGGGGGGGGAGTGAGTTAGCGGCTGCGTGGCTGGGGTTAAACCATGACACATAGTGATGGGTATAGGATAATGGTACACACATAGCCAGATGGCAATTGCAATTGAAATGAATGAAATGAATGATTCCTGATAAACCCTTCCCGATTGCTTAACCCAGGCTATACAAAGAGGTAATGTGCAAAGACATCTTAGAAAAAACTCTGTAGGTATTTCAATATTTTGTTGCAAAATCCTTAAGCAAAAATATACCACTCTGGCTTGGAGTCTTTGGGAGCCTATGGTCTGGTGAAACTTTGCACTGCAAGAAGGTTATTATTATCCATATTGTCTTTAAAATGTGAGCTGGTGGTGGCCAGAGTGCCTGGGAGGATGGACACCCTACACGCCCAAGCTTAACGTATACACAATTTTTTTGAGTCAGTCATAGTGCCTGACATTTGCTGAACTAACCCTCATCTGCTGAGGAGAGCTGGAGTCTTGAGGAGCAGCAATGAAGAAGAAATTATTGTATTAATTGCTTACGTGGCATTCAGCAATGGGCAGGTTTCCTCCCATTGCTAGTGGACAAAATAGCAGGAAATTACCTAAAAAGGATGAGGCTCCTGCAAATTATGTTTCTGTCATCACTGCACATAGAAAAGAAAGACCTGATGCCATCTTACCTGTTTCAGGAGGTAGAGTTACTCGTACACTAAACTGTGGTTGTGCAATGAGACAAATAATTCACCTCAGCTCCAGTGGGGAGCTTGCCTTGTGAAATTACCTTCATTTGCAGATAATCTTCATCTGGCTGAAAATTCTCTGAGCAAAATTTCTCAGCTGGAACTGAGTATACGTACACTGAGAGTGTACTAGATACTTTGGGCTAAGCCTCCAGGGAGACGTTCTTGGTGTGCCCTGAGCATCGTCCCAAGGAATGAGTGAAAACCCTTATGTGTGACCCCAGCATAATGTGCTGTACATTCCCTTCATAGGCAAGAAAGGTATCTGGGAGCTGTTAATGTCTTCCTCTCAGAGAATTACACACATTAGCCCTGGCGTTTAACTCTGCAATGTTTCCCAAGAAATCCTATGAAGCTGGTACTTTGGTCTGTGTTTCAGCAAAGCTGGGATGCAGGAAAAAGGAATAGTAAGAGTCACATGCAGTGCTGACTCGTCTGCCTGTTTCAGCAAAGCTGGGATGCAGGAAAAAGGAAGAGTCACATGCAGTGCTGACTCCTCTGCTGCCGTACAACTGTTTGCTGTAGGCATGCGTGGATGTATTCACACCCCTAGTTACAGAATTAGGATGCAGGCACTTACAGGTAAGGCTTTGGACATTTATCCAAATAGATACTCCTGCTATCTCGTTAAATATGTAGTAGTTAACAGTTGCTAGGAACCTTCCCATATACAGGCCATTGGTGAGCTTTTGTTAAAGCAAAGAGTAAAATGTAAAATGTCAAGCAACCATCTCTGACTGACACTTGGGAAACTAAGCGGCTGATGATTAGTATTCCATTTACAATTAAAATCTGGCCTCCTTTTCTAATTTTTGTTGACGTGCTGTTGGTCTGTGGACTCCTAGCAGACAACCTGGATTTTTAAACAGACCTTGCTTTGACTTCCAATTACCATACAATTAACAATTCTAAAAATGCTGCCTTTTAATTTCACTGCTTGTATTCATTTTTCTGTGCACTCTTAATTTGCTATCCTGGCATGTCTCTTGTAGACTCTGGTTTAGTACATCAGACGTCTGTATTTCTATTTAAGACACAGAAGTAGCTAGTCCATATATCTATATTGGATCTATTCTTGCCTCTGAAAAAAGGAAAGCTCTACATAGCTCCACAAGCTACACTCCCTTTAATGCACTGCATTTACTTGGAAATAGCATGCTGTGATTTAATCATGGTGGTTTGGAGGCAGAAAGCCCCAGCCGTGGGAGTCTGTGCCACAGGCCCCACGGTCCCCAGCTGGGCCACCCATGCAGAGCTGTGCCTGCGTGCGTGAAGCCACTCAGGTATTTCAGTATGTGGTGTGCAGCTCTTGATTGTCCCCTTCAGCATCTCTGGGAACAAAAGTTTTAAAAACGCTCATAAACCCAAGTTACCTCTTCCTCCAAGAAGTGCAACAAGAAGGAAAATGGTCTATTGCATTGGCAGCCAGTCCATTTTTCAGGACGTGCCCTTATAAGATGCTGGCCCCTCATATTTGTTACTCTTCTAATAACCACAACACTTTGAAGGTGGCTAGGGTCCCAGGAAGGATGTGGGGACACGGTGCTAAGTCAGAAGGAGCAGTGTCTCATGGAGAGCTGGGCTACTCCCAGTGCCTGCCCAGCAGCACCCTGTGTCTGCAAGGGAGATAAGCTCTGTTCAGGGCTCGCGTGGGGCAACCAACCAGTGGGATGGTTTGGGGAGAGATGTCTGGTAGAAAAAAAAAAATGGGACCCTGGAAAGTTTTACAATGGTGCGTCCTCATTTTAAGAAAAGAATTATGTAAAGTTGTTGCCTGCCATCACCCAGCTGTGCACTAAATGACCCAAGGGGTCCCTTCAGCCCTGTGTTTCCATGAGCTGCAGGAATAGTCAAAAACCACTGTGGAGAGTGTTCCACTTATCATTCATTTGGGTTTGTTTATTGCTGTATTTTCCCAGGTTGATGCTATGTTACTTTTTTCCCTAACACTGTTCTTGCTTCATACAAATACTCAGAGCTTTCAAGAAGAGAAGTATTACCTATTAGTGTGCCCAGGAAAGGTATTTAGTAATCCTAGGTGCTTAAACTGGTAATTTAACTGGTATTTAATGGGTGGATGCTTAGACTGGTAATGTTTGTTTATTTTACAAGACTTCCCCAGTAAACCTATCCTTCTTGCTGCTGCTAATCCCTGGCAGAAGGGATATGGGAAGATTACAAAGGCTGCCAGTAATTTTCAGGACCAAAATTCAGTCTCCTGGTACCTCCCTGATCTCTTCATTGCTTTGTTCCAGCAAAAGGCCCTTGGTAGCCAGAAGGACACTGGTTCCTGAAAGGAATTTCAAAAAGTGCATAAAGTTGGTATCTGCTTAGAAGTAATACAGAACAGGAGCATCTGCCAGAGACAGGAGCATGTTGCCGGCTTAGTAAAACAGCAGGGGAACCTGCTGTTGACCAGATTTGTCCATATCAGTGCAGGTGTCTCCGCAGTTAATAAGAATTACTATTTACACTTGTTTTCAGAGATCTGGAGACATGGGGATAATATAGATAGCCTGTAAGTCATAAAGAGCAAGTAGATATGACACATGTTCCCATTAATGTATAGTGTTACTCCTTGGAGTTTGTGATATTGAGACATTACAAAGTATGGTATGAAATACAGATGGCTCTGAATCTTGACTATATTTGTTTAATTAAAGCAGAATATATTCTGAGACAGATTTTTATCCTGAAAAAAGGATGAGCAAAGTTGCGTGTAAACTGAGAGTGTTCAGAATTACTGAGACATGGCAGCTGGGTGTAAGTGGGATTTGCCGTTTGTCTTCAAAAAAAAAAAAGTGAATGTTTAAGCATAAGCAACCATCTTCCCTTGACAAAGTCTGTTCTGATCAGTCCATAGATGCATTATGGCCATTTTCCAACTGGTGTAAACAAGCGTCTCTCTGGGCATGTCAGCACTGCAAGAGGCAGATCCAGCTTCCCAGACATGCCTGCCCAGCTCCTCTGGCTCTGAAGGGAGAAACCAGAGTGAGGAACTGGGATGGAGGAAGGGGAAACCCCTCAGCAGTGGGGCTTACTGGTCTTGCTACTTCTTGGAGCCCAGAGAAGTCAGGCAACAGCTACATGCTCTAGGAGAGGCTATTTTGCCATTTCTTCCTTTTACCTCTCACCGGCAGTGACTTCACCCTGTATGTCCTCAGCAGTCTGGCTTTGCTGGCCTCTGGCACAGGCAAATTAGCCATGTGGCAGGGTGGCAGTGGCTGTTTCGATGCTTCCGATGCTGCTTTTTGAGTCAAGACTTGTTTCAGAGTCAATGCCAAGAGTCAGTCCCACAAAAAACCTTGTGGCAGCTGAGCACAAAGCAAATGCTGGATGCATGGGCAGACTATGGCAAAGCAAGAACGTCTGAACCATGTGACTATTCATAATTAAAATGGAAGAAATTTTACTGTGAGCCAACTCCTGGCTGAGTCATGTGACAGGTCACAAAGAGCAAATGTGCCTCCTCCCTCACTCCGGACACGCGCTTCCTCATCCAGCTCTAAAACACAAATTTTGAATCTGTCGTACTAGTTTTCATAGCTTGGGTTAGTTCACCCAGGTACAGTGAGATACCACAGCATTTCCACAACATAACCTGCAAAAGTCTTACAGGTAAAAGCGGCAGGTTGCCTTGAAGCAGGGAGGAAAGAGGGATGTGGGCTGTGGCTGGCTGACCCGTGCGGTGGAACTGGTGCTCTTCCCATGCAGCCATGGCCGGCCAGTGCAGAGGTAGAAATATTAGAGGATCTGCACACATTTGCCTCCCATTGCGCTGTGTGGGAAAAAAAAAAGACATTATCAGATGTGGCCAGTTCTTATGAATAAAAATGCCCCAGTGAGTATTTTCTCTTGGGCCCTACTCTTAAGTATAAAATAGGATCACTTCCACTAAATAACGCCCTTTGTGGTAGGCGTTCTCGTTCTCCAACATAAAATGTTATTTTTCTTTACAATATAAGGTGGGAGTAAGATAAAACCTTCCTTCTGGGAACCTGTATAATCTGTAATTCTTCTATGGTTTCTTACTCTGTGGGTTAAATCCCATCCTACCACCAACACACAGAGAGGAAAACTGGGCATGCTGCTTGGCTGGCTTTTGCCCTAAGTAGCACAGAGGCTATCCTAACATGTCTGGTAGAAGTGGTAAGAAGCTGTCTTTGGTTCTGGACTCTCAGTGACCGGTCACCACAGGATCTGTCATCTAATGGGGGACCTTGATCACCTGGTGGCCCCCCCTGGGCCAGCTCAGGGCGGTGGGAAATGGGACAATAGGATGGTCCATCCTTAGCGGCTTGTTCTCCAAGATCAGGCTGACAAGAAGGAGGGAGAACGAGGAAAAGCAAGACCAGGGAAGGTGAGTCTTGCAAAGATGGACCAAACCAGAAATGGGTCTGGGTGGGATTATGAACATGAAGATTCTTACACTTAACGCTCCTTCTGACTTGGGAAATGGCTTTACAAAAATAAGTATGTAGAGCATGTGAGCACATGTCTGTGTGGAAGAAGGGAAAGGGTCAAGAGAGGAGCCTGAAGTACTTGGTTCCTTTTGGATGTTTACTACTTCAAAACGCTGGAGAGGGATGATATCTTTCATACTTGATTTTTGCTGAAGTACAAAGCAAATCCTCTCTGCATTAAACAGCAAAGAGCATTCTTGAGAGTAAGGACCCTTAAAGACTCTTGTGTTTTGTTTTGTTTTTTTCCTTCTGGGCAATGAATGACTAGTCCCTTGACACCACTAACTGTTTATGTAGAAAAGCTAATTTCACTTCTGCCAATAAAGTTCTCTTGCCAGTCTGAGTTTCTCATTAAAATTAATATTCTTATTGTATGTCCCTGTCTTTTCCCTTGCTGAGAGAGAAGCTAATAATCTTTCATTCAGGGCCAAATTCCCACCTCTTCCCCATCCCACAGCAGAGGAGGGGGGAGAAGGTAATTGCGTATGGAAAGGCACATTGGCAGGGACACAGTCCTTTGGAGATGTGCTTCATTTCATGGTAAGGAGAAGTATTTCAGCGGCTGTATCTTTCAGTCAGGCTGTAGGAGACCTTGGTTCACTTCTCTACTGGAAAATGCTTCAAGCTTACATCTCATGGGGGAATACCATAACTAACAGGCCAGGGACTGCGGGGGATTGTTCCCAATTTCTCTCCAGCGAAGCAGCTCTATTTTGTACGAGAGAATTAAGTAGCCAGGGAGAGCAAGTATGGAGGCATGGCGGGGGGATTAGGGCACTCAGTTGGGATGTTTCAGTTCCTGCTCCACTTAATATGAAAACTTCACAGAGTCATTAGATGAGAGGAGGCGTTATTTCCCCCGCTCGCTCTGCCTGGTGTGACGCCGGAGCTGTTCAGGGAGTACCTATTTGAGTATTCATCAGAGGTGGGGAGGACAGGACGTTTTGAGGAGCCTGTGCGACGCCCACTCAACCATGGGGATATGTCGTGCAGCAAGGACAAAGCTGGGAACCACGTAGTTTTGGGCTTAGCATGCCTGAAGGAGAAATTAGGTGGGAAATCCTTTGTGGATCTAGCCTAGAAGGACTGTGTGGCCCTGAGGCTTAAGCAAGTGTGTAGGAAATCCTGAAATCCTCCCCGGGCCAAGGTGGGGGATCATTCTGCCCTCAGACACCTAAACAGCATCACCACCAGGCTGTCCTCATGCCTGAGGGGAAAACCCCTTTTCCTGAGCAGACTAGTTCACACCAGGGTTTCTTCTCTGCACTGGTAAAACTAAAAGACCTTCTCAGGGACAACAGGATGGATAGAAGCCCAGCTAGAACAAATCATCCCCTCAGGTGGGACTATCATAAATGTGAGCTTCAACTCTCTCTTTTACGTTTTCCTGCTGCCTTTTGGGCTTGATTTTTCAGAGGGAGGGGAACGAAAGGGCAGCTTAGTGGGTTTAGCAGGTTTCTTGGAAGTATGCTTGGAAGTAAGACCCAGTGTTTCAAAAAATGTCTAGGAAAGCATTCCTAACAACACTGAGAACAACACTAATGCTAGATGTTCCTTTAATTCTGATTTTGAGACAGTTGCCAATCTTGCAAATTAAAGATTTATTGCCTGAGAGTACTCAGATCACAACCTAACACAGGTTTAGCTGCTTTGTTCCATCCTGTCTGGAGTCATTCCAGAGGCTAAGCCCCTGTATTAGAAACATCACCAATGCAAAGATTGAATGATCGATCAAATCAATGTAGATCATGAATTCTCCTATGCAGTCTTCCATAAAGGGGATCTAGAGAAGCAGAATTTTTTTTTCTGTTTATTTTTGGCAGACAGCTTTATGTCAAGGATTCCGTGAGACTGTTTTGTAATAACTTGTGCCCTTTATTTAAGGAGGTAAATTTTGCTATAATAAATATTTTTCAAGTGAACGAGGAAATGACATACCTGAGACAAGACACAGAAATGAAATGTTCTGCACAACTCGTCAGGATAGATCAAAGATATCAAAGGGAAAAGGTATTTCTAACTTCAGAAACTCCAGAATAAATAGACTGTTACTGATGCAAACTCCCTCAAGAAAACAAATAGGATGCACTTTTGCTCTGTTTTGAAATTAATTCTAAGTCCAAGGAATGGAATACATAATGTGTGTAATAATTTCAATGTGAATCCCAGGGATATTAAACATTAAGTCTGGGCTGAGATCTCGCATTATAAAAATTATTGAGAGCATGTCATTAACATACTACTTACTGTATTTGAAGAGGCTAGGTTTATACAAATACATCAGAGTAATACTTTGCATTCCAGGGCGTGACCAAATAATCAAATTACAAAGAATGAAGTGGTTAGGGCTTGAGATAGCATGGTAAACACTACAACTCAAAGGCTCCTCTGTTGTGGATCAGATCTTGCTCTCTGCAGACTGCTTGCAAAATAAAGGAATAAACAGGTATGACATCAGGGATATCTTTTTCAAACTATGTAGGTACCATCCAAAACTTCAACATGAAGAGCAAACACAGCAATCCAGCAGGAAAGAAAATGAGCCACGCCAAGTGCTGCTCCACTTGTTCAATTTGCCTCTTGGCCGCTCAGTTTGAAGTGTGTCTGATTATTGACCGTAACGTTTTCCTCATCACAAACCTCTCTCTCCTTATCAGTAACGAATATTCACCCTCTTGTCCCCGTTCACTTTCTGTGTTTCTGGGAGTGTTTCCCACTCTAACGTATGCTGTTCTCTAGATACTGCAACCATGAAAAAAAAAAAAAAAGTGTGTTTAAGTCAAATCTGGATTAATCTTCTGAGAACCTAACTTTTAATTAACTCATGGGAGAAGTTTGTAAGAAATGTGGCAGAAGATTCTCCTGAGCCTGTATCTTTGTATTTAAGTTCTCTGCTAGAAAACACAGACCTATTACCATGGATCATTTTTGCTATATTGCATCTCATCATGAAGGTGGGAAGCTTTGTGACGCCTTTTGATGAGAGCAGGTAGCCAAATGATACATTATTCCAGCTAGGAGGGCAAATTGGTGATGAAGATGGTGTATTTGATAAAATTCAGTTTATTTACAGAAATGTACCAATTGAGAGAAGGACCCAGAGACAGGCCGTTTCCTTGCTTAAAGCTCCTTTGCAACTCCCTGTGAAAAAAAAAAAAAATGTACTTTCTGCTGCTCTCAGGTTGATTTGCGTTTCTTCTACTCTCTCTTAGCTCATGTTTTTCCAAAAATACCAAGAAAATCCTTTCTTTTCTGTATCATCTTTTCTTTATTGTAGGAGAAAACACATGGTTATCTACCTCTTACAGTTATCCTGAAGGCTGACAGCTGAACGTACTGATCTGAAAGAGATAACCTGAAGTACATCCTTCCCCTCAGCTCAGTTCACTGGAATGGTGCCACCTTATTTCAATCAAAGTCAAGATAAAGTTTTCCCGCATTGTAACAAAACAAAATTAAAGAAAGCTTAAGCCTTCCCACAATTATAAACTCTTTCTATTAAGCTAATTTAATATCACCAAGCATGTGTTTACAATAATACTCTGATTCATTTTCTTCCAGCTGCCAAATGGAAGGTAATCTCTCATGAATCCCTGAATTTCATGTATCCCAGATTTTCTCTGTAAGATCCCTGTATTCTCTTTCCGGGTCTACGCTGTCCCCCACATGAAGCCACTCTCACCTTTTTCCAGTATAAAGGAATTCTCCACACTGGTAGACTATGAAAGAAGCAATCACTAGAACAGCATGGTCCTTTTTTTTGATGCTACTAACCATGAACCAACCTTTCTATGGCCACATACATAACCAGGAGGTTGGGACCTTCTAGGGGTGCCCTACAGGAGATAACAACAGTTAGGACAAGGCAAAGTCCCAGGAGAAGTTGGCAGTGCCAACTTCAACAGTCCTCAATGGTTCAATTTTTGCCAGAGATGCAGGTGACTCTGCTGAGGGTTGCTTGACGTACTGTTGGCCTGAAAGCAATGCTGGGGATGCTGAAGAGCAGGTGTGTTCAGGAACTGAAGAAAGTCACCATTCAGCACATTTCTAAACCAGAAAGTATTAAGTGATCCTTCTCATGAAGCGTATAGATTTTTTTTTGATACAGATTTCTGTTCTCATCAAACTTACGGAGTGGTTCTGGTGCTATTTGCAAGTCCATGACTGAACAGGAGCAGTCATACAAAACTTCTGCTTCTGAGAGAATATCAGGTATGAGCCACTTCTACACTGTCTCAATTTTCTTGTGTCTTAGGGCTAATTCAAATTTGCGAGCAAACCTTCTTTTTCTATATTTATCGATAGTATCTTCTGCTCAGCAGTAAAAACAGGATGGTCCTGGAGCAGACTTGCAAGGTAGGTAAAGTTTCACCAAGATTTTTGGGTCACAAACCAGAATTTTGCCACTTTCATCTTCCCTCTGTAGAAAAGATAGCAGAGTATATTGTTATTGTAATGGTTTCTATGCCTGGAAATAGGACAGCCTATTGCCTGCAAACCAGTTAGAAAATAATTTGTTTCATTTGTTTCAGCTAGCCCACATCTTCAAAAGGAACTTCCAAAAATCATATTTGCAATATACCTTTCCTATTGTTACTAGGTATGATAAACTCAAACTCACTTAGTTCATCTATTACCTCAGTTCCTCATACTTCTTGTTCAAATTACAGAGGTTCTGGTTTCAAAATCTATTTTTCCAGTTTTTGGATGCGTTCACGTTCCCCAGACATTCTCTCCATTTGAAATCAATTAGGAGGTTCCGTTTTGGATCTCCCAAATCCCTAGTCTTTTTGGCTTGTCTAGTCTAATAAATGTAAGGTTTGAGACAACGTCTACAATCCCTTCACATTTCACTGATTCTATTACACATTCAATAGCCAAAATTCCCATTATTGTTGTTAGCTGTCCAGCTTGAAATAAAAATGGCATGCTGGTCCTTTTACATGTCCCTGAGTTTTGCTTCTTCAGTTTGATGTCCTTCCATTTCCTGAGCTGAAAGAGAAGTCCTCTAGGAAGTAATGATGGTCTGCCCGGGGCAGCCTTATGTTCATAATAATCTTTCTTTTCACAGGGCCAATTTTCAAATGAAGTTCATATTATTCTCAATTTCATTTTACTGGGCCAAATTTTTCGTTTTTATTATTTTTCAATAACATCATGAGGCAGATTTGTATCCTCTTTCCTTTTTTTACTTAGAGAATTTGTAGTGACTGTCTTTCATCCCTGTCACCAGAAACTGCTTCCTCCTTTGCTCCACAGCTGCAAGGGGGGAATCACAATTTCCATGGTAAACTCCAGAGACCCTTTGGAGTGTCTTTGGCTGCCATTCACTGACCTTAGTGTGAAAGCCTAAGTCCAGTTGAGCATGTTTGAACTGATCCTTTGCCAGTTTATCCTGAAAGCCCTCACTGACATCTGCACATGCCAGAAACACAAGTTTCTGCAGCTTCTCTTGCAGTTCAGGTAGGATTTTCTCTTTCCTTTTCCTTTTTATTCTGGCTTTTAGTTGCACCTGGATCGGCTCAGACCTGTGGATAGTTCCAATCAAGAGGTAAAAGTTTGCATGAAGCCTCTTTTTGGGAAATCAGAGCCACGGCACTCTCCAAGCACGGCTATTCAGGCTTGCTGCTCTAACTCCTTCCTCTCCGTCTTCACTAGCTTTCATTCAGCCCATGATATTATATTTAGCAAAGTAA
>NW_009270000.1:3166829-3169659 GCF_000687185.1 Egretta garzetta | reverse complement strand
AGATATAAAATATTTGCATGATTTGACTGACAGAAGTCCAGCCTCTCCCACGGGACTCTGTGGCTTTGCCAACCAAGTAGATGAACTGCAGTAAATGTTTTTGCCTAAGCTCTCCGATTGGCCCAACTGAACGTCCAGATGGCTGGCTACCATGATGGGTCTGTGACCAGACATTTCTTCCTCGAGCTGAAATCCAGCCAGTGAGCCCTTGTTCTTCTTCATCCCTGCAAGTGGGTTCCCAGCTGGCATCTCCCTGCCTTGAAGCATCTATGGCAGTATCTTTGCCATTTACCTTTTTGGGCTTACCAATTCAGACTGGAAGTTTTGCAGCTGGCCTTCTCAGTCTGTTAGGACATTTTGTAGTCATTACTCCAACAGAGACTTCACCTCTGCCTGCAAATCACTTCAGCCATTTCTGGGAAACCTCCAGATGCTGCTGTAATTCCTTTTGTAAAGTTTCCAACTCTTGTTTTAGCACCTTCTGGTCTTGCTTTAATTCCTTTTGGCTGGTTTTGTTTTCTGAGAGCAGATTTGTTATTGGTTCAAGAAGAATACCAGCTCATAATTCCTCTATTTGAATGGGGTCTCAGTGTTGACCCCAGGCTTTTATCTTGTGACCTGATCAGGTTATTCCAATTAGAAGGAGAAATTGATGGGGGAGATACTTCTGATACAATTCTGTTAATTTATAATAATGTACGAAGTTCTGCTTTCTTAAGGGAAGTGTTAATCATGCACAGATTTCTTGCCCACAGCTCTTTCTGCTAGAAATCTGTCCAAAAAAATCCCCGTATTATCCTTCCCCTGGGGCCTGTGGGAAGGTCACAGATCTGCACATTGAAGGCAGAAACACCTTAGGGACACGCTTGCTCTAGTCACAGATGAAGGTAGGTATGCCAAACCAAAGTGTTACAGGCAGGACAAAAGGGAAATGCTCTGAAAGCAGCGGCCACCAAAAAAAACTTTAAATAGGATAGAGTAGGCAACTGTGTGGTGGGGTTAGAGGTGAAGTGCATTCTGCTTTTCATAACTTTTTTAAGATCTACTCCAAATGTTAGCCTGTCTTGGGCCCCCGCATACAATAGGAGCCAGGGGAGAGGCTTTTTCCCTAAGACAGAGCCACAGCAATGCTGAGAGGACTTTGCATTAGATCTGTTCAGACTGCTGCATATTCTTTCTCCTTATACTTTGTTTCTTCTGCATAGCTCTACCTCAGCAAATCCTGTCTGTGGAGTTAACACTCCTAAGCCCTTATATGCCCTATATTTAGATGGAGACATGCACTAACCTTCTCTTACAAATATCTTAAGTGAAGGACAACAATTACATTTAAGCTCAGTACCTACCACCACATAGATACACCGTTTCATCAGTTAGCCAGGAAGATATTTGACAACTGGTGGAAGAATTGAGGAGTCAAGACTGTTGGCCTAAAGAGCGTATGAGTTAAAAGATGAAAAAAAAAAATTACAATTAGTGCTGAGAAGAAAGAAGGCTTGGGAACACAAGTAGTGAGAAGATCAGGATAGCACTCCCATGGGTTTCAAGGCAGGACACGGAGGAAGGAGATGGGAAGAGCTAGCTCAAACAGCATGAAAGAAGACAGGGAGCAGAGTGGAAGAAGGGGTCACGGGGAGCACTGTGAGCAGCAGAGTCGGAGCAATATGGGATCAATGAGGCAAACAGGATGAAAGGTGTGCAAAGATGAGATTGTGCATGTTCCCAGAAGGAACAATGAAGACAGCTGAAGCTGATGCGCTACTGTCTTCTGATTGATAAATACAGTTAAAGATTGGTGCCTGTCCTGTACAAGGACGGCTGCAGATGAAGATCACTGCTAATTATAAGCGTTGCTAAATTCCTCACCCTTGGGAGAGGAAAACCAAAAGGGCAGTACTGGCAGGGCATGTGAAGCACTTTAGAGGACTGTGGTGAGAAGCGAACTCTTAAAGGAGAATTCCTCTACAGGAGATGATTGCTGGCTCAGCCACTGACATAATTCCTATAAACTATGGCAGTTTGCTACAGGGAGAGACACCGCCTTAATTTAATGGATCCTCAACAATGTTGAGATTTTTCGGTTTTCTTAAAACACACATCTTGAGTTCCACCTGACAAAAAGACTAAAAGAATGTGAAATGGTCCAGGCTGGAGATAAGGTAGTTTATGTGATTAAATGCAGGTGAGAAAAAAGTGACATCTGGAGCAGTATTTGGACTTACAACAAAAAGAAGGAAAGAAAAGAAAATAGGAGATGTCACTGGGATTAACGAAATCCAAGGACAGAAGAAACAGTTGTAATCTAGTCTAGTGATCTCCCTCTTGACCACAGCCATAGGATCGCACACAGTGATCCCCAAACAGCACGTTTCTGTGGCTGCACCAAGTACCTGGGAAGATGACCTTCCCTCTTACCCTTCCGATGTCCAGCGTTAGATATTCATAGCACTGCCGGGGGACACCTGCAGCCCTGACAGTCCCAGTGAGACATCAGGCGTGCGCCCCCCACACCCAACCTGAACTCTCTCCTAATGCCTCACTTCTTTCCCTGCCCTGTGGGCTGCACTGTCGTCTCCACTTCCCACCAGCCTCAGAAACAGCTTTTGCTCCTTGCCCTCATCATACCATAGCTCTTTATAAGCATCAGCATTCCCTTGCAATCTCTCACAAACTCCTCTTTTCCTTGCCTGTCCCAATTCCTGAATCCCTCCCCAAGGGCAGAATTTGTAGTACACGCACTGTGGCTCAGCCAGCAACTGCAGTGCCTGTGTTTCTTCCAGATGTACCTGCTTTGGCATGAGTAGGCCGTTCTCATGCTTTTTCTGGTTCA
>NW_009270000.1:3148482-3166703 GCF_000687185.1 Egretta garzetta | reverse complement strand
TACAACTCTGTCCCCTTCCTTGTGGAGTTCCTCGCATCACTGTGAGGTCAACATAGGCTTTTAGTTTTCTTTTGTCTGTTGAACTTTTTACAGTTTCGCAGGAGGCTGGATTGCTGCTCAAGGGGCTGTGAAAACCATCTTCTTTTCCTGTTGCAGGGGCCATATCGCTCCCCCCTGCGAATTACTTCACTAGCTTTCTGTCATCTTCCACAACAGATATAAAGGAAGGCACCATCCGTACCTGGGAGCGCTGCAGTTTCCATCAGACACAAATAGTGTCTGAAGGCTGATGCAGATAGGTCTGGGGAGAGTACCAGTAAAAGGTGCTGAGGAAGAGGTGAGTACAGAATATATATAAGGATATAAATAAGGAGTAGGATGCAAACCAATTTTTTTGGTAATACAAGGTAATGGGGTAGAAATGGTACGTCTGTGTCCAAGAATAAAGAGTTGTATGGTGTTGAAGAGAAGGATGAGAAATTTGATCTTCATACAGCATGAGAAAAGAAAGCAGGCAAATGGTCTGAAAGGCTTAGTGATGTGGGCAGCAAAGTGCTAGCAGGACTGGATGCCTGTTTGGAAATGAATTAGCAGTAAGAAAGAAACCAGAGGTATGCCCCATAATAGTGCATAAAAGGATGGGAACAAAAAGCGACAAACGAAAAAAGAGCAATGCATGTGCATGCAGAGGGGATTTAGTGAGTATCTTTTGTTAGGAAGTTTATTAGCAGGGTATCAGAAAATTATACAGACATAAAGTTTCTTACAGAAGAACATTTACAATATAAATGAATTTTCAGCTACGGGTTTCATTATCTAGTGGGTAATAGCTCAAGGAATGTAAGCTGGATTTTAATTCTGTCTGGCATGTAAAAGTAAATGACAATTTGCAGTCTTTGGTGCAACGGAAAGTATGCTGCTCAGACGCCTGTATAAATTTAAGTTTTATTGGCAGCCATAGCATGAACAAGGTGCCCTACCTGTTATCTCTTCATAGAGGATTCTTGTTGTGTTCAGCCTGAGTGTTGCAAAAAATATAAAGTCATTACAGCTTCTGGATATTTTTCTATACTTCGGGGTTTTCATCAAGATTCAGAACCATTTTCAGAGAGTGCATGCCCTAAGACCCTCTCTGTCACTTACAGAATGCTGTAAATTGACTCTATCACTTTACCCGCTGCTGTAAATTGGCTCTGAGCACACATAATGTGTCAGTTTTGCCTACTCACTTTCAGTTTTCACCCGCCTCTACTGGGCATATCTAGGAGTAATGGGATGAAATTGAGCAAAGGAAAATTTAGACTGAATATCAGGAAAATTTTCCTAACAGTGAGATCTATTAGAATGTGGAATAGTCCCCCAGGAAAAGTGATGGAAACCCCGTTGCTAGAATCATTAAAAATAGACTGGAAAAAAACACAGTAAAAATACAGTAGAAAATAATCTGCATTGTCAGGGGATGGACAAGATGATTCCCGAGGTTCTTTCAGGCTCTAATTTCTAGGATTTTAGGAGCTGAGCTCCATCAGTATTAAATTCCCTGAATGCCCAAGATCATCTAATTGAAACAATAGAAAGTTTGCTCATAGGCATGCCAGGGAGAGTGCTCAGTAATGATCAGGCTGCGTTACTGCTGAGAGTGTATCACTTGATCTGCACTGTACAAAGAAAAAGGGAAGGAGACAATTTTTGTCACATTTTACCCTTTGCTAAAGCTGCTCTTGTAAGTCAAATATGCTGGCTTGATTCAGCACTGCTGATGTTATAGAAAGAGATCTTTAAAGCAGGTAATAATGGAGTCCAGATCACAGTTTGTAGTGCTGGAGTTTTGTATCAAAAGCTGCCCACACGTGTTCAGAATCAAAATTTCCTCCTGCGACACATGTGCTTTTTACCAGAAGTCTGTGCTCCTTCCATAGCAAACAGATGCTGTGCACTGCCATTTCATTTTTCTATGGAAGCCTTGCCTGTATATTGAGGGATAACAGATTACCTCCACAGGGAAAAGACACCGATTCTGAGCTTTTTTCTCTCTAAAATAAGCTTGCTATTAAGATTTTCCCAGTCTCATTGCTCTTAATATTTCACAATCAATGTCGGAAGCTCAACAAATGAAAAAATTAAAAACAAATCGCTAAAGTAATTCCGGGTACTGCAGCCATACCTGAAGTCGGTGCCACTTCCTTACATTCAGCAATATTAGTCACTTCCCTGCTTGCTGTGTGTAGGACACCAAAGAACAAGGACAGAGAAATGGCTGGGCGAACTAACCCACTCAGGAGGACGGAGTACCCCACAGCTGGCTGAAGAAGCCACAAAGTCAGAACATCCTTTTGTTTTTTTCCTGGTAGACTGCTACGATGATTTTTCTCTCACTTCGTGCAATGCTCTCACATCCCTGATGACACACCTGCTGGAGTGGGTGTTTTTCTGGGGCCAAACATGAAGACCAAGAAGGTGACATGCCTGCTGGAGTGGGTGTTTTTCTGGGGCCAGACATGAAGACCAAGAAGGTGAGTGAGATGGAGCATCGCTCATGCTCTTTCCAGCACAGGATCCTCCTCCGTCCTCATGCATGTCCTGGAAAAGCCTGCTGGAAAGACTCTCGGCCTGATCACCCAGCAGGGCCCCTGCTGGGAAATTACTTACCGCAATAGCTGATGAGATTTGTAACTTTTCTTTCCAGGTTTGGCCAAGAGAAACTCATTGGGGAAACTGAAAATAAAGCAGCTGCCCTCGTTCATGGCAACTGATTCCCAGAGTTCCCTCCTCAGCCTTTAAAAGCAGCAAAACATTATGGCTCAGGCCTTCAACCCCACTCTGGATGCTTTGTCTCTGCAAAGTGGGGTGGAGGGGAAAGGGCTGGAGCCATCTAAAGGGTCTTCAAGGGCTATCTGTGGCCAGGAGACCTCTGCTCGGCTGCACCCCTTGGCTTGGCAGCACCCTTGGGGAGATGTGCACTTGGGGTGCCTTGGGGGAGAAGCCAGCCATCGGCTCCCCGTCCCCCTGCATGGCTGTGAGGCTGTGAGGTGTTGTGGACTCAGCACCTCATAGAAACGCAGCCCAGAAGTGTTATAGTCCTCAGCAGCAAAACACAGCATTTACCCCAGGGTCCCTCCACCCGCTTCGGAGGCTGCTCTTTGCACGTGCAATGTGCATGCATACACACGTCATGCAACATGTGAACATACCCACTGATTAAATAGCAGTGGCAACAACGTCCTCCTCCTTTCATTTTGGGGACTGTGGGGGTCTGGCGAGAGCCTCGAGGTGCCAGGAGATAATAGGACTGCCTCGTAATTTCTGACCATCTCTCCCTAGCTGATTCAGGTCATTAGAGTTATTTTGCAACATTCTCTTAATAACCTGCAGACGCTCTCCTCCAATGCTGAAATCATACACAAAAGGCCAAGGTTTAGGGAGATGAAGACAACGCTGATAATGAGTCCCTGATTGATTAAAAGTAAATACATTTTTATTCAGAGAAAAGGGCATTTGTTACCACAAACATTTCACCTTCAGCACAAATAGGAGTTGCGCTTACATTTACTAAGGGATTATAGCAGCACTACAACTAATTACTTCCCAGCAGCTATTGGCCTCAAGTTAGATGTAAGCTACTTCTGGCAATATGTGGTGTGGGTTCATGTAAAAGGGGGCCAGTATTTTCATTGTCTTGGTAGAAAACAGTGCAACGGTGAGACGTGAGTGAATATACTATGCATAATGCAATACAAAATAAGAGCTTATTACAAGGAGAAGACTCAAGGAGATCAAACAACATTAGTCCATCCCACCATTTTATGTTATGAGGGAGATATTAATTATTCTGTTTGTATTTCGTAGATGGCCTCGAGTTGTACAATTATCACATAGGAAGGTGCACATTACTTGCTGGAGACAGATTCCAGATCCAGACTCCTTGATTACCTTCAGTTGCAAGAAGTCAGTTGTATATTCCTGATCTGACCTGTGCAAATTATAGCGTGCTTTTGAGCAGCAGCAGGTTATTTGTCCCTGAGTTATTTACCAGACCTTTGGTGTGAGATTTTTATTTTTCCTGAATCCCAACCAATCATATCTTTGCTGTTCTTTTGTGAATCTCTGAACACTATACTCTTCCATCCTGTGATAGATAATTTTTGCTAAGCCACTGGCAAGTGATGAGATTACTTTAAAATATCTATTAGGATTCAGTGAAGGAGGTTCCTCCAGGTCCAGGCAATGAACTGCCCTGAAATTACTGAGTTATTCATAACTGAGCAGTTACAAATTACTGCTATTAACCAAATCCTGTAATTACAGCAAGAAGCTAGGTCTTGTAGCATAATTTCTGGTGTAGACAGTTTTTAGTACACGTCTCAGGGAGTAAAAACTCAGGGCATGCAGAGAAATGGCCGCTGTGATTCTGTAAAAATATTTGATGTTTCCTAAACTGGACCTGCTCTAGATCATGAAGAAATAAAACATTCATCTTGGATGTCCTTATTCTGATTAAAATAGTGCAGGAATGGTGCCTCCTAGCCCAAGTGAATGCTCTACTGGACGGACGATTTTTCACCATTACATGAGGAAGATCCTCCTTGAAGTCCTCTCACCATGGCCTGTAACTTCAAGAAATTGCTGACCAACTCTAGATAATCCCTTTGAGGCACCATATCACAGAGCAAGCGGAGACCTCAGAGTACCTCAGTGCAAGTGTCTAATAGCCCTGTGTTGTCACCAAGCAGAAATGCAACACTGTGGACTGGCAGCTTCTTTCACCTACTCAAGTAGTGCTAGCACCGCTGGGTCCTCTGCTGTGCCATGTGTTTTAATGCATCTTGAATATAGAAAGAACTTCAGAAAAATAAGAATACTTTAATGACAAAACCAAACAGATATTCAAGCTGTTGGGTTTATTACTCTAATTCCTGATGGTGGAGGTCAGCAGACAGAATATCTTCCATAGCTGGGCACAGCAGCTGGGCATGAAATTTGTGTGCATTTCTGTGCTTCCTAGCTGTGGTGACGATGACTCCAGCCTCTGTTTGCTAGTAGCTGTACCCCATCGTTCACCATACCTTGAGAAGGAGGCCTTCTGGAGGGTATTTAAACCTGAGATGTTCCTATGCTTGTATTATCTTTCACACAGTCAGTCACTACATCCAGTCCAAGCAGAATGTAACAGTGATTTAGATTTCGTATCTTCTATTTTTGACCTTTCTGTTGGAAGAATAGCACTGAGCTTGTTTAAGAGTAAAAGATTGATGTATGTCTTGTTCTGAAAGCAATGTTATAAAAATGGTATCTTCTTACTCAGCAGATCTGTTCCTGTGGTGCACTGAGAATCGTTGCTGTCTGCGTTCAAAACTAAAAAGTTTATGGTTCTTAGCCCTGCAAAACCAACCCTCTTCAGGACAAGTGAGACCGTTCCTCTTTATTGTATTATTAATAAAACTCTGTACTCCTTATCGGTTACCAGGCCAGCCAATGCACGCAGTGATTGTTAACAAGTGTTCCTGAATCTCTCCCTTTTTCACCTTCAGTGTTGGCATGAGTGGAATTTCTCCCTGTGGAAGAGGCCAATAATGCTTGCACAGCGATAATTCTTGCATATTTTTTGCTGGCAGAGATTTCATGACCTGCGAGTGATGCATTGGAAGGAAAGAACCTTGCTTTGCCTTCAGAGTATGGCTGAGTTTGCAGTGGAAAAAAAATGACAGGTAAATAGCAGAAATCCATGAAAAACAAACTTCCACTGAAGTGAATGGGAGTTTAAACAGAAAAGAAGTAAGCAAAGAGCTCAGGATTTGGCCCTGAGAAAATCTATTCACATGAAGCATCTCTTAAGACTTTACCAAATGGAGTATCAAATACAGATTTCTTAGTGGAGGTCGTCCTTTACAAGAGGGCAAACATGCAAGGCAAACTCTCAGCACTGAGTGTGTTTTTATTGTAAAAACAACTTGTTTGCTTAGGTATGGATTATCTTTCCAAAGCAAGAAAAACAGGAAAATGTTAAAACACCATCCATTACTGCTGGAACTAGCAGGCAGATTCAGAGCTTCTCCCCTTTCTCCCTCACACAGTTCTCCACAGAGAAATCAAGAACGATCATGAGCGATGTGATGCAGAAACCAGGATCTTTCCCACGCCAACCTGGAGAAGGTGCCCCACTGAAACCGGAGACAACAAATAACAGTGCATGCCTGTGTACTAGCTGCTTGTTGAGATCTTCAATATAGAGAGGCTTTCTTGGAATGAAAACATAACATTTCCATCTGTTTTGTTTATAAATATTATAACTGTTTTTATGATCTCCATTAATGACAACTCTTCCAACGTCGCTAATCAATATGGTCCTTTTCCTGGTATTTCCCATTAGGAGGTTGTCCAGTCTGTTGACTATGGTGGTCAATGTGAGTAAGGAAGGACTCCTCAGTGTGTGATGGCATGCCGCCTACTAGTGACTTGGACAGCGTTTCGAGCCCTATTACCAGACAGATGCTGAATTCCAAAGTTATAAGAAAGGGTTAATGCGCTGGAGTCATCAGGCTCTCCGGGAATCTGGGGAAAATCCTTTGTGGACTTGTGAGTTTTGAAGAGGAAGATCAGAGACCTGCTGCTATTGCAGGGGTTTGCCTAGGGCCAGCGGGGGTGAATCAAGGTTTCCCTGCTTGCCCAAGCTTATACAAAGGTCAGTTAAAAAAGTCCTCTGAACATAATTACTTGTCCCCCAAACACTTCTGTCCGATACGGAGAGACAGACGAGAAATTTGGAGGAGCGAAGCTCTTGGAGGGACTGACTGGCACCGCTACGTGTTTACACTGCTTACAGGGTGAAATTACTTAGGCGCTGCGACCTCTCAAGATACACTTATCACAGTCTGAAGTGCATCTGAATGTGTTCCCCACAGCTGCAAATCCACCTTCCGTTTCCACTACACATTCTATTAGTCTGCCATGCTTCCCCTTTAGCATACATCGGCGCAGCTCTTTATTTCAACGTTATTAATTTTTGACATGAAGTCGCTCTAAACATGGTAAATACAGAAAGTAATTGGTATGTTAAACAGGGGAAGCATAATGAGTCTCATGTACAAACGCGACTCGCTCCTGCTGCAGAGCCGAGTCCCCGTGGTTCACAGGCAGTGCCTCGACCTCTCCTGTACTTACGATACATCCAGCCACAGTTTAATGGCTGAAATTACTTTGAAGCTTTCCCAGTGGAACCAATTTTCACCCTCTGTGAATACAAGCTCCAGCCTTTCAGCGAAGAGTTTAGTTTGGTGATAAGTTAACATGTGAGGCCAGCCTGAGAATAAATTTTGACTGGTGCCCTGATGGTAGGGCTTTCACATTGCAACTCGTGGCAACGATGTAGGGCTTTTTGGGAGAGAGGCGCTCTCCAGACTAATATTGGCTGACGGGATATTTTGCCAGTGAGGAGAGATGCTCTCTGCAGCTGGTGAGGCTGCTGCTGGCTTGTCAGCACTGAGGGCAAATATTCGCTAGGAGGAGCAGATAGGGAAGTCATAGCCCATCTCAGCCGGGGCTTGTGGTGATAACAGGTTGATTGTGAAATCCAGGGCATGAGTTTTAAGGGTACAGATGAGAAATTCTCCTCTAAACATGGCTAGGAGTCAGTGGGAGATGTATTAGAAAGGGTGAGGAGAAGAAGAAGAGTTAGACAAAAAAAAATACCAACAACTTTTATATAAGCTGCAATACAATACCAAACCCAGCTTGTCTCTTTCTCTTAATTTTAGCCTTTTTAAAGATTCTAGATTTCTATTTTGCCTTGGGAATAATACCCACTAAATACAGTTATACCAGCTCTTGTGTTATAGTTTCAAACCCAATCAATTTTATCCAGAATCAAGGCTGAAAGATCAGATCAAAACTATTGCGCAATCCAGAATTAGCAAAACACATACAAGCTGCTTGAGATGCCATTCTCCTGCCAGCTACATGCCTTTTCTTTAAGTGGTAATTCACAAATAAAAGAGAGACACACTTGGCAGCAGGATGGGATCACAGTATTTGACCAAGAATGGAGCTGACATACATCAGCAAAATGCCCACAGACAGCATAATCAGGAACCTGACCTGTCTGCTGCTCTACCAATGGTACCACATAAATAATTAATCGTACCTGCCAATGTAACGTGTAACACCAGGTAGTTCTTTGCTTTTTGTTTTCTGCAACAAGCCTTGACCTTTTTCTGTGTTAGCTGTTGCAGAAGAAGAAACTGGGAGAAAGAGAGCAGACCCTTGTTACTTGTGTAATAGCCTACCTGCTTTCTCAGGTTATTCTTGAAGAGGGGTTGTTGACAGGACATAAAATATCTGAGCAGTGCCTGGCAGAACAGGATCAGCAGAAAAAAGCAGTATCTGGCTGCCTTAATCTGAGTTTGGTGCATGAACCAAAAGAACCCATAGATACAACTTTTGCTTGGGACATTCTAAATTGGGCACTATAACATCCCATAAAAGAGGCACTAGGAAAGAAGCAAGAGATGATAGCAGGATAGAGTTAATGGCACAACAATTTCTTTCTATTTGATTTTATGATCTGGGTTTCAGAAGAAACCTGAAAACAGTCTGGAGACATTTTTTTTTTTCGTTTTCTTTTTCTTTTTAACACCTTTGTGATTTAATTTAAGAGTAACATTTCATAAGGTATAAGGCTGACAGCTGAGACCTGAAACACACAGTCTCCAATCCAGCAAGTGCATGACTGAAAAGGGCAGGTTAGCACTAGTATCCTCTCTGAGGAAACATCTGAGGTAAGTTTCAACTGCTGAAACAAAATACTGATTTCATAATACTGAGGTACCTATACACAGTTTCAGGCGAGCAGCCAGCAAATGTGTGTCCCTTCTTCTTTGTTTCCCCTTCTAGGGGTTACAGTATTATTACTATTTCAACTTAACATATGTTTTCTGCAGGACGGTGGAAGCCTTGCCCCATGTAACTCACATAGCTCTGTTAAAGAGACCGTAAAGCTCACAAAAAAAATGAGTTAGAAAACCCAGCACGGTGATTTCAGGAGTAACTCCCAGAACCTACATGAATAGCATGCCTTAACGATGCAGAAGCTGGACAATAGCATATGATCTCATTAGGGATATGGTTTTCAGCCTGGGCCTGATAAACTCAAGTACATAAACTTGCACCTGCACTTTCCGAGTGCAAACACCTGGCTTTACTTTACAGAAAGAGTCAAAAGCCTGCGTGCTCTCTTTCAACAGCCTTTTGTAAGTGCAAGGATTGGAATCTGTACCTGCAAATCACATTCCTGGACTACTCCTACTGATACCTTAATAACTGCAGTCCTTCTGGCTATGCTGTCTTCAGTACTTCACTAAACGTTAAATGCATTCACTTTAGAAAAATCACAGAGAAGTCGGCTTCGATCGCAGGCCAAGAAGGAACAAATCCTGAGCCTGAAACTTTGCTCCTGATAGATTTGTCACACCTTCTCCTCCCATCAAATAGGGGTTACGTTTATGTACCAGATTACTGAGCACTAGTTAGCCGACATCGCAGAAGCATTTTCCAACTCTCTTTCTCAAGCAGAAACCTTAATATAGGACCTGATCTGGGCTCAGGCATCACTGTACCTCTTAGACCTTTCCCTGAGCTTGTCTGAGTGTTGATACCAGCCCAAATGCCCAAAATCTAAGGAGAGAGCCTAAACCGTTTCTGAATTTTGCGGTTAAATGGAGACTCTTCAAATTGGGAAGTTTGGTTCATGGGTTTAGAAAGACAAAGAATCAAGACCTGAAGTTGAGGATTAGGGTCTGAGTTTAAACTCATCATGAATTTGTAATGCACAACCAGGATGAACGATGGTACCTGCAGTGGTGGCTCCCCTTTGTCATCCACAACTACTCGGTCTGCAGGGAGAGAGGCAAAAGTATCAGCAGAAAATACCCATTGATAGAGGTGCACAGACATGTCAGGTGGAACCTCTGAACTTTTCTGAAGTGGCTCAGCTCCCTTTCAGACTCCATGAAAGGCAAATAAAACAAAGCTTTCGGAGATGGCTGTGCAGTACCCTCCACAAGCAGCTTAAATAACCTGGATCATGGTAATGGTCTCTGCCACAGAAGCTCTCTCATCAAGTGCACGTATGTGTTTTCTTTTCACGAGATGACAGTTCCCAAGTGAAAGGACACTTCAGCTCTGATAAAACTTTCCTTCTATTGTCTGAGTTTTGTTTGTTTTCTGGCAAACCCCAGCGCTGCCTCTGCTTTCTGTGCAGGCGTACATTTCCCATGCTTGCGCGGGGAGGCCAACCAAAGTCTTTGGAGGCTTCTCAGTAGTATTGCCTGAAGCAAATACCACAGCTCAATAGCAATTTAATATTGTAATCAGGGAGCAAACTGTGCAGTTTTGGCACATTGCGATAATTATTAACTACATGTATTAGTGTTGTGATTCTAGTAACTAATATTTACAAAAGGTTCCCTGGGTGGGGAAGACCTCGCCTAGACATGAGCAGTTGAGCTATTCCTGAGTGATTGTCAGTGGGCCTTTAAGCCTGTGCTCATGTTCGCTGTTTAAAGATAAAACATCAATACTTAGAAATTGTACTTCAAAAGACCTATTTCATGAATAATAAATTCTCAGGGTGTAAAACCATACGAAGCGCCAGAACGTTTTGTGAATTTATGGGGGAGTTTTTCTGTGGAAAAAAAATCCTGGAAGATAAGATTAAAAAAGCACATCTCAAACTCCCTAACATAATATAAAGGAGATTGGATTTAAACGTTAAATCATTCTTGCTCTCAGGATTTTTGTTTCCTGCCATGACGTGTCTCTTTCTCCTGCTTTCCCATTGCTATTAGAATTAATGACCTTATGATCCCCAGTTCAGAACTTGCAGGCAAGGGCAGATATAAGCAACAGCAAAATGCTCTCTAAACTCGAAATCTGTAATTGACAAATTAAATTTCTCCGTGCAGTTATTATGCCTAGGCTGACTCAAGGTTGAAGCAAAGCTGAATTTGCCTTTGTGCCTTATGCAGCTCATGTTGGTCTATTAGTTCTTCACCTAGCAGAGCGTGGTGATAAGGAGTGCAGGTGCTTGGTGAGCACATTAGTATCAAACACAGATGACCTATACAGTATGCTTGACTAACTTTGAACCTCATGGCATTCCTATTCAGGTACATAGTCATATTTATTTCAGTAATCAACTGTGTGCTTTTTCAAGTAGGTAGGGACACAAATAAATACATTATTGACGTGGGGTCTCTTCTGTGGGCTGTACCACGTCACTGACATGCTGATATGCCCAAAAGAAAAAAAAAAACGCCCTTTATTTTCTAATAGGATTGTAGTTGGGAGAAAGATTTTCTCAGGCAACTTAACCTCTGTGTAGTTGCTTCCCTTCAAGCTCACCCATATTTCACACAATTTTTCTGGCAGTATTCACAGTGGCTTTTAAATTATGCATGCTTTTGGCTAGTACGCCAGACTTGTAGTCTAAAGGACTAGACTTCCCTACAAAGAAGTCATGATTTGACATTGTTTATTTTGCCGCGTAATCACATTAGATAAGGTGATGTCAAAAAGTTGACATGAAACAATGGTATGTAAGCAATACATTGCCACTCCTTTACCAACTGTTTAAACAAAGCAAACAAGTAAAATATACCCTTAGCTTCAGGTACTTCCTGTGTTACAGCAGCCAGACATCAACATATATTTCTTAAAATTCAGACCAACAATCAGTGTTATATCAATGTGGAAGACAAAGATGGTTCTTTCCATGCGTTTGCAATATATTTGCCAGCCACGAGATGACGGATGGATGCTGGCAGGGAGTGTAAGCAGCCAGCGAGGCAGCATCGGATAACACGGTCAGTAGTGATCACAAAGCACTACGGCATACTGAAAAAGAAATTACAGTGGCAGAAGAACCAGAGAAAGAGACAGAGAAGCCAAAGGAAAATAAGATTTCAAGAAAAAGGTATGGGAGCGATGTCTGAAGTTGTTCACAGGTTAAGGAGGGCAGAGCTGGCTATGAAGAGGTCAATGAAGACTTCACCTGACTGCAAGGCACTGGAGGCAGGTTGAAGGAGGTTTTCTGGGGAGGGGAGGAGGGAAAACACTGGAGAATGATGCGTCCGGTGTGTGTAGGGGCAGGGTAGTAGCTGTAGTGGCAACTGGGGTCAGGTATACAAAATTATGAAGTATATAATATTAGTAATAGTGTATATACAGTATTAAAGATCTTGGTAATGTTTGCTAGGTATATTTTGTCCATATCGAAGGTCAACACAATCTAAAAAATTCCTATCAACAAACCATAAAATGGAATGCTTTGTATTTATTTTTGTATTTTACAGAATGTGAAAATGAAAAAATGTGTTTAGTGATAATCAGCTAGTGTATGCCTTTTATATGTGTAAACACAACTCATCCAAGTCTAAATTAGAGCACTACGGCATACTGAAAAAGAAATTACAGTGGCAGAAGAACCAGAGAAAGAGACAGAGAAGCCAAAGGAAAATAAGATTTCAAGAAAAAGGTATGGGAGCGATGTCTGAAGTTGTTCACAGGTTAAGGAGGGCAGAGCTGGCTATGAAGAGGTCAATGAAGACTTCACCTGACTGCAAGGCACTGGAGGCAGGTTGAAGGAGGTTTTCTGGGGAGGGGAGGAGGGAAAACACTGGAGAATGATGCGTCCGGTGTGTGTAGGGGCAGGGTAGTAGCTGTAGTGGCAACTGGGGTCAGGTATACAAAATTATGAAGTATATAATATTAGTAATAGTGTATATACAGTATTAAAGATCTTGGTAATGTTTGCTAGGTATATTTTGTCCATATCGAAGGTCAACACAATCTAAAAAATTCCTATCAACAAACCATAAAATGGAATGCTTTGTATTTATTTTTGTATTTTACAGAATGTGAAAATGAAAAAATGTGTTTAGTGATAATCAGCTAGTGTATGCCTTTTATATGTGTAAACACAACTCATCCAAGTCTAAATTATAAAACACAATATTCATATGTATTGCTTCCCAATTTACAATTTTACCTGTTTCGTTCCAAGTAGATATTTTAAGGTTAATAAATCAGCCACTCCAAATTCCATTGTTCTCACATGTTGCTGCTAGGGCATGCAGGCATAACATTAGTTTTTACAAATTCCTTTAATTAAAGTAATTATGTCAAAGACAAGATATGGTAAGCATATTAATATTTTAAGTAAATATTTGTGCTTGTTTTCAGCATTACTAGAAACAGGAATTTGGCTACAGTTGGGGTTCTTCACTGGTTCCGAGTGCTGTAATAAAGAAGGGGAAAGGTAAGTGTATGCCTCCCTTTAAGTATGTGCTTAGACTTTCTAACCTGCTGTGAAAGCAGCAAGTTAAGGGGACTAAGTACATACCTAAAGGTAAGCACGTGCTTGACTGCCTTGCTGATCTGAGGCTAGAGACAGTAGGATGATGAGGTTTCTGAAAAGGCTGCCGGCACCCTCACCACGTCTGTTCAGGGATAACGAATAACTTTTTCACAAGCAACTGAACGATTGAAGGGACCAAGGATTCAGTTACGCAATAAATTGGCTTTGGCAGCAGAACTCTTTTTTTTCTCTTAAGCGGAGATTTAACTCTAGTGAACCAGTTCAAAGCATGGCAGTGGCACTGTCATGACTGCAAAGGTAATGAATTTTGACCTAACAACAAATGTCCTCCAGGGTGCAAGAAGTTATTAAGTCAGGTTCATGGTCAAAGCTGTGGAGTTGCATCCTGTGTCCCTTTAAAACTTATTTTGGGGTTAGATACACAAAAAGCTCAGGTACCTAATACTGGCCTGGCTCTACACGCAGGTGCCCAAGTCTGGACTTGTGATCCTAAAATTCCTGGATAATTCTGGAGATGCTAAAGATGTTGATATTAAAATGCACCTTACAGTGGATTTCTAAAGTTCAGCTTCTCTGTATGGCCAGAAACACCCTTAACATCCTTGGCAGTGTTTGGCTTCTGTCTCAGTCTAATCTCTTTTGAGATCCACAAATAAAGGGTTTTCTCAGCCTCTAAGTGGAACGCTGCTGTAGATACCTGCAATGAAGATTAGAGGGAAGGGGAGGAAAGGGGGAATTAACTCTACTGTCCTTTCATCTAATAGTTCAGTGTTAAAAACCTCACACAGTATATGGCAGAAATCAGGTAAAGTACTGAATAGCTAGCGTCAGCTGTTGCCATTACTTCCGTTGTACATATTGTAGCTTGATATCCTAGCAAATGGTCAAAATTCCACATTATACCATACCAGGCTACATAATGAGGTAAAACCCAAATTTTGTTTATTCAACAAAAAAAAATTATAACTGAGGAACCTTCAGGAGATCATTGGAATATTGAAATGTTGTGAGTTTCTTGAAATCTTGAACGTTTACCTCAGCAAGCCCCCAAATCTCCCTGTTTTTCCATAAAAGTTGAGAAAGAAAGTCTGAGTGCTCTTGCGTCTCCAAATCAAATTACTCACCCCAGGCAATTACATGACCAGCGCTTTGCGAAGCTGGGATACACTCTGTTGTTATGAAACTGTGTATATACAAAATACAGTCTGCCTATTAATATGTATAGATGAGAACAGCTAAGCAAACACTAAAGCTCCATAACTTTTTACGATAAAACATCAAGCTTGATAAATCTGTGTATACCTACATAAATAGATTGTATTTTTGGCTGGGGGGAAGGGTCAGAGGTGGTGTCTCCAAATAAACAGCCCTTAGACCAATTCTCCCCCATCTCTTCCACTGCTGCTGCCTCAGGCTCTGGATTTTTTTGCCTGCTAAGGCCAGCTGCTTCCTCGCCGGTTGGATCCTCTGCCATGGCCCGGGCTGCCTCGGGGATGGCGAGGGACCATCTCCGCCGGGGCCAGCCGGGCTCTCCTGGCTGCGTGCATGCGTGTGGTTTATCTGCCTGACGGGCCCGGGCAGCAAGGCAGAGCCGCTCTTCTCTTCTCTTCTCACTTTCTTATCTTTCCCTCGATTCCCCAGCAACAGTGACCTGCATCACCTTGCCTGAGTGCATCAGCTTCGCTACCGCCGGGACCCGGCGCAAGCAGCTGTAATCAGGTGTTCTGCCCAGCTCCTGATGTTTTTGAGTTTATCACTGCTTACCCTCCCGGTCATTCCCATGACTATCAATAGCACAACATCCAGAGGCGAGGCGCTGCGCCTCCCCACGTCTAGGCTTTCATGGGGTTACGCCTGAACAACCGTGTACAGACCGGGGCTGCTCCAGCAGCTTTATAGATCCCTGGTTTTAGTTGCGGCTATGTCTTAAGTCTTCAATAAATATGCAAGGGAAAGGGGCATATACAGCACACAGAAGCCTTGAAATTGCCCACTAATACTCCAAACTCCCTGGTCAAGGGAGCTGCCGGTCTAGGTGGGTGCCTTGTGTTTTCAGTGGGGCTGCTGTGGGGCTGCCCCTGTCTAGTGCTCTGCAAAGAGCCCCTTTGGTACTCCCCCTTGAGCTCACCTCTCCCAAGGAACGGGTTTTGCAAATGCTGCTGATAGTTGAGGATTTTAGCCACACCTCCTCAGTAAGAGAGCAGGGGGTTTAGTTAGCAGGAGGCTGAGAAGCATTTCATAGGTCGCAATGAATGGCCGAGACCACTCCTCAGTGACACAAGGATGACAGAAGACAGTGGGAGACCGACAATTTTGGCAGCTCCAGGAAGCATCCTGGAGTGGACTGGAAAGGACTCGCTGGGGCTGGCCCCAGGGCTCCTGCGATGTACACTGTGGGAGTCCTGTCTGCCGGGTGTAACCCCAAGCTCCAATTTGTACATACGCGACCAGCACTCAGAAGAAATGTTGAACATTTCCTCCCTGCTCTGAAAAATGCTAAAATCAGAAACTGTTAAACCAGAAGTGTTCACAAAGCAAGAACTTTATTGAATTAGCATTATGGAAACTGGTTTTGGAAAGAAAGTGTCACGACTGTCAAACCATTCTGATTAATTGAAGTGTCAGTAAATTAGGGCTCTTGAAATTTTATGAAAACTGAAGTTGAAATGAAATTTTTACAAAAGCATCAGACTAAAATATTCAGCTTTATCCATATTGGGTTGTTCTTGGGTTAGTGGCTTGTGCAAAATTTTTGAGATCTGAGTTTGTCACGGGAGGAAAACATCTCACAGTCTCTGATCTTGACACAATAGAAGGCCTCTTTCCTAAATAGTCCTACATGTGACACAGGAACATAATGAGGCAGTTTCCATCATCCTTTCACTCAGTTTTAAAGTCCTTTTTAACAACAAGCTGATGCTAGATGTTTTTCAAAGGAAATACTGCCAGAATTAACATGAGGAAAACTGTAGTAACCTTCCCAGCCTCTTGGAGCACCAACAAAACTGTGTTGAACAAGGAGGACTTTCAAATTGCATTTTGCACTTACGCTATCTAGATTTCCACACAGACAGCTTCTTGCAGTAGATCCAGGATGGAGTGGATTGCTGAAACACTCCTTGGCATGTGTAGAAATTCCCTTCAACCTAAAAAGCTGGGGTTGGGGAGGGTTAATGTTGCCTCTGGTGATTACTGAGTCTGAACTGTGTGCGATGCAAGGCCAGATTTGGCAGGTAAATACTTTGGCTGGCCCCCTGCCTCTCCTGGTGGAAAGTTTCCCTTCCTTTGGCAGGTCAGAGGACCTGCAAGGCCACCTCACCACTCACAGGAGCACAGTGCATGTTTTTCTTTGCGATGCAGTAGGTTATACAGCTCGAAAGGTTGCCTGACATCTCCCAGTATGAAATCCTTTTTCAGATGCCCAGAACTCAGCCAAACTTTAATATTAATTTTTTTCCTTCTATCAAAACAGAAAGCCAAGATTTCACACACCTTCATAAACCACCTATTGAAAAAAGGCCAATCTGTGAACTTTGGGATTTTTCACAGCGATGCTCCAGACCTGTGTCAACAGATTCTGACTCTAATTCAGGAAAGGCACTGGTTAATTTTGATTTCTCAGTGCTCTCTTCAGTTCTGTTGTCGTAATTAGAAAGTCAACATTTACCCACATCTATCATGAGACCTAGGAAAACTATTAGTTGCAAACACATTTTAATTTCTATTAATTTTATTCACTGTATAAATTCTTCTGTGACTTCTTCATGTGAATATATTTCAGCCTACGCGAATCAGAGTTTTTGTGAGTTGTAATTCACTATTCAGTTTGTACGTGAAGGATCATTTGAGTCCCAGTCTATTGTTTCTGGTCTCTAGGTGAACAGTCTTCAAAAATATAAAGTGATTTCAGGATGACTTCTGCAGACAGTTTGGAAGCTTGTCAGAAACAAAATTCACAGGAGTATTTGTTTCACTGTCTTTTTTAACATAAATTTATGAACAAACGTTTCTCCTATATATGTGTATGCAAAAAACCTGGTGAACTCCTATTGAAGACAACAGAAATATTCCCACTGAAATAAAAAAGAATCCCGTAAAGTTCAGTGTGGATAAAATGGGTGAAATTACTCTCCAATTAAATGCGTGGAGGTTTTTACTTAAATTTTGTCTTCCTTAAAACTGATCCCCAGAAAGTTTGTGCTTTTCTTCTTTCCTCCCTCCCCCCATTATTCGCTCACCTGTAGGCATCTCTCTGGTCTCAGAGACATCTCAATTTTTTTTCTGTTCTTCCCAAATGACAGCATGAGGGAAGGCTCAGCTTTTACAAAAAAACCTCAACATTGCAATGCTATTTGAGAAACGCAAAAAGGCCGCAAAAAGGAAGCTGCCTATCTTTTCCTGAAGCGTTCAAAAGTCTCTCGAACAGAGGGAAGCGTAACGCGAAGTGCAGCCCGCTAGGCACCCAGCTTGCCTGCATGGGCATCGGTGGCTTTTAATGGCAAATTCTGTGCATTTTTTTTAAGCAGTGGCATGGGCCAACATCGGTACTGAGTGCATTAATCCTGAGCTGCGCCGCGGTCCTCTCGCTGACTGCCAAAAGATGTCTTCTGCCTCAGGGGCCCCAGTGATGTCCCACCTTTGCTACACAGTGGGAAGCTTGGAAACATTACTAAAAATGTTATTTTGGAAACATGTTATTTGGGAACGTGTGTGGAGAGGGGAGAGAAGGGTGGAGAAAGAGAGAGAGCGAGCGCTATAGGAGCCGGGGCTGGGCCTCGGGCCCTGTAGCCCGGGGGATCACTGACGGCAGCGCCCGCTGCTCCCGGGGGCCACAAAAACGCGGTGCCCTTAA
>NW_009270000.1:3143254-3148265 GCF_000687185.1 Egretta garzetta | reverse complement strand
CAGGGCCCTTCGTCGTCCCCAGGAGTGGGTGACCCGGCTTGTGCGGTTGTCCTCCGGGGTGCAGTCTCCCCTCCGCACCGCACACCGTACATAAACGGCGTCCTGCCGGTGCCGAGCCCCTGATGCCCGCCGTCCTGATGGCGAGCGGCGAGGAGCGCTTGGAGGCAAAGTTAATTTGGTTTTGTGATGTTTAGGGACAGCACCGCTCGAGCCCCGCTTGGCGGCTCTCCTAAAGTCACTGTCAGTCTGCGGACACCTCAGGTCATCCCACAGGGGATTCCTTGGATGGCGGGTAAGGACCTTCCTGCTGGAGGAACGGCTCCTGTAACATTCATTATCCGCAGCCTGACCTCAGCATGAGGATGCGGTGACCCCCTCGTAATAACAGGACACCCCTCGCTCCCAAGCCTTATGACCCGCGTGGGTGCCTGCATGCCCCTGTGGTCCCCTTGCCTCCCCCATCTTGGGGAAGCGGCACAAAACAGTGCGGCAGTCTGCCGGCAGATCTGTTACTAAAGGAATTCATGCATCTTGCATCTTGAAGATGCATTATTAATGCCTGGACAAATCACATCAGGTGGAGCTCAGCAAGTCCCTGGCACTGCAAAAAGGAACAAAGGCTGGTTCTACAAGAGAGAGAAGGATGAGACAAATTATAACAGCTGGGAGTTTCTTGTCAGTAAGAGGGCATAAAACCAGGAATGCTAAAATTGTTTGCACATACGGCAGGTTTATATTTTTATTGGGAAGGAAATTACACATTGCACTGCAAAGAAGATACTTTATTTGTATCCTAATAAGCATCACATTGTTGGGCATCTTTGAATTTCATGACAAACCGGGCCAGCTTGCTGGCATCCAAATTACTTCCAAGCACAGTTTTATTTAGTATCTGGAAAGGACTATAAACACTGGATTTGCTATCAGAGGCCCTGCTTCTCGTCTCCTTGAAGTCAATGGCAAAACTCCCATTCACTTCAGCAGTAACAGGATCAGGCCAGAGTTTGTAGCAATCTTCCAAAGGGAAGGAGGCAACGCTGCCTGCAACAGCACGTGGGAAGGCACGCACCCCAGCCTCCTGGGCAGAGAGCAATAGTTCTTCATCTCTCTAACTCTTGATAAGAAGATCTAATTTGTGCAGCGCAGGCTTTGATGCCAGCTAATATTTTTGTCCCCATGGTGCGAGTACTTAGCCAAAATCTGGGCCCTGCTGGCTTTGTTGCATTAGGAAGGGAAAAGGATGATAGGAACCCAGGATTTCTTTTGGAACGGCCCTGTTTATTTACAGAGGATGCATGCAAAGTGCTGTTACAGCAAGGCAGGAGCAAGCAAGGTAGTTTCTTGTTTGGAAGTACAAGTCTTTTTACTGAGCACTCAGCCAGCAAGAACTATATTTTGGTTTCACCCCATGACAATGCACCATTGCTTATTATTCTAGCAGGTGGATTTCCCAATGTCTTCTCTTTTCTCATTGTTTTTCTGCTCTTCCCATGTCAAGCTGAGCCATGCTCTGAGCAACGGCTTCAGTTGTTTCTGTTGCCACAAAATTAAAGGGCACTTAATTGTTGTTCCAGTTAGTCTTAAAAAAAGTTAATTAAAAAAAACTTCTGACTCTCACCCACCCTGTATTTTGTGATTGCCATTTCAGCACATTGGTGTGTTATTTTTGACTTCAGGCTGACCGACTGGAAGGCAGGATTTTCTTTCCTAAGAGCCTCTAAGGGCACACTGGTAATTTGTGTTTAGCTGACAAAAAAACCCCAAAACACTTCCAGACATCTTCTACCAACTTGCAATTTTTTTTCTCCCCCAATATATGACTCTATAGGATTTCTATCAAAACTATATATCTAAATAACAATAAGAAAGTAATCAAAATGCTTAAAAAGAACCTGAGGTAATTCTTTTATCACTAAACCAGTATGAAATGCATTTCCACTAAGTCACTGAACAGATCTAGCCTTTGGTATGAAGTGGAGAGAGGAGAGTATTTGTTAGGGATCCACATGAGATGTAGGAGATTATTGAGGTATCTCTAGCCATCACTATAGTGATAATCACTCCCTCGGAGCAAGAGATAAAGCCCTCCAGGAAATAGGACCCAGTGAGGAGAGGGGAAAAAGGAGAAAGGATAAAACAGGCAGTGTTCACTCTAGCAAAAAGTAAAAAAACGTGCCTCTCTAATTCTTTAATGTATTGGCAAGCTGATAGTGGTAACCTTGTTTTGCCAGAACCGGATGGATGAGTGAAGACCAATGACACAAGGACATTGGTGTGAGGATTATGTATGAGCCAGCATGCACTGAAGACACTGTGGGGTTATAGGTTACCTACACCCAGCCAGGAGATGGATCTATGGTTAGCGAGAACATCTGCTCAGTGCTCACAGACAACCAAAAAGGTAATGCTAGTACATAAAAGGAAAGGATTCGAGAATAACACTTCGAATATTTAAAATACTGTCATGTAAGGGGATGAAGCATCATGGCATACAGTGCCGTGTTCAGGATTAACCAAGCACTATTGAGAAAAGTTAGTTATTGGGAAACAGAGGAGGTCATGATCAGCACATCAAAAAGGACTGAAAGCATAGGGAGGCTTCGTGCAAAGAGAATCTGCAAAGATGAGGCCATTTAGACACGGCAACTCTTGAGTAAGGAGTCTTTAGTCAGCTTTCCTTGGGACTGAAGAACAGCAGGACACTTAAGGCGACTAAAAGCATCTAGAGAAGCATCTTCACCTGAAGACCGTGCACACAGACATGTGGCATTTGCTCTGGTAACTTGAGGCCCAGGCAGAGTCAAAGCACTCTCATCAATACCTCTTGTTTCGTTCAGTAAAACTCATTTGATTAGACCCAAAGTGCATCTTCTGCTCATTCCCTAAATTCTGAAAAGAGGGGTTTATTTTGTTAAATCGCAGACTAATGATTTCTAGCACATTAAAAGGGGGCATTTTTCCAAAGCTGCTTCCGTGTAATGTCTGTTAAATAAGAATCTTCCTGGCATCCTAAAGGAAATGACGTTCTCTTTAAACATCTTACCTGCTGATCTACTAGAGAAGCTGGCCAGCAGGTTTTTTTTTTGGTTTGTGTATGCATGTGTGTGTGGTTGTTTCGTGGCTCCTGGGTAATGTTATCCATATTTTTCTGTTTGGAGAATCACTTTTCCCTACGCACTCACCAACCAACATGAAACCACCTAATTATATTTTCATAATCATGATTAAAAACCATCTAAATTATCCTGCTTGATGTACTCAAAGAGTTTGTTGATTGCTTTTTGATGTGTATTAGAGCTTTTTGCAGAGCCACATCAAATGGTTTGCTCCACAATGAAATAAAAAAATCTTGTAATATACATATCTTTAAAAAAAACATATATAATTTATATTCTGCTAATTAAGCTACATCAAAACCAAGTCTATCACCATGAAATAATTGTGTAAAAGCTACTCACCTATTACAAGAACATTAATTTCCACTTTACTTTTTTTTTTCCAAAATATCGATTTTATCTTATACAAGGCAATTCAGCATTTCAAAGCCTCAGAGTCTCAAAGCATTTTTCCACATCCATGGAGACCTTAAATCTTGAATAGAAAATCAAGTTTTAGAATAGAAAACTCAAGTAAATAATATTTTCATGTAGAATATGCTCCTTCTGCATAATGGATCACAAACATTTTAATTTTTTCTCTGTGTTGTTTTCACATCTTAAATGTGCCACACCAAATCTTGACAGAAGTTCTGCCTGCTGCAGAGAAAGGGCTGAAGAGAGCAGGGAGAAAGGAGTTTGCAGAATTTACCCTGATCCTGGGTTTGAGACTCAGCCATGGCCCATTTTACCAGGAGACCATCACGATGTACAGATGTAGGTTTGGTGCTGGTCTGGTTAATCCTGAAGACTGTGTTGGGACACCATGCACAGGGGCAGAATTTAGTGGAGGCTGGCATTCCTCAAAGCAGCGAAGGGCTTTATTAGATCAGTCCATGAGCACGTTGGAATTAAGGTTTGCTTCATGGCTGTCCAGCACCAATCACAAAGTCAGCACTTATTACATGATAAAAATAAGATACTCTAGGAAAACAATTAAATAATTCAAACTCTGCCTACCTGATATCAAATCTGTTGTCATATCAAATATTCATGCAAAATAAATCTGTAGGTGTGTCTGTATGAATGGAGTGCAAGTGCAAATGTCAATGCTTTGCTACAACTTGACAGCCGGCGCTCTAAAGCAAGAGCATGGAGGTTGACCACATGTGCAAAAGTGTCCTCCTCCACTGTCATCTTCCTGAGCTCTGTGTGTGTGTGTGCGCGCGTGTAGAAGCTGTCTCTCCTCTCCCAGAAACCTGTAACACGCTGCCACTTAATCTGTGGTATCAGCGACAGCTATGGGGTATTCAAGTACAGCTCCGTTCATCCATGTGTTTCCAGTTTGACTTTCAGTAAATGTTTAATGATCCTTTTCAATTACTGGACCAAACAGTATTTGACAAGAATGCACCTTGTCTAATACTAGCACTTAGACAGGAGTGCATTTTTTAGATAGCACTTAGCATCCACAATGTTGTCATGATATTTGTGAATGTACTCTCAGGTTGATCTTAATGACCCCATTACAAAGGTCTTCTCATGCCTTGCTGTGTTATCATCTCTCTTTCCTTGACTTTACTGATAAAGAGCTGTCAGAGTTCACCTGGGAACACTCTTACACTCAGTGTCCTGGGTTCAAGCCCTAAAAGGACATTGGCTTTACTGGCATAGCTGTAACTACCATTGGAGAAGTAGGTTCCCTGTATGAGACCAGGTGAGACTGATCCTTTGGCTTCTCTGGCTGCAGCTGATCTCACCTGTGGCCCACGTGCACCCCTCTGCTGCGTGCCTCGTGCATCCCTCAGCCTCCATGCAGGGAAAGGGTTTCCAGTATGGTGTGGTCTCATGCTGGCCGCTGCTCCTGGGCTTGATGTCCATGGGAGCCAGGGCATGCAGCAGGAGAGGCTGTGTCC
>NW_009270000.1:3103801-3141871 GCF_000687185.1 Egretta garzetta | reverse complement strand
ACAGCCCATACAGAAGACATGCAGGTATATAAAATACGACAGATGAAGGAATGTTGCTGTTCAAATGACTTGGCCAAATACTTGGCAAGTAGGCAATTAAATAAGCCGTTGCGGGAATATGGCTGCTCCTTTACCTGGCATCCAAAGGTACTTTCTGTGGTTCTGAAAACAGACAAGAATTCCCCCTTTAATGTTATGCTCACATCCTCTCCCTCTTAACTACCATCCCTTCAAACCATCAGGGTATGAAAACAGATCGTTTGCCCGGCCCCTTCCTCTGCAGTAATGAACAAACAACGGGATATGGCAGCCCCTTGACGGGCTCTGGAGATGCTCTTGGAGCATGCCCAGCATAGCCTGGCTAGACTAAGTTCCTTGTAAAACTCTCTGAAGGCTTCACTTTCTTTTAAAAGACTTCTGGAAAAGCAACCACCACCATTTCTATCTTGCATCAGCCTAGGGGTTAGGAAGTAGGAAACCCACATTCAGATCCCATCCTTGTTGGAAAGAATTCAAACACACTTCTAGTCATTAGACTACAGGTTTTTCTGGGAATGCTTTAGCGCTCCTCGTGAAGCTGCACCACTGTGCAGAAAAATGGTTTGAATTCACTCAGAGAAGGAGAAAGGGCGAGTGAAAGCATGACTCCCTCCCCAGGCTAATGATTAGGCAGCTTTTTTGGAAGTAGGAGGAGGTAGGCTCCAGTCATTCCTCCTGTTCGGTGCTTTAGCTCATGGCTGTTTCATATCATGTCCTCATTTTTTCATTTAAACTGGTGCATTTTGGTATTTTGAACAAGAAATTATAGTCTGGTACCTACCTACTGTGCATGCTTGTGGTGTTCTGCCTATGCAGTGATTTTATTTTGTGTATGCCAATGGAGGAAGCCGAGGTTTCTCATCTATTTCCATTTATATGGGATGGGATCTATGAGGCTGATCCAGTCGCAGTGAAAACTTCTCTTTTTGTCAAGTTGTTTTCCCCCCAGCCTTTTTCACAGTGTCATCTTCTATTAAGATCACATTAACGCTTCTGGAACAGCCATATTTTATCAGGATCTCTCAAAAGAAGATGAGTCAGACCATCTGATTTTATTTTGTTAAGTTCATTTTTGATTTGCTGAGTTTAGTTCAGATATGAACACATCTTGTCCAATTTATCTTTAATATAATACAGGCACTGGCACAGGCGCTGATCTTGGTTACACTAGTGTAAATCTGGGGACATGCCAGTGGAGCGCTGCCAAGGCCATATTAAAATTTCACTTTCAGCATGGCTAGAACTGCTAGCTTCTCAGGAAGCAGGCTGCTGTGGTGGGACGAGCCAACGTGCCACTTCTCAATAGTTCTGCAATTCTCTCTTGGCTGGAGAATATCCCAGGTAACACAATACAACCAAAAAGTCAGGCAGGGCCAAAGGGCTGCTTTACATAGCCTGAGGCTGACTGGGTTGCTAGTTCACATAAGCCTTGACTGACGGGGCTAAGCTGGTGGGATTTAATCAGTAAAGAGAGAAAAATGAAATAAACTTTGTACGGATGGCAAGAACCATGACTAGTCAATGTATTTATCACCTGGCTCTTTCCCAGAGTCATACAGTAAAACAAAGAAGAAATGAACCGCATCCAACCTGTCTAAACCGTATTTGCTCAGAATTAGCACATGCTGCAAAGCCTGTATCGGGAAAAGGGAACTGGATGCTGTCATGGCTTTTCCCAGAAAACAGGAGTTCTGTGTAATTCCCCCTAGTTTACGGGTGTGCCCCAACATTTTGCAGTAAATGTTAAAAATGTAAATGACTTACTGATTTATCCAGCCACCTAAGTACTTTGATATATCAGTATTCTGATCAATTTTCAGATTTTGGCCCATGCGATATAACTTCAGAAAACCCAACTGATAGTAGCTTGGCTTTCCTGGAGACTCAGAATTGATAATTTACACTCTATATCCAGTGAAAACTTCTTTTTGGTTTGGTTTTTTTTTTTTTTGTACTTTGTAGGTCTGAAGGATTCTTGGCATCTCTCACTTAACTAAAGCCAGATCGCATGATACAAAATCCTTTTAATATGTACTTCATGCTAAATCAGTGATAAACACGGGGTAAAATTGACCTCGCTTCTCTGGAATGAATCATGACAAGCCTGGGTTGGTGGGAATGGCAGCCTGCTGTGAACATTGATACATCTGCAATTATTGATTTATGGAACTCTCCTGGCTTTGGTCAGTTATCTTCCTATCCTTTGCATGTTTATTTGGTTGTTTAATATTGCCTGCACTCTAACTTGCAAGCTCTGTGGGTTAGCGATTCACTTTGTATAATATTGTAGGGGCATCTTATACTCACCTAAGACTCCTTAGAAACCTCTGCAAAGAAAAACTGTAAGGTGTGGGTTTGCAGTCTTTGTGGAGGTAAAATGCCTTTTGACATCCATGCTATTGAATATATGCAGTGCTTTTGCCATCTTATCCTGATTATTTGAATCAAAGTTTGATTTGTCAAATATTTTACAAATATTTAATCTTTTCAACAAATAAAACTCACCATTAAAATACACAGCACACCTTACTGCCAAGAGTAATAGTCTGGGATGAAGCCAACACTATGGATGAATGGGGTCTGCCAGGCCTCCAGGCTTTATGCGGACCTTTTGGGACTGCCTTCTTGAAGGTCCCAAGAGCAGCTCCTTGCAAGGCAAGCCCCGCAGCTCTGACGTGTGAAGACTAGACCCAAATACCCGTCTACACTTTACCCCTGCCTCAGTAAAAGCTGCAAGTTTTTGTGACAGCACAAGACAAAGCTCTTTAAAAGACTGTAAAGCAACTTGAAAGCCCCCGGGTGTAAGCAGACATCTGCCTGAAGCTCTCAGAGGACTTGGGACTTTGAAGGGTGGGTGACCACTGACGGCTGGTGGGTAAGAGGTCCTGCTTTACTTTTCCCAGGAGGGACCATGGTGAGTACGCAAAATCTTAGGATGCTTAATGGGCTTGTGCTCATGCAGCAAAGCAAAACTTAACCCAGGTATGCCACAGGATAGGTTTGTCAGCAGAAGCCTCTCTGCTGGTGTGGCTGAACTGCTACCAGTATCCACCCTCATGGGTTTAAGTATATTTGCGCTGTCTTGTCTATGTTTTAGGACTGTATTGTCCTTGAGAAATCATGCCTTTTGCCTCCAGGGTTCATGTCAGGTATGGGTTTTCAGAAGGTCCACAGGAGCTTTGGTCCTCTTTCTCCTGCTGTGTGACCCCTGCCTAGCATGGTGTTTGGCCCCATGTCACTTGTCTGAGCTGCATCCGTGTGGAGATGGGGATGGCTCCATCCATGTGATGTCTGCAGAGAGAGGGGGCCTGTGCCTGCCCTGTAGCACCCTTCTGTCCTTAAGAGACCCTGCAAAATCTCAGCTTCTCTATCTTACCAGAGTAGATGGTAATGCCTTTTTCTCCAGCTGTTACTGCTTGCACCAGATACTTCAGGAGACAGATGGGATTTGGGGCTGGATGCCAAATGCCTGGGGGCTGTGATGGGTTTCCACTCACTGCCACTCACTGAGTTCACGCCCACTGGCAGGACCCCCAGGCAGATTGAGAACCCCAGGCAGATTGAGAAGCCCAGGCAGAGCCCACAGATGGATCCCCCAAATTTTGTCATTGCCCAGGTACGCACACTCTGGCAGCAAACTTCTTTCTCCAAGAATCAACGAGATTTCAGCTTGTTCTCACCAGAGGTGCTCTCTTTTAATGATGATGGAGCAGTGAGCCTGTGGTGGTGGTGGATACTTGACTGTGCACCTCTGATCCCTGCTGGTGAAGTGACAGGGTAATTTTCACCCTGCGGAGGTGGTCCCTTGCCATGGTCCCCAAGCCGTTCTTGGTGAATTGCATGACTGGGACACCATTTTCAAGTTGTTCATACAAGAACCTGGCTCTTACACCCAAACAGGTGCAGCGCAGCCTCTTCGACGAGGGCATTTCCTAGGTAGATAGTCAAAAAGATTTCTAAAGCTAGCTGATGGCTCTGAGATAGAATCAAGATAATATTTCCTTTCTCATCCTCTGTGGTCTGCGGGGAGGGAATAGAGACAGCCACCACTCATTTAGCAAGAGCAATTCAATTTTTAAGAAATGGGAAGAGACGCTAAAAAGCACTCTATGACTTAGGGTCATTTAAGCAGATAGCGCTGAAGCAAAACCTATGATTAAGAGCAGCAATTATTTTTATATACATTATTACATATTATTCAAATTCATTGCAACTGGAAAATAATACATCTGTCACATTCATTTTCTATTCATTTTCTTTTAAATAAGCCCTACAAATGTTACAAAGAGTTTGAGACGTAATTGCTAGCATGACTACCCTATCTGCAGCCAAATAAGCAATTTTTTATTAGACCTCATTTTATAAATGGAATGTGGCTTGCAAGTTTGAATTCAATCCTTCTCTGCTCAGCACTAAGCCATATATTGGAGAGGTACAGCATTTAAATGTTGCCAAGATACCTTTGCAACCAAAAGGGCAAAAGAAAGTTCAGTTCTGTAAAGTGAAGGCTTAGATTCTGGAGAGTAGAGCCAAATCTGTGGAGAAAATCCTAAAATTGCAAATACTGTGGATTTAGATTGATCCTAATAATGCATTTTATTATTTAGATATAATAAAAATTCAAATGATGTGAAAAATAGTAAAACCTCTAGTTTAGTGAGAGATTGAAGTGTTTTTAGACTATGCTGCATGAATGCCAATATAGACAATAGAGTTTTGATAGCTATTCATCTAACATTTGCAGAAAGACATTAACAATTTATCACCCTTCACCGCCAGCTGCAAACACATAATATCATTCACAAATTATGTATTTAGGTTTTGGGAACATGAGACGTTTTTTGTAATGCTAATACCAAGACCGTGTGTCCGGAGATATTGAACAGAGAGTCTCTGGCCCAATCCTGATCTCTTTGATATTTCTATTGACATCAAAAGTGAGAGCCATATGCAAAGGGTTTAACACTGCCATCTGCAGATTGCTGTCAGATTTGCTGGTACATCTCACTGCTACATGACTGTGTTTTCACTTAGTAAATCACAACAGTTAAGTTGTTGCCCTTTCCGTTCACTGCTGGTTACCCAAAACTCTGCTGGACATCCTCTGATGGAGTTTTTCTGGGAATGCTACTCCAGGCTTTAAACACTAAGTCAGTTTGTCAAAATACCCTTTTTATTTTGGTATCATGCCTCATTATTGACCTTTCCACCCATGAGTGGGCTCTGAGCAACCAATCTGAGTCAAATAAGCATGAGGCTACTGAAGATGATGTGCATGTCCTGTGTTCTAGGACTACTTACGAGCGGTGAAACTCAGAGCTGATATCTTCCCCTCACTTAATAAAATTGCCAGAAGGGAAAAACCTTCACTGTCAGAATGGCTATGTGAACAGATGAATTAGGATTAATGGACATTTTTAATGAGCTTTCCAAATTGGTAATAATATAGCATGCTTGTGTCCCCACAATGCCACCCCAGCATGGGAAAGATGGAAAAGAGCAAAGATTGGACGCAAATGACTTTATGTAAATAAGTAGTTTGTACAAAAGAGGTAACAAACTAGAAGAATCTGAAAATCACTGCATCGAAGAGCTAATCCCAAAAGTGATAACCATGGCGTGCTTTAATAAGGATGAGGTATGTCTACACCAAAACCCAGAACCTGCTGTAGAGATTCGTGAGCTATCAAAAACCTGAATAAGCAAGTCCGTGTGGCACAGTGCAATGTTGTGGAGAGTTATCCACTCTGGGATACCCCGCACTGATACTGCACTGAACCTAAGGCATAGAGAGATCTGCCTCGCATATAGTCAGCTTTGGAGTCTGAGCACATCGCTCCACCGTCCTTCTAGTGCTGCTGAAGAGAGACGCAGACCCAGGCGATTTTGATTCTATTGCAAGCTCTGTCGACTGTCCACAGAGTGACATTTGACACAAATTGTTTCACTTCTTTGTTTCCATACCTAAAATTAGGATAAAAGAATAATTATATCTCTTTGAAAAATGTATCTGAATTTAAAAAAAAACTATATGAACTGATATTTGAATCATTCTTTTGATTATTAATTTATTCTTGATAAAGATTCTGAGTAAGGATTTTAATTAGTAGAGAGAATAAGTAAACAATCCAATTGTGAGTGTTGAAATAAATCAGTTTTAGCAAGTGTCATAGGCTATCCATTCCTAGGGGCTGATATTAAACTGGGCACTTGTCTGCTTCAGAGAGAGTGTTATAACTTTACAGGAGAATTTATTTTCGAGAGGGATGAGCAGACCCCATAAATGAGATATTAATATTTTCTTCATTACAGCAAGGTCACGTGCAGCTGGAACTTTCAAAACCCAGGTGTTCTGCACTTTAGGCAGTAGGTGCTCAGACAGATACCTGCATGCTGCTCTGGCTAGAAGTTTTCAACAGTTATCTTAAATGCTGATCTCTTCTAAAAATATGACCATATAATTACGTGCTCGGATACTAAGAATTGTGACGATGGTGACTGGAGGCATGTATACTGGTTCCCTGCTGGACGCTTGGAAATTAGCAGTCCTTGCCTTTACTTCTCAATGGGATTGCTGCAAACATTGGCCTGTCGTTACAGATGGTTTCCTTACTGTCTGCCTGGCAGCGACAGAAAAATGATGCACCCAATTACTAGTGCCACTTAAAAAAAAAGTGCACAGCTCATTAGTTTGAATGGGTGTGCAGTTCTGACCTAGTGTGTCATTTACATATTATAATGATCCATTAGCATATGCTAATTACAAGGCTGAGCCTAGCCCTGGCACTTCTGAAAGATGCTGGATGATGCTTCGTAGATGCTGGTTAGCGTTGGCTGTGTTCTGGATGCCGGCTCCTGCTTTAAACAGCAGCATGGGCTGGTGGGCTCCAAACTTGATACCAGGAGAAGCCTGCATTTCTCTCTGCAGGAAGGACTGCTGAATCAGGTTTGAATGCAAGTAGGGGCTTTTTGAGGGAAAGCCTGTTGCAGGAAGGCAAAGGAGATTTCTGGGGACCAGCCATAACTGGCAATCCTCTGTGATCTGCAAGAGAAGCCGGTCAAAAATGGATGGAGACCTGCAGACCTTTCCTGAACATGACAGCAGTGTCTAGTCCATTCAGCAAGAAGACACTATCAGAAAAAAAAGTAAAGTGCCAAACCCCTGGGATGGTAGTTGAAGATCTATGTTGCAGGCCTTGAAAATGCCACAAATAAGAACAAAACATGTTGAAGGTTGAATTTCTCCCATGCTCCACACTTCTAAAAATGTTTTGAACTTGGCTCGCTTGCCTTGGGGTCCAGTCTCCACAGTTTCTCCTGTATTTGCTGCTGGAGGGACACAGCTCCTCCCTGGCTCGCCTTCTACCTCCCACCACAGAGCAGAGAGCAGGGGGTCCTGGCTGCCCCTCATGTCCTGAGGGAGGGCAGAGGAAGGATTTGTTTGCCTCCAGCAGAGCCTGCTGGAGTGCCTTGGCTGCTGCCTTCTAGGATGGAGTCACTTACAGCCCCTTGATTTTCTTTATTTCCCTTGAGATTTCAGACTGTCCCAATTGGTTCTAGTTAGTTGTGTTCCTGAGATAATTTACCTATTGGGTTTGGCCAGAGCCCCTCACCTTTCCTCCCTGGGGTACATCCACCACACCATATAGCGTCTTTCCTAATAGGAAATATGGTTTAGCAAGCATGAGAGCTAAGCATGGGAGCTGGTGTTCAGGAGAGATGACTCCACCTCAGCAGAAATGTTTCTGATGTTTTTCTGCACTGACCACAAGCTGCCAGGGGAGTGGAGCAAGGCAGTGTCGCCTGATATTCTCATGCTTTTGGGCGAACTGTTCCTTTCTTCTGCAAGCTGAAAGCACTGGGTGTAAGAGTACATTTCTCCTGCTTCTTGCTTATAGTCCTCTCCCATTGACAGTCTCTCCTGTCTTTACACCTATCTGGGTAAGAAGCGTGGAGAGTGAAAAGTGTGGAAGGTGCCTGGTTGCATGCACAGATCCAGAGCAATCTTTGCAATACACACCCAGTCCTTCCAGCCACATTTGCCTCTCCTGTGTATTGTGTGGGGAAGTCGACTGGAAGTGGCGCTCACCGTGTGCCCAGTGCTGCAGTTGCTGGATATCACCTTCCCAGCCACTGGTACCCCTGCCCACCTTCCCTCTCACCTGGAGAAGGGAGCCACACTCAGTACTGACAACCCTCAATACTCAGAAATCACGTGTTGAGTGCTTATTAATTATGGGATTGGCATTAAAATCACAGGAGATTAAAAATAGTGCATTCTTTGTGCCTTCTGGTTCTGGAGCCCACCAGGGGTCAGGGTCTGCAGGGCTTTTCCTGCAAGCATTATACATTGCTGGAGAGGAGGAAGACAGAGAGGAAGGGAGTCTTCTGACTTCAGGGGCTGGGGCTGCAAGAAAACAGACAACAAATGTTGTGGAACTGATTATAAAATTTGGCAATGCTGCACATGTTTTTGTCCGTGGGCAGAATAAAACAGGCAAGCAAGGGCTGAGCCTAACCGAAGCTTTCATTTGTTTCTGTTGAGTATGTTTTTTTTCTAATTCCTCCTGATCCTGATCTCCATTCTGTTACACACAACCACCCAGAAAAACACGCTTCCTGTGCGTTTTCATCTTTAGCTCCACGTTTGCTCATCCTGAGATTTCACTGTCCACTGCCAGAGATGATGGCTGTTATTACGTGACTCTTCACACAGGTTTCACTGCAGCCAAAGTATCCTGTTTTTCAAACAAACTTCTATCAAGTAGAAGTGATTAGCCAAATTAATGTGAAGTTAATGTCCCAAAGCAGCACAATTTGTTCTCAGAACTTCACGCGACATTTAGCTAACAGCTTAAAGAAAGGGTTCCATTTGATAAAGTGATCAGAAAGAGTCACAGCGATGAGCTCAGATATGCAGGGCTTGGTATAGTTTTTTCACTACCATAAATTAAAGAATAAGTATCAAATAATGTATTTAGTCAGGCAAGCATATGCAAAAAAAAAAAAAAAAGAAGGCAATTTGAAAGTTTTTTGCTGTTTCCATGGTGCATCTTGGGAATGGTTTTTTCACTACCATAAATTAAAGAATAAGTATCAAATAATGTATTTAGTCAGGCAAGCATATGCAAAAAAAAAAAAAAAGAAGGCAATTTGAAAGTTTTTTGCTGTTTCCATGGTGCATCTTGGGAATGGTAGCTCTGAGGGCCACCAGCAGAGAACAGTGCTGGGGAAGGAGGGAGAGGTTAGGCTTAGGAAGGCCAAAATGCCAGACTTGAAGTGGAGGTCCAGGTCCTTCAGCCCTTGGACATGTTAACGTCAACAGGCCTTTGATGAAATAACTCACTGCTCATCCTTATGCAGTAGCCTTCCGCTTATGGAAACCTATGTCCAAATCACATTTGGAGCAAAGAAAGCCTGTCATAGGACAACGGATGCCAGCTGTTCCCAAAAAGGCTCTCAGAAGAGCCTGCCCTGAAGGATGCTGAACAGTTGTTAGTGATCTTGCCCACAGAATAAGTCCAGAGAGAGGCAAGACCGGGATGGTCGTCCTTTTGCAGGTGCATTGCCTGAGCTGCCTGGGGAAGCACACGCAACACCTGCTCAGGCGCTACCTGACTGGAGTTGAACCGCTGCAATTAGTCCCTCATTTTAATGAGCACCAGAGTCAGTCACATCTTTTTTAAATCACCCCCTTGTGATTTTATCCTTTGAAGTGCTGTTAATCCTCCACTACCAGCAAGATCGGTAGTGAGGAGATGGCTCACAGGACCCCTCAGGTGTGCTGGGCACGTTGCAAGATCAGGCCAGGTCTCCATGGCTTCTTGTTTATAGTTTTCATGGTTGTCTTTGGCTGCAAACAGGACCCTGTTGGAGGGACCGTTCCCCCTCTGCCCGTGGGGTAGGTGGCTTCTATAAGGTGGCTGACTGACCGTTTGCCCTAGGATGGCCCCAAATGGCAGAGAGGCCATTCCAGATGGATGTTTCTAGAATAACTCATAGAAACCTCCTCTCAATTTAAGCGTGCGCCTTCTTTGCAAGGACAGCTCCATGTTCTTTAGACCCAGGCTTCACACTTGTCCCGCGTTCCTAGGACTCATCACGTAACTGTGAATTGCTCTGCCTATTCACCTCGGCTAATGCACGTAAAATATAAAAAGGCTTTCAGTATAGTAAATGTTCAGAGGATGAATGTCTGGCTGTCGAGTCGAGCAATTCGGCTTGCACTTCGGTATTAAAGAAATCCTGCAAATTAGCATTCCATCAGCTACAAATCCAGCAACTTTGTGGGAAGCTTTTAAGAACATATTCCGTGGTCAGATGATTGCATATTGGGCTAGAACCAAAAGTGATTAAATGTTGAAATTAGAAGCCTATGAAATAAGCTGGGATCCCTAGAAAATCAGTGCACAGCTTATTGTAAATTTGATTATGAATTTTTTAGGCACTAAGTAGACAAAATTACTGTTAATCACATGTAAATTGAGATACTGGAACTAATCCACTGAAATTAGTGGGATTTTTGCCATTGATTTCCACAAGAGCAGGATTGGGCCTGCTCTGAGCAACGAAAGGGAGGTGAAAAATTAACATCTTGAAGAAGAAAGACTTAGGCCAGGTCTCACTATCAAAATGATGGATGGCTCAGTAAGTAACCAACCCTCGACTCTCTTTCTCTCCCCCAAAAAGGCATCATTAGCTGAAAATCTGTGCCAAGCTCAAGTGCCACTTCTGTTAAAAAAAGTTAAATTTTGCTAGCATGGTATATTAATATCAAAGGTCAAACCCAGAAACTTATTTACAGAATACGTGCTGATGAAATGTTTGGTAACTGGCACAAGGAGCAGAAATCCAGTCTGTGATGGGGCGTCAGTAGAAGGGCTGTGTTTGCTGGAAGTGCTGCTTTGGGGTGGTCTGGTCTTTTCTGCCTGCCATGGTCGGGATGACAGGGGTAATCTGCAGAGAGACTGCAGCCTGAAGTCAGGTAAGCATCCTTACTGCGGACAGAGGTTTCTTAAAAACAGCTGATATGTTCAGGTAATATGGGGACAGAACCTCAGAATAAAAAGTAAAAATCAGCTGCATTTCAGAGTGAAACAACTGCAAGCTGAAGAAAGAATTTTTACTATCCAGAGGTCAGCCTCGGTATGTATTTACCTACTGTAGCATTTGGGAATAAGTAGGCACAGTTTATGAATCAATTATTGATGGTGCCGTAACCCCCTCCATGGCGGGCCAGAATGCATGAATGGCCTTTGCACTTTTAAGGTACAACCATCCAATATTGAACACTATTTCCTGTGCTGTTTAACCTCATGGACAAATCATTATCAGCTCACATTTATGGAGGTAGAGATTCCCTGTTTCTCCTTTCCTCCTTTCCTGGACTCAGCACAGCAACCAAGGACAGAATGAGGAGAGAAGTTAATAATCACTTTAAGCTGTCTCTGCACCATATTCTCAGGCTACTGGAGATCTTGGCAAAAATTCATCTTGAGACTGGCTCTGCACCCCTCTAGCTGAGTCCTCATTCCCGAGGACTCGTTCAAACGATAGCCATCGGCCATGGCTTACCAGCCACGCTGCTCCGTCTGTTTTCTCCTGTTGCGTATGCCAAAGCCTGGTGTAGGTGTCTTTACCCAGCCTGAGAAATCCCTTACATAAGGTAAATTCTCCAGAGGCCCTTTATGCATGATTTACAGCATCATTATGCTATCACGCAGCCATAAAACCCATAAAGTCCCAAGCACTGAAAGCAAGGCTCACACAGGCTCATGCTTTCTTCTAACTGCTCCTGTACCTCCAGAATACGTGTGGCACAAACTGCCTCTCCTCGCCTCCACATCCCAACGCGATGGCCTGGCAGGTCACGGTGGGTTGCCAACTGGTTGCATGTTGCGCGCGATGCCCCTGAGGGAGAAGAGGGCTGGAGACCCTCTGGCAGATGCGGGCATCCCAGCGGCGTGGCTGGGTGACAGTGGTTGCATCTGAGCACCACGTCTCTTCCCACATCATCTGATGGTAGAAAGTTTTCTCCTGTCAGCAGATAAGCCACTGCACAGTCTCAGCTGTCAAAAAGAAGAAGCCTGAGAGTCTAGGCAAATGTGAATTAAACACGACTGCTCGGGTACTGTGTTATGACAAGCATATTTCCATCTATTATTTTCAGCTACCCAACAAGAAATCATTTCAGTATCACTGGCTAACTCTATATACTCACTCATTTGAATATAATGACTTTGGTTTCATCTGAAGACTTAAAGTTCCTCTGAGCAAATCAGATATTTTTTTAAATCTTTGTGAATTGAAAAATTTAGTAGCCATGGTTGATTTCCCGTTTTGATGGGTACATTGCTGGCTTAGCTATCTCTCAGGCAGAGTATATCACCTGAAGTGTGAAGTTCTATAAGCACAAATTATGCCTGATACTGAGATGCCTTCTTTTTTTTCCCCTAATTAGTAAAGTTAATTTGATTTAAATGGCAGTTCTGCTGAGGTACTTATATTTATTCTGCTTTGAACTCATGAACGTTCTCAAAATGTTTTCAAAATATTAAATGAAGCTACAAGTAAGTTTCCTGTGGTCAAGCAAAAAAAACCCCCACAAATTATTACTTGAACATGCTATTCCCAAATGTTTTGAGAGGGCTTGTTTTGCTTTATTCACAGGCTTTGATTTTTTAGGACTGGTGACTTCTCTTATGTGGCAGAAAATTGCAAGTTTCAGCTACAAAGACCCAAGAAAAACATACATCTCTTTATGCGAAAGATGTTATCCTAGCCTTTTTCAGTCTAGTGTGTTTGCAGACTCCTGTGGGTCCCAGCACTCCTACTATGGGGACCACAAAAGGCAGGCAAAACCAGCGTGCCCACTGCCAGTAGATTTTCATTTGCTGTGCAGAGAACCCCATCTCCAGTGATAAATCCTTAAGGGTCCACAAATTGAAAAATGTTGAAAACCACTGCCCTAGGAATTGTGCTCCTACCTTGGAGCTATCTTTGCTAATTGGGCAGAGCTGACAAGCAGGTCCAATATGGTGAAGAGAGATCCCCAGATTATTAACAACATGATGGCATCTGGAAGTTTTGTAGAGCAATAGAGGCACAGCTCTAATCAAGGACTTTTTCAGCCTCTTGTATAGCCCATCTGTTAAAGATTTAGCATATTATTTATAATGCCCTCAGCAACTGACTTTGATGTATGTTCAACTGTGAAACACCTATTGTAACTAACATAAAGAAATTATTGTTTATTATCTGCTAGGTCCTTAGAATGGAATCGCTGCAAAAGTCACCAAAATAAATGATCTATATTTTCAATATCTATGAAATACTGATATCAGATGGAATTACTCTGTTATCCAAAGCCCACTAAGTCATGGACATTTTTTTCTGGGTTTCACTAGGATTCTAATCATGGCCAAACTGCGCATAAGAAAGAGGAGACGTGTTAAGCCTAGGGTACTCAGATTTCAGGTGGAAAATAGGGAACAATGTGGTGCAAACATAACTACATTTCTATCTGATATGAAGTGATTTATTATAAGTATTAGAATACAGTTTATTGCAAAGTATTGAGGCATTTTGTTCTTTGTTTTTCCCCTTTACTTGGTGCAGCACAAGCAAAGAGTAAGGGATGTGTCCTGGCCAGATTCCAATTTGGGAAATTACATTTTGCCTGACCCTAAATTCACCCTGAAGTACCAAAAAAGAAGACTAAAAAGCCTCCAGTCCTAAAACATTCTCTGTTGCTGTAATTATTAATCAGCAGGTACATCTGATGGCTTCCTTTAGTTTTGGGAAAAACAGATCGTTGTTTGCAGGGGTCTTTATTAAGTTATCAGGCTTTCCTTCTCTAGAATGAAAAACATACTATAAATACAAAACAACTGGTTTGGGGAAGCCTCTATTTGTTTCTGAGCTAGTCTACATCTTCAGTGACTGATATATGAGCAATATAATCTCCTTGTCTTCAAATTTGTTTTCAGTGTTTGACTGAGCAAAGAGTTCTGTCCCCTGTTCTTCCTCAAACAAAACTTCCATTTAATTCATGGAGAGCTTGTCTGGGTTAAGAGTGTGTGAAGATCAGCCAGGATTTCAGCCTTTGGTCCTTATGGCTGCCGTGGCTTGTCAGCATCAGCTTCTCAGGGGCAGTTGCCAGAGCAGCTGCCAAGATGTCATCGTGCAAAGGCTGGGAGGCTACCTCCAGGTACCTGCCAATGGTCCACAGAACCCGGTGGAGCATTTCGCTGTTCCAGGAGCTGCTCAAGCATGTAGTGTGCTGAGCTCCGTGTATTGGGAACGCCTGTTTGAGGTGATGTTTCAGCAAGTGGCTTTCTTCCTATGGCTGGGTCAGGAAATCTTTTCCTTAAGCTTTTGACAGGAAGGAGAATTGCCACAGTCTCTTGTGTTGTCCCCCCTGACATCCTACTACAACAGCAGGAGTGGGTAGTGAGGGTGTGTGAGGAGTATCTTCCGTGTGGTATCACGCCCCTGTCCTTGCTGCCAGACTGTGTACACGTGCTGCGAAGACGTGGAGGTGCCAGGGAGGAGCACGCAGCCCCAGCACCCCACCGGGTGCTTGCTGGGATGCTTTCAGCAGTTCCCGGGGATTTCATCTTATCCATGCCAATGGTCATCAGGCGGAAATGAAACTAAACTGTGTTCAGTTTCCTACAGAATCAGGGCTAGCGAATCTCAGGACTGGAGTGCCCTTCCAAGCCTGCTTTAGATCCAGCTTAATTTTCCCTGAAGTCAAAGCCACGTTAACAATCTCCATGTTCCTTCTTTAGCTATGCAATCCAACAGCTTTCTTGAAACTGATAAATAAAAATAAATGATGCAATCACCGCTCAATTTTTGTGCATGTGTTTTTAGTTTTCGCAGTTAGAACAGGGCAGCTCTGCACTGGAGGAAGTCACCAAGATATCGTCATTTTTAAGGTGGACTATGCTGAGTCCTTACTTTCATTTAGGGATAATAGACTCTAAAATTGGCCAGTTTTGATTTACAGACATAAATTAGTAATAAAAATCTAATGACTTTAAACATTTTGCGTAGATAATTAAATTGTAAAGGGGGCTATAAATGGTGGGAAGAAGAGAATATGTTCCTGTTAATATTTATTATACACATTATAGGCTTGACTTAAGTATTTGCATATTTGAGACCCTTTGCACTAGGCAAGGAATAGTGCCACACTGAGTGACAGACCCTGCCCTGAAGAGACTACACTTTCAAGAAGGAAACAAAGCTTGCAAAGAGATAAAGTGATTTGCCTGGGATAACACTGTTAGTTCTCGCCAAGGATGCTGCTTCCAGGTCCATGACCCCGTCCATTGCACAGCAGCCACTGCACGGGACATAAAGGACAGGAATTAGAAGATATCAAGTTCCCACAATACTAAATAGAGAAATATTTTTACTTGCATTCGTAACAGGCTCATTGTCTAAAAAAGAGTGGTTTTTCCTAGACATCCACCTCAGTAGTAAGTGAGAGGTCACTTAGTCCTACCAGCAGATGCTGTATGATCCAGGAAAATGCGAAGAAGAGATTGACAACATCAGGATCTTCTAGGAGGATTGTGTAGCTGTGTTTTCTTTTTCAGTGAAAAATGGCAGTTGCCTACCTGAGTCTTCCAAAACCATCAGAAAGACCTCTCAAGAGACACACAATTGATCTTAAATCATGAAATATATAAATAATACAATAATAATTATAGTAAAGGTATGTATTTAATATAAAACTTATAAAATGTGTTGTATGCACATCAAGGCTTCCTCTGCAACTCTAAGTTGTAATATCACATAAGTGTGAGACTCGGTATGAAAGAGATATGATCAGTTAAAGAACATTTCAGCCTTTACTGGACATCTTCAATCCTTGTAATACAAGTTTGCTCACCTCAATACAATCTTTCTCATTATGTAATTACTCCTAATTAAAAATGTACTTATTTCTATAATATAACCCTCCAGCAACAGCTTTTTATGCATTTTTCTGGCATTAGTTACTTCCCTGTTAAAGTTTTTGAAGATAGGACATGACCGAGTTTTTGTCTTCCGTGAAGAAACTCTGTGCATCTCCCAAGTGCACAAGACCAATGTTTAAAACAACTAAAGAGACATACTCAGTTTCTTCCTTATCCCGCTTCTTTGCTTTCCAAAGAGGGAAAACAAAAGCTTTTTCTAAACAGGGGAAAAAAAACAACCTAGATTTGTTTTAAAATGTCCTGGACTGGGTGACGAAGTTAGATTGTTTACCAGCCAAGAAATATTTCAGATATTCGTTCACAGATTTACAAAAAAGAACAAAACAAAAATGCATGTATAACCCTTGTCTGGCTTTTCCTGACCTTGAAAGTGCATAAATGAATATTAACCCCAAAGTTCAAGAAAACTGCAATAGAGATGTACTCAGACTGCTGACAGTTTCTGAGAGAAACTTGCAAAGATCAGTATCATAGATTTTGACGAGGGGAAGGGCTTTCCAGAGAGATGGTACTGCCTTTTAAACATCCTCTCCATGGGCAGGGGCAAAACAAGAACGGAAATTGCTTAGGCCATGCCTTAAAGCTCAGCAAGTTTTTGAAGGGATATCTTCATGTATCTGCTCATCTGAAACAAAGCAAAAAATCACTGAGTGATTGATTTTTACCCCAGCATAAAAACATTTTATATTTTGGTTTTGCACTGCTCTAGATGCTATCTGGTGGTTGAGTACTAAACAACAAAGATAAATTAAGTCATTCACTCTCAGAAACTTCAAAAGTGAAGCCATTCAGTTGTTGGTGAAAACCAGCTAGTCTTACACAAAGTACTTCTGTTTGCTTTCGTAGGAAGATCACAAAAAGAGACAATCTTACCCAGTTCACTAATTAAATTAGCAAGACGAGTGAGTAGACATTAATAATACATAATTCAGCTGCTTTTCACCTCCATCATGAACAGTTTTTATGAGATTTTAAGTATTTATTATGCTGGATTCTCAATATAAAATGTAAGTCCTAGGACCCAATGTCAAATTTAGGGCTCTGATTTTCCACCCAGATTTCTCCAGTTCTTGCTGATGTCAACCACAATTGCCATGCATGCTATTAGTTAAATAACATGGTGTACAAAATCCCATAGTGAAGTGGTGGATTGCTGGAATTGTCTCCAATGTGTAAATGTTTATCAAGGTTTGAATCCTCTTTATGCTGCTGTAGGTATCAGAGTACTGTATAAGAAAATCCTGACTGAATGTCTGCCTAGTCCAGTAGCCTATGGTTAACAAAGCCAAACAGGAGATGCCTAGGGAAATAGTATAAGAAAGTGGGAAAGAATCAAATGATCTTTGCACTGGGACATACACTTAAACTCTGTTTTGGGGGTCTGGTGTTACCTGGTTGCTTATCGTCCAGGTGGCTTCCTACAAAGTCAGAAGAAAGAATACCCTATGCGCTGAGGTTGCATCTACGCTAGTGTTTTGGTTGAAAGCAATAATCAGATTTTTACAGGAACTTCCAGTTGTCTTCTTTTACTAAGTACTGGTTTGATTCACAGCATGGCTTTGGTGCAAGATTTCTTTGAGAGCAAGCTAATTAAGAAACTCTCCTCCTGGTTTGTATTAGATGCACTCAAACCCCAGATGGAGTCATAAGGGTAGAAATAACTGACTGGCTTTGTATCACAGGCATGATAGGGAAGTTCAACCCAGAGGACCAGGCTGAATCTAACCTGAAATAAAATTCTGTAATTGTATATAGTGTAAATGTAGAGACTTCAATACCAACCTCTCAGGCTATGTCTGTGAGGGCAAAGCTGCAACGCTTTCCTGAACTACTGAGCTGCAACCCAGTCTCTTCCCACTATCTTTGTGGAAAGAGACTTTAGCATAAGGAAATCGCTTAAAACTGTGACTGATGGGAATTCATGAACTTATGTAGCAGCAGTTAATGTTAAACAGTATTACCTGCATATCCATCTCTCAGACATAATTTTAGCAGCTACCGTCTTCTTTTTCACTGAAAACGAAATTTAGCTAAGAAGTCTAAAGCAGCAAAATGCAAAGGGGAAAGCTCTTTTTTTCTCTCAAATTGCCCTACATATTTTACCAGTTAGTTTCTTTGACACTGAATTTCTTGGATTCTGGATATTTTCAGTGGTATTAATGAATCACCTGACAAATTTAGATAAAATAGTATTTGTATGGCAGGGCAGAGGGTTGCAGGTACTAAAGGTGTTTGGTACCTAAACCCCTGCTCCAGAGAGGAGTGAAAAAACACAGCAAAAAGGGATCACTTAGTTACAGAGTGGCTGCAGAGTCCCCCGTCCATGCTGCGCAGTCACATCCTAGACCTCCACGGCAGAATTCCCCCGTGTGGCATCTGGCATGTGTGGGAGGGTGTATGTACAGTCACACTGGCACATAACCACCTAGAAACTAGCTGATAATGCAGGATGTATTGTAAGCTACTGTTGCTCTGAGCAGCAATAACTAGCTGCCTGGCTTAGGGAATTGTAGGGCACCAATCACTGTAGAATCTAAGTGCCAATAATGCTTAACATTTATTTTACACTTTACAGAGTTAAAGTGCTGTACGAACATTAGCTAATTAATTATTGCATCTCCCTCGTGAGGTGGGTCGGTTGGTAAGTATTAGTCCCATGTTACAGATAGGAAAACTGAGATGCAGTGTTTTACCCTTTTATTTTTCTACTGCATTCGGTAAAGCTCCAGACACTCTCTAGAGGAGTTTGCTGCAAGTTACTTGCCCAAAGCCACCACTCAAGTTGGGGGCCTAGGCAGTGTTATAAAATTGGACTTCTGGTTCCCTGTCTCTTGCTCATTCCTCCGCGCACTACACGGCCTGTTTCTGGATGGTAAGGAGACTGCTCTGTTGCAGCAATCACGCTAAAAAAGCAAACAAATCAGACCTAAAGCAACAAACCCTGTGCTCTGACAGATCTGCTCTGTCCAGAACTCCAAGCAACTTATCCATGTACTCTGCTACCTCTACTACAGGTTTCCCATACAGCACCAGACATAGGGGTAGATAGGCAATGGCTTTTGGATAGGCATCCAGAGGCAACTAGAGAACCTTGCAAGAAACAGGAGCTGTACTTCTTGGTTAACCTGCTGCTCGGGAAGCCCAGAGCTGTGACAGGACTGGGATACCTGAAAACCCAGTAATATTTCTGAAAGCTTTCCACAGTGTCATATCATCAGCATTCAGATTACTGGAAGTGGCCCTGAAGTCCAAACACTGACTTTGTTGCTCAAACCCAGGTTCTAGCAGAAACAGAGTTTCTAGTGGGCTTGTGGTTTTTTGGGAACAACTCTCAGGAGCTTGCTAGCACTTGGAGATGTGGCCCTTTGATTCCTCTGTGGGTTGCATCAGTAAGCCAAGAACATATATAGGTGTTTTAAAACATGACATCATTGACATGTCAAAAAATGCTGGAGTTTACAAGGCTACCAGACCTTTTCAGTAGCAAATTTGATGGTTTTCAGAAGACACTGGCTTCTCCTTTCAGTCTGCTAGTGTGTTCGGTTTAACCCTCCTTTGGGTTTTGAACTTTGACTATGAAGTTAAAGCCTTCAATCTGAACCCTGCAAGAGGGACTAGGGTGTTTTCTATGTGTTTGCAATTACAGTCCAGGACAAAAAGGCAAGGCTGATAGACTAAGCACCCACTAAATTATTATATTTTCTAATAATGAAAGGGTTCTGAAATGTGGGAGTTGTAAGGTGGCTATAGGTGGAGCACCCCCAGCATTGCTCTGTCTTGGATGAAAACCCGGTGCATGTCAAGTGAGCACGACGGAACATACATTGGTATTTTAGTGAAAATGGTCCAAAATACTGAGTGATTAAATACATGCTTAAGAAGTGAGATATTTGGACCTACTTGAACCTGTGAATGATACTTCTATGAATATTTTCTGACTTGTAGGGCTCGGACCTCCTCCGTGTTGGATATTGTTGAAGAGAAAATACTCTGACCATGGACAGTAAATGGAGAATCACTCTACTTAGACTTGTACGGGTTATGTTTGGAATTGAGTCAGCCCTAAGAATTTAGCAATTTTAAATCAGGCCCCCAAATCATCTGATGGATATGGGGTTGTCATTTGCTAGTCATCTTTTGGTAAGCCCAGATAGTATTTTCAGCCTTGTCTTTGCAGTTGTTTGCACTGAAAGCATAATTTACCTTTTTTCATTCTTAGCTATGAATCTGATCTAATCACATGCCTCTAACAGCTGATGCTTTAAGAAACCCCCAGTATTCACAAGACCCGGCAATTTCAAAATGCGGTTTATAAAGCTAATTGCAATTCTTCATGTAAGTAGAACTAATTATGTGTATGTACTTGACCTTTAAACACCAGTTCTGTTTTCTCTCTGAGACTTTTGTATTTTTAATTTCTTCACCTCTCTGTTTATTGTTCTTAATCAAATTGTGCCCTCAAGTGATTAAGAACTCAAATTAAGGTTTCATACTTTTCTTTAAGTATGTGATGGGGAGAAGAGGGTTAATGCAAACACTTTCATGGCAATACTTTAAAAATTTAAATTATTAGTTTGGTTGGGTTAAGTAGTTCCTCAAAAAGCTAGCAATACAAATGTTGCTGTGTTATGCTGGTAGACAAGATCCAATGATGAGGGTTTTCCTACAAAATTATTATAGATAATGTAATAGCAAGGTGTCTTCTTTAATTAAACAAGGTGTAAATCAAAAATACATAATGAAGAGTGCACTTGATTTTAAAAATCACTTTAAATAAGATAATACCTCATCAGGAGCATAAGCAAGATTATAAGAAAAATCGTATTTAACTTTTTGTTCTGGCAGGAGCCTTTGAAAAACCGTGTCTGGTAGCCTTCCCTGGAATTCACTAAGTATTGGCAGCCTTGGCAAACTGGCAGAAAAGAGGATGCAGAAATTAGCTAATTCAAACGCCTGAATCATTGCACATTGGCTCCGCCAATCTTTACGTCCTACCCTCAGGTTCTCCTGCACCGTTCATCACTGCCGTGCTGGGGATTGGGCTGGTGCCTGCAGCTAATGAATACTGCATTTCCTCCTCTCGTTTCAGTTCACCTATGAAGATGGAAATGTGAAATACTGTATGTTGAATCTCATCCTGCCTCCTACCATCAACAAAACCATGAAGCAGTGTCAAAGAGGGGGGAGGCCTGGATGGATGGTTTTGGGCTGCTCTCCCTCCTGACCTGGTGCCTCTACTGGAAAGCTGACACCACTTGCTGTGGGCAAGTTGTAACGTGGTTTGTTTAACAGGGTAAATCATGCTTTTATCACTGGAAATAAGATGTGGTGGAGACACGTTGTCATGGTTACTTAGCCATTTCCCCAGAGTCACAACACCAGTGTCCCGGAGGGGACATAATTCTATTTTACGCATATGCATGAGGCTAGCAGGTGCTTTGGCACTTTAATTATATATTTTTAAAATGGCTAACTGTAAAATTGTGACAGAAACACAGAGTAAAAAGGATAAGAAATGGACTTGGAAAGCAGGCAATAGGATTGTCAGGGAAGGGGAAAAAAAGTCCAGGTTTCTGAAGGCCGCTGCCAGAATTTAAAATAAAGTAAATAAAAATGTTTCCTAATTCTGTAGGAAAGTCAAGAAGATACTGAAAATGATAATCTCTAGGTAGGAGGGTGTGTGAAAGAAACTTTACAGAAATTAATTCTTGTATTAAATTTTTCTCTAGGAGAGTTACTCAGCTTGTGGAAATGGCAAGAAGAGTGGGAGTGAGAGAAACAAGAATGAATAAAATATTAATAACTGTTAAATAATGAAAAAAAAAGCCCCCCCCAAACAACAATAAAACATGTAACTACAAAAACTATTTGAAAATGATTGGTGTCATCAGATGACTACTTTCAAGCCTGTTCGAGAGGTTTTGCAAGCTACTGCCCTTCATTTAGCTGCTGCCTCCTTGTGTCAGTCACGACAAGCCAGCTCCTGCTGTCCCGGGTGTCACTGCCCCTTGGTTAAAACAGTCTGCTCAATACAACAGAAAGTAATCCAGCTTTAAGTCAAAATAACTTATAAGGACAAAGATATCCCAAATCATCTTCAGATACATCAACTGCTGTGTAATTACTGTTCATTCAAATATTGTATAAGACTATGTATGTTTTTAGAGGTACCTGATATTTAGGCATTGGTTCATGTGTCCAGCAGTAAGGTGAAATCACTGGAAAACCTCTGAATACTGATACCTGTTGTACATAAAACGCACTGTGCTGAAAGAATGACCCTTTACAATGACTTCACCTTGTACGTGTCTCCTACCACTGAAATATAAAATTCACTTTTCTACTGCTGATCATGTTAGGGGTGTTTTGGACTTAATCAAAGATTTCCAGAGTTGACAGGAATAAACTGCAGTCACAGAAGGTGAATAAACTGCATTCACAGAAGGTGAATAAACAGCGAAGAATTTTTCTGAGTAATGTCCAGATCTTTTCACTGTACTTTTTAAAGGCGGTTGGGAAACCATTACGTTGTGAAAAAATATGAAGATTTCTTTTTTTAAATTTTATTTGGTGGGAATGAAAATGAGTCTCTTCTTTATTTCCCTGAGTGACATCAAGTCAGATCAGGCATTATTTTGTTTTGAGGACATTCGCTTGGGATTTGCGATATATGAGAGGATCTTTATTGTGTTTCAGGGATATATAGACATACATGATCTTTCTCTGTCTCCCTCTCCACTTCTCCTCTTTCCCACTTAATTTTTGCCAAAATTGATATGCTTCCACAAAATATTTTCTTTTTGACAGGAAACTGCATTACAGTCAAATATTTTAAACCACTCTGGCTTTATGTTCTTGAGCATCTTTTTTAAGAGCATCATGTTAGGTTGTGCTATCATGAGCTCTTGGCTTGGCTTCAATGGCCTTTTGTACTGCAGCGTTGTTTTTAACTCCGCTCAACTCGCAGGACCTGCAAACAGATTCAAGAAAGGGGCAGGGAGAAGCAGGGGTAGGAAGAAGTGGGAGCTGCTTACCGAGCCACTTGTGTCAAGAAAAATGTTTGTGCAACTGCAGGTTTTGATAGAGCAATGATAACGTGTCCTCTGAAACCCTTTATCTCCGCAGAGAAGTTGGCTGCATCCAAGCCCCTCTTTCCCCAATAACTGCTATTCTGGAGCAAGCTCAGGAGGCGCAGAAGCCAAAGGAGCCACGTTTTTACACAGGGTGAGAAACATCCATAAGCAATTGAAGTGAGGTGTGGACTGAAAATGTTAAGAAACATTGTTTTCCCCTGTTGCAAGTTTGCCTAAATGTTTATGTTCTCCTGGAAATGATTCATCACAACCGAAGCATGTTTGGCTCACACGGGTTCTGATAAAGGTTCAGGCTCTGTGTTTGTTACCAGAGTTCTCCTCCAAAAAATTCTCTTATGTAATCAAGCGATATTCAGTTTATGAATGTTAGAAGCATTTTTTTCCCTCCATTGTGAAGCCTGAGAAGCATCTTGGCTGTTTTCTGTGACATTCTGGCTAGCTAATGTAACTGCACTGCTGTTACGGACACGTACCGTAAAATGTATGTGTTTGATACAGCCAGAAGACCAAAGAAGATCACTTGAGATATATTGCATTTTTTTTCAGGTGCAGCAGCAACTTCCTAAAAGGCTCTGCTATGGAGTATACACACGTTTAGCCAATGCTTTTGGAGAGATGTGTATTAACAATTCTCTCATGGCAGTGCCAAACATTAAAAAGAGTTGTGTACTGCTCAGTTTTAGCAAAGATTTCTACAAAGAAATGTTCCAAAAAAGAATCAGTTCCAGTTGCTAAGATAGCAGTTCACCAAAGGAGTTCAAGAAAAGCTGTGTGGCTGTGGCCATGTTTCCTTCTGGTTCCAGATGTGCCAGGTACCGTCCCATGCCCTCTCCAACCTGCCCAGCGCTGTGGGCTGGAAGTTAGCTGTTCTCCAGGCTCTAGCAGTAAAGCTGATCCTGCAACTCCTCTCTGACTTGGGTTGGTCTAAATAAGCCATATTAACTAGTACCATTGAAACAGGTCTTCTCTGGCACCGCTAGATATGAGTGAATCAGGTTAGGGAGGGCTCATAACAGCCCTACTAAAAGATCTGAAGGGGGACTGTGCTCCAGCAGAGACAAGGACTGTGCAGCTGGGGTGCTCTGAGGGCAGGAAGCCACTGAGCTGGCAAAGACTTGGGGGCAAGGAGCATGTCGGTCGATTCCCCATGCAATTCCTCCAGAAGAAACATCCCGATTCAGTGGAGCACTAATGCATGTATTTTCACATCCCTGAGATGAATGAGATGGAAACTGAGGAGAGACCCCAGCTCCACTGGAGCCTGGGGTGAAACTTCTGCTGATTTCAGCAGATCAAGATTTCACCCCTTATGTGTAAGTGCTTTGGCTGAATGGGCCCTGGGACCCTCCAGATGCTCAAAGCTAAGTACAAGAAGCAGCACTTCTGCCTAATCAAAGACTAAGTCCTTCTTACAAGGAGGAGAGTGGGCTTCTGTGACTCTACTGCATCCATACTTGGCTCCTATGTGGGTCAAGTAGTCAATGTGCTGAACACAAAACTTCAAAGGAATGGAAATCGAAACTGTCCTCTTGTATCTGCACCACCAAATCCACCTTTGGGGCTTGTAACACCCCAGTTACTGCTGTACTTAGGCACCTCATGTATTTATCCTCAGAACTACTCCATGGGATGAGGCAGTGCTGCTAATCCTGCAGTACTGGCAGCTCAGCAGGGACAAATGGTTGCACAGTGCCACACTAGTAATTCACCACCGGGCCTTCCTCTCCCACGGCTCAGGATAATGCTCCCATGCTTGAGACTATGTCCCCCCTCACCACATTTTACAAAAAGCCTATGCCTTGTGTATGTTGTGGGTTTACTGCAAGAAAAGAGAGCCGACTACCACATTCAAACCTGGCCTAGAAACCTCTACTCTTGCAAAAAATTCATGACATGGAGCTTTTATGGAGCTACTCTTAGGAGACAGAATTGGGTGCTGGAATTGATTGCTATAATAAAGAGGAAAAATTTGCTTGAGAAGCATTTGTAGGAAGCCAAACCTACAGACTGATGAAGGACTGGGCTCCAGAAGGGGCTTGGAGGGCTCATTCCTCCCATCTCCCAGCTCCTGAGCAAAAGGAAACGGTGACTGTTGTACACGGCAGGAATGGGCTGTTAGGTTTGCACAGCACCTAGCACCATCTGATGACGGTTCATGGCCAAGCCACTTCGGTGCTACCTCTCTGTAAATAAAACTGTCCTTAGCTTTAAACTCAACCCCATATAGTCCTTTAAAATCTGGGGTACAAACAAAGAGTTTTTCAGGGGCTGAGTGAAGCTAACTGGAACACTTTGCTCTTCCACAACTGAAAAATAACATAAAACCATGAAAAAATTGTCAGGAAAAGATCTTGGGAAGTTGCCTATTCTACTCCTCTGTCTTCTTTGTAACTCTATGGCATCTTGACCTACTTATACCACCTCTGACAAGGGCTCAGGGGTCTCTACTGAAAGAAATACTACAATCTCAATAAGCAACCTCTCCCATTTCATTAGAGTCCTGGTTAGAAAGTTTTCCTGAAGTCAGCCCTGAAACTCTCTGCTTCTGTTCTTCAACTCCTTCACCGTGGATGTGACAGAGTATTCCTATGCCCTCTAACAACTTTTTACATACATGAGGACTGGTATTAGATCCATCCTCAGCCTTTTCTTCTTTAGATTAAGCAACCCTAGATTTTTAAATCTTTCTTCCAAAGTCACCTTTTGCTCACCTTTTTCCTACTCTTTGCTTTTTTTTTTTTTTTTTTTTTTAAATTACCTCCCCTGTCCCTAGCCAAGGCTAGACACAGCATTTCAGCAGAGGCTTATCAGTTCTGAGGAGAGCTAAAGATTGCTTTGTAATGGAGAAACAGGATTTTGGCTAAATTTGCACTGAAGTCTTACTTGCAACTTGTTGTGTCATTTGCAGCTGTATAAGCACTACACTGGACTGAACCAGACCCAGACCCAGACCAGACCTTCACAGGATTTCATGATAAATACTTTTGTTTTGATCATAAACCACTGTAATTGCTATCCAAAATATTCTCTGTCTGCTCTATAATCTCTTACGAGCATATCAGGTAGAATAATGTCAAAAACCTTACTAAAGCCGAGGTGCATATCATCTACTAATTCCCATTACCCACAAGGCCCATTACGCAATCAGAAAAGAAAATAAGATTCGTTTGACATAGCATGATACATAAATATTGATTTCCAGATGCTTTACTTCTTACAGAATTTTTCTGAGGATTGAAGTTAATTTGACTTCTTCAGTAACTCCTCGATTCCCCCTTTTGCTTAAATAAAAGCATGATATTGCGCTTTTCTAGCTATCTAGTTCTTCATTCCCTCTCCACAAGTTCCCAGGAATGCTACTAATGACTCTGAGATAGCTTCAGCCAGTCCTTTAAATATCCTATGCAAAATTCATCAGACCCAAAGGATTTTAAAAATAATGAACTTAAATGAATTTCCTTTACCTATTCTTTCCCTTTTCTAGGCAGAAATCTTTTTTTTGTTTGTTTCTGACTTTAATCATGCCAGCCACATGATCACAACTGACGTTTTAATTGATGAGGATGTAGGAACCCCAGTCCACACATAGGCCTTCTCTGCATCCCTTTTGAGACTTTTCTGCCTTGTGATCATTCAGTCAACGCTGCCCTTGGCTTACCTCTTACTCCTAACACACATGCAGAATGATTTCTTCTTACCCTTGGTGCCTCTGCCTAATGGTCTTTCAGTCTGTGTTCCAGCTTTTCTTGCTCTGTCCTTACATGCTCCTGGAAATCCTTCACACTTAGTCCATAGTATCTGAACATGGCTTCATCCTTCTGTGCACCCCATGCAGATGCTGGTCAGTTTGTCTCCCACTGCAGGGCCTTTCCATTTCCAGCATCATCAAAGCCCCCTTGCTACCATCGAAAACTTCACTCACTCGATCAGCTTTGTGGCCAGTTGTGGTGGCCCTCCCACCATGAGTTCTTTTCCTCTATAATTATTACCTATAAAATTTACAGGCAGTTTTAGTCTTCTCTACATGCCAGGCTTCCAGCAAGTAAATGTATCCAGGCTGAGGCAACACCCCTCCTGTTTTCCCCCTGCCTGTTCTTCTTTTCATATTATTATTCCAGTCATGTGAATTATCCCACCAAGACTCTGTTATGCCAATTAAGTCATAATTTGGATGTTGTATTAAGACTTCCAGCTCCACCTTTTTATCCCAAATCTTTCTTCCATTAATATACAGACATCTAAAGTGTTCAGTGGATTGATTCACTACCCTCTGTGCCTCTCCTGTGACCCTATTATGAATACCAGAATCTCTGAAATTTTAGGCCCCTACCAGGCTGCTTTTGTTTATGCTCACTTCTCCCCCTGCCCCAGTCAACCCCTCCCTCAATCCTACTTTAAAGCCGTTCTAACTAGGTTAGCAGTTTGTTGGATGAGCAGCATGGAGTCAGTGCAGCAGAAAAACCTGAACACCTTCCAGTAGCATCTCAGGCCATGGCAGGCAGCACCCTTTCCTCTCCCGACCCTCTTCTCCTGAATAGCAGATCCAGCCAGCAGAGGACCTTTCTTCCCAGCAGAACAGGGTCATCACCTTCTCAGCTATTCTTTTATTTTGGGAGAGGGCTGTCTGCAAATCTCACAGCTGGGATGGGGTGTGTGATTTTTTCCTTAGTTCTGGGATTTAAATATCTCTCACTCCCTGGGTAACGTACCTGTTCTTGATCTCCACGGGTATCATCTGCCTCAGGAGGTAGCCAACTCCTGCATCCCTACCTGTGGAGAAGCTGTTTCCTTCTCCATTGCTGGTGCTGCTCCCTGCTCTAGCTAGCCAGCCTCTTTGTGCTTGGAGATGTCCTCACACAGTGCGTCCCCCCTGGTTCCCTTCCCTGCAGCTCCCTGACTGGCCACCAAAGACACTCAGGGGTACCAGGCACGTCTCCTGCTGTTTGTCTTCCCTCCCCCACATTCCTTGCAAATACAACCCAATACAGGGGCTGAGGCACCCAGGATCAGCATTCCTCACCTGGGATGCACCTTCCTGGAACAGACCAACATCAGCCTTGTCTTCATGTATGGATACAGCCAGACTGATCTCACTCCACCCTGAAAGTGAGAGGTAGGGAGCTGCTCTTCTCTAGGAACGAGATACATGCTTCAAGGTGAATCTTCTGTTCAGGGCCATCAGTACATCAGCCTGGGCACAAACCCACAACGAGATAGCTTCAGCCAGTCCTTTAAATACCCTATACAAAATTCATCATACCCAGAAGACTTGAAAACACCGGAGAAGGGAGCCTTACAGCTTCCACATCACAGCTAGCTCATCAAGCTGACCTGTTTGGAGTCCAGGCAACGTGAGTGCGTGTCCCGCTGCTTCTGTTCATGGAGGCATGCTGTAAAAAATACACTCCGGCCTCATTTTTGTAAATGTGCAAGATGACAAGGCCACCACCACAGTCAGTCTTGTGATTTTTTTTTTTCCTTCCAACTATGTTCTAATGAAAGAACATTTTGTTTAACATGTGAAATGGTAAATATCTCAAACCATCGGAAAACATACAATAGTTGCATTTTGTTATAAACAATGAGCTCTCACTAGGAAAATACTAGGAGAATGAAACCCTCTTCCTTTTCCTGTTGATTGTGTGTGCTATGCTCTCAGGCAAAATGGCATTTCCCTCCAAGACCTGATGCTCCATTCTTTCCCAGCACTTGCTGTTGACATAACTTCCGAAGTTATTGTTACTCTTCTTATTGATTATTATTGCCAATACATGGAAGGCTTATACCAGCAGCCAGCTCCTTCAGAGGCAGCTCAGACATCCTCACAAGAAGTCTGACCACACGCTCACAAAGGTAGGGGAAGGTGTGAAGGACCAGCATTAATAAATGGGGGTACCAACTGCACAAAAACTATTGTAGCCTATGCACCTGTTTATCTGAATGTGTTATTTTATACAGAATGAGGAAATTCTAACATTGTAGTTACTGCTTGGAACTGAGTTGGGCAGATCAAAGTGATAATTACCGTGTTCTAGAAATCCCTATTTTTGATGATGAGGTTTTTTAAGCCTATAACAACACACAGATCCAATTGCAAAAGCTTAAAATTGCCTCTTCAGTAGAAGCAGGGCTTTGATTTCATCTAATTTGACCCTTCTACCGCACTTATAAGTGCACTCCAGTGTAGCTAGAGATAAAAACTTTGAAATTTAAATGTGCAACTTGCAGCTGAGGTTGGATTTGCGAGCTAGGACACAGAGTACCTTTTGATGAGCAGCAGTTTTCATTACAGCTGTCAGAAAATACCTCCCCATTAGGAAGCGATGAGTACATTTAATTCAAGTCCAAACCTTCCAACACCATCACTTACAGACACTCTTCTGCTCTGTGAGTGAGGTTCTAATAATACGCTGAGCCATGTGGGACACACCAGGGTGATTAATGCTTGGATGTGAACATACACTGCACAGAGTATATATTTCCCCCTTAAATGAATATATCTGGTTTTCATTGATATTGAGGTAGATTTGCTCTGTACTTGCTCACATGAGGAAGCCTAGAACTGTGGGATCTATCATTCAGTAATAGCTCCTGATAACACTAACACTTGGAACATGGCAAAGTAAAAAATGTGAATTCATATTCACTTTTAATAAACTGGGGTAATTAGTCAGTTGAAGTGCAATAGAAAGTGACAGACTGTGACACATAAAAGACTGCAGACTGACAAAGACAGAGCTATTCTTCATTGCACTAACATCCGTTTCTTCATCAACATTGAATTTTTTCAGTCTCTTGGCATTTCAATTACATTATAAAATGAAGGGCTAAAATCCTGGCTCTGCATTTTTTCCTCTCCTCTTTGAGACTAAAGAAAAGAGATGAGAAAAACCCTCTCTGCCATTCGCTTCTGTACCCCCTGAAATTATGTCAGTGGGCCATGGCATCCACAGTACCCACGACACGTGCAGGAGGTGGTGTTCAGCACTGACGCCTTCAACATGCTGCCAGGACTGTGAAATCCCACCAAAGGGAACCACCTGGAAGACAATGAGAATGAGGAAAAAAGAGTAGCAAAAATCTTTATGAGTAAAACAAAATTAACCATGAAACTCAAGATGCCTCAAACACCCCTTTGCTCCTTGCTGGCATCTTTTCCCTCTGCACCCCCAGTGCCCAACACCTAAGGGGTGTCTAAAGGGGTGGTCAGGTAACTGATTTCTGACAGAAGGGGGTGTCACATTTTTACCTCACCTGCTCCCACTTTCCCCAGTGCTCCCATCCCTTGTTGGGCTGTGCCGCAGGGTGCGGGGAGCCGGGGGTGGCAGCAGGGCCGGCAGGGCAGTGCCCTCACCCATGCGGGATGCAGCCCCACAGTACCCCAGTGGAGCAGGTCCAGTGATGGTACCAGGCTCAGCCACAGCCCAGGTCACCAGGGTGTAAATGCCATCTCCTGGGCCAAGGTGGGAGGCCCCAGCAGGGCTTCTTTTCCCCACTCATCCCACATGGCTCTCTCACAGCAGCCACGTCCCACATCCCATGGCCGCGGCTGGAACATCAGCAGCCAAACCCAGGTTGGGGAAAGAGGCTGCAGGGTCTGGAGGCATGTCCAGAGCCTGGGCACCCCTTACCCTGTCTTGGCTCTGGTGCTTGCCGGACCCCTCTCTGAGCTCACATTACTCTCTGTGTCAGCATAAACCTAATTCCTTCCCCTAAAAAGGATAGCTTTCTGCTCAGTTAGCAAACTGAAACAAACCTCTGAAGGGCCCGACCATTTCCAGAGCCAGTTGGAAGCAGAAGAGGATGATCGTGGCACGGGGAGCAAGAGAGGAGGGTACGGAGCGGGAGGAGGGGGAAAAGGGGAGGAGGAGGAGGAGGAGGATGGGGCTGAGAGCTTGCCTTTGCCTTTCAGCTCACCTTTCAGGAGCAGCAGTGAGTCACCCATCTCTGCCTAAGAAATTCCTGGTTCTTAGTTTCCCCTTTTTCGTGATGATTTTTGGTAAGGTCCTCATCTGAGGACAGAAATGGTGTTATCTTATAAATGCACATGACGAGCCAGCTACGCTTGTGTCATATCAGCGGTTGGTGAGGTTAAGTCTGTAGAGAGAGAAGCAGTGCCTTTTATTAGATCACTTGAGACAATGGTGAAAACCAGACCAGCTTTTAGGGACCCAAGTCTTTCTTTGGAGCAGCCTGGTGACCAGAGCACTGCTACTCTTTCCACCATTCCGGTCCTCTGAAAACCTTACCATAAACCTCCAGCAGAGAAAAAGAAGTGTTTTTACGTGAAGAACAAATGACATTTAAATCCTTTTTTTTTTTGAATGACATAATTTAATGACATTTAAGGACATTTTGCTGTGCAAAGCTGCAGCTTGTTGACTGGTGAAACCTCAATGACTTACCTCCCAGGCGTGCTATTTCGTTAATTTTTATATATGGTTTTGAGAGCCTCGGATGTAAGGCACCAAGACTGAGCTGTATAATTTTCTCAGAAGCCTCATGGTCTCATTTGGTTCACTCATATGTCAAAGCAGCTTTTAATTTCTCAGTTGAGGGACTCAAGTCTTGAAATACCCTAGCAGCCAGAAGCTCCCCTTTAAGTACCTGAACGAAAGGGTCAGGTTTTCAACTGTTTCTAGTCTCCCGCAGTTCCTATTGTTTTAATAGAGATGTGCTGTTCAAAAAACTTAGCTCCCAGCTGTAGGCATGAGCACTTCTACTGCTGTGACCTAATACTTCACAGCGCAGTCACTACTTCTATCACCTCAGTGAAAAATGGATCTGGAGGGGACCTGTAGTCTAACTAGCATCCACAGAAAAATGGTGATGATCTGAACTGCCTCCGCTGCCTACCTTCGAGCCTTATTTTTCAGTGAAAAAGAAGTAATCTGTGCAGAAGCGAAATAAGCAACCGTGTATTTTGAATAGACCGTACAAATCTCAGAGAGGGTAAAAGGCAAAAACGTGTTAACAGTACTGTTGGAATCGTTCATCTGTGAACTGTTTGGTTGAAAAATGTAGCCCTGAGGTGTGCCTCTCAGTCCTTTCATCTGTCCCTTAGGCGCGCTGCAGAAGGTGCAGCCTGGGCGCTGCGACACGTTGCTGAAGGCACCTGTTCCCTTCTCCGTTCTCAAACTGGACTTCTTAGGTCTGACACCTTTCTTCTCCCAACAGTAAAGTGCTTTTTGGTAACTGGCTAAACCAAAATTTTGAATTTTAAGCAGTCAGGGATGTGAGCTTGAACCTGTGCTTTTAAACTTGATTTTCATTGTTTATAAATGCTTGTTTGAGTAAAAATAGGGCTGTATGAATTAGTCTTCCAAAAGACGCATGAACGGATTGGGTCTGAAGTGCAGGTCAGTTCCTCAAGTGGCGTTAAGTATTGACTTGGGTATCGACACTGGTGAAACGAAACCATTTTACACCAGCTGAGGGCTCTGCATCTGTTTTTTTAAATTCAGGGAACTTTTCACAGAAAGAGTTTTATTCTCGCCCTGTTCAGCCAGCTCTATTCATGATCAGAAACAAAGTGTTCCTCTGCCAGGTCACTACAGAAGTGAGATAAATGTGCAGATGATGAAGAAGTCTTTATCATAGTCTACTTTTAACCCTTTGATTTTGTTCGCTACCTCTGGAGTTATTCATCCTCGTGGATCACGTTGACTTTGGCAGAAAAAGTAAGGGAAACAAACTGGAGCCTGTTTTCACCTTAAGCAGCCAAGTGGTTAAAGGACTGGCATGTAAACAGCTCTGCTACACCTATCTTGTATTATGAAGTCCAGTGGGATTCTGCTTTAATCTTGAGAGGGAGTGTGAGGGGTTTGTTTTTCACAGGGGCTTTAGCCTACAGTTAAGTGCAAACACCTGCTGAAGTACTGGTAATTAGTAGGTAATTAGTAGCTAATGTTCTTAGAATTTAAAAAGAAAAGCTTACATAAGTAATTACTTACTATTTCTTATAATGTGCTGCTTTTCCTGAGATTTCATATCCCCAGAACATTTGCCAAGTTCCTAGGTTCCTCAACATACTAAATTGTTTATTAATTACACACGTATATTGCTTGTAGAAAAAATAAAATGCATTAAAACGCTGGAAACAGGAGTGAGTTATCTTTTAAATTACAGCACAAGACTCGTTGGAAACGACAGAATTTGCAGAGGGTAACAGCTTTAGTAGGAGCATTAATTTGGGGCTGGGGGAGGAGGGCGGTGGTGGCTGGAGCAGGGGAAGCAACAGCTGGGTAGCCCAGAATGAGTTGCTTTTTCTTGGGTAGGGGATGGAGACATGAAGCGAGAAGCAGCCCACGCCATGGGTGTTTTGCTCAAACCAGTAAATGCTTAGCACAGCTGTGGGCCCCCGATTGCATTCACACGTTCCCAGCTCTATTCACACTTTTCAGGTGTGCTAAGAGTTGGGGGCCGCTCTGGCTCTGCAGCGAAGCAGTTTGACTGGCGTTTCACCTCTTGGATCTTTTCTGGATCAACAGAAGAGCTGAAACATCTGCCTCGTCAAACTCTTTCTGCAGTCAGCACTCACCATTTTCATATCTGAGAAGTATTAAGGCAAAGCTGTGCTTCTCTCCACGCTTTAGACCATAGCTAACAGATGATGCAGCTACTGGGGCTGGGATGGCTCTCACCAGCTGCCAGCCTTGCTCCTGCAGCATGTGGGACATGCTTTATACCGAGGCAGAAGAGGGGAATGCCTGCTGAGGTCCATCCCTGACTGGATGCTCCTCACCATGCGTCCTCCTGTGGGACCCCAGCTGCAGCTCAGTGTGAGCCTCTTAGTATAGGGTAGCAAGGGACACACACCTCGTCCTCTCTGATAATGACTCTCCCATGAGGTGCAGTGCATATGAAGGCAGGATTAATAACAACAAGAACCATGTAAAGGTGAATCATGCTTCGACAGAGTAGTCCTTGCAGGGAAGAGGTTGAATTTTACCCCCTGATCTACAGGGCTGGAGGGTAGGACAAAAAAGTGTTGAGAGATCTGCCATCTTCCCTGAGCTCATGCTGTGTGGCAGGGCTCTGGGGACAGCTGGGTGCTCTCAGGATCTTCTCAGGTAGGACGGGGGCTTTTGGAAGAGCTGAGATGGGAAAACATCTCTGCTTTTTGAAGAAGCTCACCGATTTGAAGGACCAGCCTTCCAGACCATGGCCCCAGTGATGGTGGGGAACAGCCCTGGAGGTCTCTCAGCTCCTAACTTTCTTTATCCCATTTTACCTCATTTCAGTTAGGACTCTCTAAACGAAGAGCTTGTGGGGCAGCCTGGCCAGGGCTGTGGTGCTTTAACAGAAAGGTGATTCAGTTGAAGATGGAGCCACTTTTTAAAGATAAACCCTGAAGCTGAAGTGCTTCTTTTATTTCTACTATTCAGAGTTAAGTTTTGTTTTTAGCTTGGCTGTGAATAAGAAAAAACAAACAAACATTCACAAATTGGACTAATTGAGATTAAAGCTGCTGGTAGGCACCAACTTAGCATACAGCTTGGGCTTCCTCAGGGTTTTAGGTCCTCCAGCATTCTTATTAATCCTTTCCAATCAATTAAGCTGAATGCAAATGGCAAAAAGTAAAATTAAAAAAAAAAATTAAAACAAAGGGAAAAGTCACTTCCAAAAAAAACCCCAAACCCCAAACCACTCCAAGGGTGGGGGAGATTTGGCTGTTTCAGCCATACGTAGCTCTTGAGAAAAACACCCACATTTTCATGCAGAGTTTTAATACTAGCCAACTAATCTCTTTGAAGTGTACACCTTGGAAGGCTCCAAACCCAGCTGTATCTTAATAACAACTAATACCAACTCCTCTCACACAGAGGCAGCAACTCTCTGAGGAGGCACTTAAGTGCTAGGGCAGCATTTGTTTCCTGAACACCGGATCTGCTCTCTCCTGGTGAAGACAAACCAGGTGGTCCTTTGTCATTCACCTTTGCATCAGATTCATACATCATTTACTGCAACTCGGGACTCCCTGAACTGCAAATGGCATCGCCTGTCAGGACACAAAGAAAACCCCTGAATGAAGGCATCTTAAGCGATGAAGATTTTTGTCCCTGCAAAATCCTGATGAAAGAGTGGCTTTGTGTCTCTCTCAGTGTTTCTTTCAGTGAAAAAGTGCTAGCTTCATTTTTTAATTAAAAATAGCGCGTGCTTCATACTTATATGGTAATGATTTGTAAAAGTATTTATGTTTCCTAAATAAGCAGTAATTAAAAAAATTAAACAGCAAATCTGTTGTCCTTTAGGAGCTATTTCCTGCCACTGTGCTATGCACCAGGGATGTGTGAGGCTTCCTAATCATAACTGGGGACCGAAGCAGATTATTTGTGCTTCCAAGGCATTGGTCTATACATCCAAACTACAAAGTACCATCCCTATGTTTTAGTACCATTAGTGGCATAGGACTGAGAACAGAGTTGTCATGATTCACTTTAAAAGGAAAAAAATGTACCCCTCAGCCTGTCTATTTTAGTTCTTTGTTCTCATAGCTTGTTTCACTGAGAAGGAGAATCTAAGTTGCTGTGGAAGGAGGTATGGTAAGAATATTGACACAAGAGGATAGTCTTATATTCCTTGAATTGCAATAGAAAACTGCTTGAAAGAGCAGAGGAATACCACCAATCAGTTTAAGAAAGGAAGAGTAATTAATTCAAATAATTTTGAACACAAATTGGCATTAAAGTACAAACACAATTTGGCCAGGACATCGAATTAATGTACCTTGCCAAAGGGTTTATGGCATTAAATCATCTAATCTAGCCATGCTTTCAGACCTGAACAAAAGACCAATTCTATAACTCAGTCCCCTCTGTGGGTGCACTCCATGTGCCCTGGGGTTCCTAATGCAGTTTTATTTAGCTTTTCCAGAAAGACCAACCTTGAATAGACATCGTATTTTTACTGTTTCTCTAGCACACTGCTTAAGACATGTCTCACCATGAGGACTCAATTCAGTTGCCTAATCAGAAATGTCAAATGCTGTTTAAGATGCCCCATGGTGTCAGAGACATCCACGAGGGCTGGCAGATGTAACACATCACCAAGGGAAGGCTCATGGCTTTCTGGACCAGGAACTAGTTCTTGTCCCGGTATGTCTATTGGAAATGCCAGACTGGTGTCGTAATGAAGTGATTGTACATTTGAATTCCACTGTGATAGCCAGTTTCATTGTTATCAAGCAATATATTCTTACTATACTCAAATATCCTTTGTTTTGATTCTCTATGAAAATTTAGGACCAGATGGAAAACAGTTTTTCTGAGGCTACTACATCTTCCTGGAGAATTACTGGGGAGCTGAGCTGGATAATGGCATTTTGCAGCTTGATTCTTGAAAACTGGTTTGATTTCAGGTCAGTCGTTTTACTTTTGATGCAAACTGATGGTAGATAACAGAGCAAAAATACACATGTTCTTCTCTGTCTGAGTCTCAACTGATGCATCATTTACCCAGCTGATGTATCAATTCGCACATGAAAAGCTGCGCGCAAGTAACACAGGACAACGTTTATGCATTTTAGGCTAATTTTGTTCTGAGTTATATCCATTCCACTCCACTCCTTTCATTGGGGTTGACAGGTGTAAATGAGAGCAGCCGATTTTTTCTCTGTGAACTTAAATGGAAATGAATGAGATCCTTCAGGACTTGGTTGCCTGTACATTCATAATAATAAAGTAACCGCAGTGATCATATAATGGCTTCTTTTTCATTGCTGCCTTGGGGGACTAGCTCAGCTCACTTAATTGGTAACTGGTTGATGATCCATCCTGGTCAGGCTTGGCCTAGGTTAAACCTGGGGTAACAGTGTGTAAAAGTTGCAACCGTATGATGGCTCTTCAGTGTAGTTGAGTATACAAGTATTACATACTTAGAGAACAGAGACACCTCTTGGGTTTACAGCAAGCATGTGTCCTTATCTGAAATCCCAAAAGATAAACACAGCTCATTAGCATCCCAGGTCAGTCTCAATAGCAAGGATCTGAACTCAAGTGGGCTGAACTCCTCATTTCCCCCATGTCTGGGCTAAGGCAAATGAGTGAATCTGCATGGGGGAAGGCAGCAGTCACAGGCTGCTCTTGGGAATCCTCCTCCAGGGCTCTTGAAAAGCCTCTCTGAAGCTTACACTAAATGTACATGCAACCAACTGGACAATATAAAGCTAAGAACAGGCCAAAGAAGGGGCAAATGTCGTATGCATCTTAACAGTTAATTCTTGCCTAGTATTTAGCGAAGCTTTCTGCTGCTTTGAACATGTTATTCAGAAGCATCTCTTGATAAAGACTTTTTTATAAAGACTTATGGCTGCAGACACATATTCACCACTACCAGAAATTTTAACATGTTTACATAAATAAAAAAGGCTCACAGCCTCTGGTCTTTCAAGAGCTGGGTGAGATGAGAAAATGGATAGTGCATTAAAAAACCCCACACTACCAAGTACTATGACCTCAAGGAGATCTTCTTTTGCTCAGCTCATGATGTGCCTGTTGTTCTGGAGAACCATGATTCCTGTATCCTGGTCCTCTGTGGATCATCTATCATAGCATCAGTGGTTCTTTTCAGGATATCTGTCATTATAAGAGTCTGAGAATGACAGTGGATGCCTAATGACAGCCATTGTGTACAGCCAAAAAGGGGGCAAAAAATATTTCCAGTAGTCAAGCAAATCAGTTGCTTATCTTGAAAGAGCAGCTCCAGAGCAAGTGCAATCACCTGACTAAATCTAGCAATCACTTGTTGACTAGAGGGGGTAAACCTCTGAGTGAGTCAGATAGTAGAAGAAGTGATGGAAGTCATAAAGTTCATAATTAATTACATTATTTCCAGGTCTTTCTAATGATCAAAATTTGGATTTCTTGCTATCAAGGAGTTCCTCTCCTCCCTAAGTAGTGCATTTGCATCATCTTTATGCTTATATACGATTGCCATGTTTACTG
>NW_009270000.1:3073986-3103771 GCF_000687185.1 Egretta garzetta | reverse complement strand
AATGAAGGTAGCAAGAAGAAAAGAAACACAAACTAATGTAGCACTTCAACAAGAGCCTGTGTTCCAAAAACTGTGCAAAAAACTTCAACTGTGCTCTTTGGCTTACAGCATGCAGTGCTCTACATTTGGAGGTGGCACCCATACAAGCCACACTGATGTCATGATTGCAACATCTAAAACCTCTGAACCCCGCCAAAGATTTCCAACAGAGAATGTGTGCATCTTACAGAGACTGCAGCAGCATCCAGTCTTGTTTTGTGTGGTATCTTTTGTTAATTAAGGTCATGTCTTAAATCCAGGCTTGGTTTTATTGCTTAGATACACAAAAAGCTGTAACAAGGGTGTGACCCTTGTTTGAAGTCAGCTCAGCAAGCCTTGCCGGCCCGAAGAGCTAGTGTGATGGGAAAGAGAGGCATGAAGAGCTGAAACAATCTCATTGCAGTCACAGAACAGATCAGTTTTGAACCCTTGTTTCTTAAACCCAGCAACGATTGCTCACAAGCCTTCCTCCATGACAGAAATGGTCCAGACGGAGGTTCTGACTTCAGCAATGATTGCCACAACACATTCAGGTAATGTGATGTTAGTGCCCTACACAGATAGCTGGGAAGTAACATGGATCCTAGCCGGCACCAAGATTTCCCTGTCAGTGTAGCACGCTGCTTGCTTTGGTGCTCATTAGATGCCTGTAAATGCCTGTCAGAATTTATGTCCTGCTTTTTTTTTTTTTAATCCCACTTACTTTCACGGGTCTTGTCTCTTTAACCACATAATTCAATTATTGAGCATGAAAATATTTCCCCCTTTATTCTGATTGTTCTGTGGCTGATGATGGCGTGAGGTGCCATGATGGAGTGCACTCAAGGACCTCTTAGATGAGCCTATATATTTGCATTGCTAATTTCCTGCCTTGAGAGGGAAGGCAATGGTTGACTTTGTTCCTTGTTTGATTCATAGATCTGTCTCGTTTTACCGAGGATTGATTTGTGTGTCGGCCGGGAGGGGGGCTGGATATATGGTTTGAATTGCCAGCACTTGTGCACAAGTGAAGTACTGCTTGTTTGCAAGCAGATATTGAAAAAAGGGAAAACAATTGCATTACAAAAGAATTGTTAAGGCGTTTGTAAGGGAGCTCCGTATGTAAAGACCTGCACAAAGAGACGCTTTTGGTCTGTGTGGACCAGAAAAGGGAGATGATCCAAGGAGAACTTAGAACGGATAGTTTGAAGCAAATGGAAATCATTGATAACAGAAAAAATAAATGCTTTGCATGGGCTTAGTGTTAACATCGGACTCTTATGATGCTGGTAGGATGCATAAAAGCCATAAATCAATGGAATGCTGAAAAGAAGAATGTTTCTTTAACAAGTGGTATAAGACTTGGAGGCTTAGCCCAGACCAAGTACAAAGTAGAAAGCCTCACAAAAAGTAATTGAGGTCCCTGCAAAATATTTCAATTTTTTATTGATTGAAGGCAATTATCCCTTAATTGCATATTTAAATGAGGTATTAGGAGGTTTAACTAAGCAATGCCTCTTAATTGCTGCTGCACACTAGGTGTCACAGATTGTGTTTATTTCATATGTTAATTAAAGAGAATGGGTATTTTATTTTATTGACTAGCGGGCTCTTCAGGCTGTACTGCTTAGGACCGAGGATGTCTCAGGTGTCCACAAGACCCCGGGTATTAATGTAATCATTAGAAATGTTCCAGTTTTAAATGAAGAGGTATATCTCCATTTCATGGATATTTTCAGCCACTTAGACCGTACGTAAGGAGGGGGAGGGAGAACCTGAACCCAGGTAATGTTAACTCAAACAATACAGAAATGCTTAAGTGTGGGCACAACCACGGCAAAGGTATGCGTGTCAAGAGCACAGATCTTTTTTGTCTGTGCTGAACACACAGCTCTGAGACAGTGAAGCGGGATCTGATGAGGCCGAGGTTTGAAATACCTGTCATGCTTTCCAGGCTACGGCATTCATCTTTGAGGTTGTGTCGTACAGTCACATGTGGTACATACCTTGGAGTTAGCAGCCCCACCACTGCAAGGTTGGGGGAAAGTGTCTGGATCCCACATGGAAGTTCTAAGCCGGTTTTTGGTGATAGCTTTACAGGAATGGTGGGGTTTTCTGAAAAAAAAAACCAAACCCAAAACACAAAACCCAAACCTTCTTGTATGACTAACTATGCAGCTGCTGAAAGAGTGACATACAGGTAGAGCCAAACATTAAGGTGGGGTCGAGCTGTGTGCTGGTATGTAGTACAGCACAGTACAGGGTCATACGCTTCAGGCTCTGGTAGCATCCACTTTTTCTGTAAGACAAAAATAATCAGCCAGAAAGCATTGAAAAGGCAAGAGACAAGGTATTCTGTCTAATCACAGGACTACTATGCTGTATCTATATGGAGGGGGCAGATGGACAGATACTGCAAAGTGGCCAGATACGAACCTTCTCCGGGACAGAAACCACACAGCCGTGTTAGTGAGGTTTGCGCCTGAGCTAATAAGGCCCATTGGGAGGCAGAGCGTGTTAATTCAGGAATAATATAACACTCATGCCGTCAAACAGCTTCTGGATCAGAGCAAGCGTAGCTCAGAGCACGGGCAAAGGGGACGCGTCTGCCCGTACCTGGAGCAGCTCGCCAGTGTGGTGGGGCTGGTGAGAAACCAAAGGTGGTTTCAGGGCATATCAGACATGTGCCTGCTCGGGGCATGGAGAAGCTCTCAGAAATAGGTGTAAGGAGAAGCAATCTGGGGTTGGAACTAGAGGAGAGAAGAGCTGCCAGAATGACCGGGGGTGCAGCCTATCTTATTACAGGAAACTCTGTAACATAGCGTATTTTGTCTGGAAAAACAGAAGCAGATGGCAGGATCCTCAGCAATCTTCAGGCACAGGCCCTGGGCGATGGGCTGCGTCCTTGCTGGAGGAGGCAATGATGGACTTGCAGCAAGAGAAGCGGCTCCTTCCCACACGCCAGGTCTTGGGGCTGCTGCAACAGCAGGGTGCAAGCGGGTGGAGGAGTATGGAGGGGATGAAGAAGCAGGATCCCCCAGCTGGTTCTGGGGGAAGGGGTTTTGCAGGAGAAAGAGAGAAATTCACAGACCCATTGCCGCTCTGCCCAAATTTTTTCCACCCCAGGAAAGACCCAGGGACCCTTCCCAACTTCTGCCCAGTTCCCCCCCGGTTTCTGCTCCCTCACCAACACCTCTTCTGCTGGTCAGCATTAAAGGGATGGCTATTTCTGTATTATTGTGTATTCACACAGGTGGCGTTCATCTATAAAGGTGACAGGAGCTCAGCACCAGGAAAACTGGAGACCCATGACAGCAAAAAAGGCAAAATTCACATGAGAGTACATGGGCATAAATGGGCCTTGAATTGATTCAGGCTGGAAATTGGGTGCATCTTAACTAAACAGCAGAGCAGTGAGGTTCAGAAAAGGCCTTCCAGTTCCCTAACTGGAAGAAAAAAGTATTTTGAAGATGGAGCTGAACTGGTTTATTTATTGAATCAGTAGTTAGTGTTTTGGAGCTGTTCATTGGTGCCAGGGAATAGGTCTTCTAACTCTACGTTCAAAGGTAATATTCCACAAATTGTGTTTCTGGTGTGGTTTTCTACCTTTTGCTGAACATATATGGGATTTTCAAAGAAGCACCAAAATCCCATGGCTGTTCTTTGAGCACAGGGCATCTGGCTTTCTTTTGTGTTTCAGAAAAACCAAGTGGAGCCAGTAATGATGGGATGATCATGGACATAATTTCTGCCTTCCGTCAGAATACAAAAATACAGTGCCAGAGTAAGAACCATCAGTATGAAGTATTGACTGGACTGTTAGACTTAACAGTGAATTTTCTCTCTTTTAAATGTGTTAAATCTGACCCTAGATTAAATTTAAACTACTTTGCTACAGCATAATCCACCAGGGACACCCTGACTTTCCATCGACTTTAATGGAGCCTCTACTGAACAATTAGAGCCAAGCGCAAAATACGCTGTGTGGCTGTAGAGACGAAGTGGTTAACATCCTTTTTTTTTGGTGGGTAATTTCCCCTTTTAGTTCTTACTGTGTCATTATAATTACCAAAGCCCAAGGGTTCAAATCTGAGCTAACAAAGGGCAGTGGCAAGATAGTTTGTGTGTTGTTACTGCTGCTTATTACATCTATCATTACCATCTCACCATGACCTTGGGCTTCTCCCACTGGTTTATCAACTCTCCTCTCCATCTCATATGTCTGCTGTAAGTTTTTTGGGGCAGATCTGGTGGTTTGGTGGTCCAGACCTACAACAGGACTTTATTCTACATCAAGGCCTGTAGCAGCAACAGCGATACAACTTTTAGAAAGACGGCTGAGATGCATGCTCTAACAGCAGGTTGTTGGAAAGGTAAATGCTGCCGTGTTGACCCTGTCCTCCTGGGGGCCTGCAGCTGACCGTGACAGGGCCACACGAGGGCTGAGCTGTACGTGGCAGCATGCTACGGGACTGGGCAGGGAACACCTCTGCTATGCCTCAGAATATAGGCATCGTTGTGGATGTAGGGACACGCAGAGTGAGCTGGTGCAAGAACTCATGCGAAAAAGAGGAGGCTTGGATATACCTCCAGTTCAGTTTTGAGAGAGTTCAAGCATGGATTGATCAGTTTCATCAGCAGGACAATTCCCTCCAGGACAGACTGTCAAGCTGGGAAGTTTGGATTTTCTCATCCTCTGCTGCAGCCTGTTGCATCCTTTGCGGAAGTCCAGGCATGGATGCCCCAGCAGCTGCAGAGGCTTCATGGCACGTTGGTGTCTCCCATGCTCTGCTGGCGGCAGGACACAGGTGAGTCTCGGAAAAGCTGAGATATTTTTGTCTAACTAATGTCTTTGGGCTAATGCAGGGCATGTGTGGATGGAACGTAGCAGCTTCTTAAGGATGAAAGGGGAGATCAGACTGGACAATTCACAGTTCCCTTTTGGCCGGAAATCTGTGGAACAATACACTGTCCCTCGCTGGGCAAAGACTTCTGAGAAGCCCATAATTTAGCCCATGATGTAGGAGAGGTTTAATATTACAACACGCAACACAATGGCTTGAAGAGAACCAGACGGGTCTTGACATCACCAGCCTTTTCTTCCCTTCAATTCCCCAGCGCGGTTGCTATTGTTCGAGCCTCATCACTAATGGCATTGGAGAGGGATCCAGCATCGGCCAACTGCTAGGGCTCTTACCACTGTATCATTATTTCTGCTCCTAGTAGATCTAGACAGGACCATGATCAAAATATCACGGGCTGACAGCAAGCTTCTGCTGCCGCGCGAGGAGCTGAACTGCTGTTTCTGAGGCAAGGATGGAAATTTCAACGTTAATCTGGTTCCCATCTCTGGAACTATTTAACTGCAGCATACAAAGCGTTCACAGTACACTGGGAATTCAGTCGTTTTATGCAGGTCAGCCTTATGATGAAAAATTTTATATCAAAATGTTTAACTTCAAAAGGGTTAGATTCAATTTCCCGGTGAAGGCTCAAGTCAGTTCTCATTTTAATCTCACCTGCGTGCCTGCCCCTAGGTAAAATTTCATTGTATTGTCACGTTTGATTGTAATAATCGTAGTCATTTGGCCAGCAACGAAATCAGAGGCCTGAACATTCCTGATGATTTAATCCAAATTCAGATCCAGATACCTCGCCTGTCCCATTTTTGAAATGAGTGGAGCCATTGATTTGCACCTGGATCATCAAATTAGGATGTGGCTCTGTCCTCCGAGGTCCTTGCTTCTATCTTGCCTTATCTCCCACTCCCCAGAAAACATTTTTCCTGCTTAGGGCGGCTGCTCTGATGACTGATTCTGAAGCTGCTGAAATAATGCGGACTCTTCTCTCATCCAGAGAAGCCAGTGGTGCCACATTGTTTGTGCCTTTCCTTTCATAAGTAGTCCATGAATATGCTTCCTTAAGTCACTGAAGGAAAATACTTCCAAGAAAAAAACTCCTGTCTTGTCTTTAAGAAAAATATTTGGACTGGTAAAATGCATTGTACTATGAAGGATAGTTCCAATTTACAAACTCATGAGCTTATGAGTGGAATAAGCCTCCATCCTTATCTTTATGTTACAGCAATGGCACCCACATACGATAAGTCTTTGCTGGCAGAATTTTGAAAAAGTAATTCCAGTGCAGTGAATATAAAATAAATACTATCAAGGAAAAATATTTTTTGCTCCCCTGGAATAGAAAACATTATTGAAACTGTTGGATGCCTCAGGAGTCTATTCATGCAAAATCTATTTCTGCAGTCAAAATATATTCTATTCTGCAGATATTTTTTCAATATGTGACTGAGACTTCAAGACAGAAAGAAATAGCCATTTTGGCCAGGAAAGAACTGGCATGCGGTCTGGTTTTAGGTGAGCGTAGATTTTTGCATGAAAATTATAGTAATTATGGGTATTTGTAAACAGCGATTTTTGCACTTTAACGGCCTAATCGCATGGTCAACAGCTGGAAGTTGCTCTATGCAGATTCTTACCTAACACATAATAAAAGTCACCCTTTGCTGCATTTCCACAAAGAAACAAATTATAGCACAAAAAAGACCTGCCAAATGCAATCTTTCATCCTCTTCTGCTTCTTAAAGAGGATGTTTGAATATTCTGATTTTAAAAAAAGGGTAAAACAAAAGGAAAAATAATTTATGTATATCTAAAACGTGTGTCTAAAGAAAAAAAAGAATGGAAAATGCTGATGTATATGTACTACTTAGCCATTTATTGTAATATATGCATTTCCTTTGCATTTGCAAGTTCATATGTCATGCATGGTACACATCTGTTCCTTTCATTTTTAATTCTTTTTTAAATACATATTTTTAATTTCTCTCTATTGTTTTCTCAAATGGTTCCATTACAGCAATTTAAAAGCATATCCAACCAGCAAAACCACACGAAATGACTCTTGTCATATCGAAAATCATGGCAATCTGATGAAGAATTTGCTATCTAACTGGAAACAACAAAACAAAAAAAAACCACCCAGAACAAATCTGACCAAACCTGTCTTCCCCCTAGACTGCTGGGAAACACCGCAGTTTAGCATCCTGGTCCCCAAGTGTCCCAATCCAGGCATAGCTCAGGCAATTAGAAGTTGCACTAGCTGGCGTTGGTGGTTTGCATTAATTTTTTTCTTTGCATTTAGAAGTCCCTGGGAAATAAAAGGGCAGTTGCTGTAGCTCAGCTGAGAAATGGTAACTTCAAATCCTTAATTTGCTTGTGATGAACACCCTTTATCCTTGGGCTTTCTAATAAGGTGCTGTCGATATATATCACTTCAAATCTTCTGCATCTTTGGCCCTGTTTCTCTGCTGAACAAGCTGACAATTGTGCTGGGGATTTTCTATAGCAAAGTTTTCAAAAATGAGTGCATAAAAACTCATGATACGCCCACAGCTTCACCAGGAGCTGGGCAGAAATGCACAACTCCAGCCCTCTCTCTTTCTTGCCTTCATAGCTACTTCCCTTCAGTCAACTCCCTAATAGTTATATAGATTTTGTTAATAAGCATCGAGTTATATAAAGCTGCACACCCATGGGTTAATTTGTGTATAGAATCAGTGAGTTTGTATACGCAGTTTCTAATGTCAACACTAGCTACTGGAACTCAAGTATGAATTTAGCCCAAAACTTGCAGTGGAGGAGAAATGAACGCTAGGGAGCTATGGAGGAGTGAAAACCATGAAAAACTCTAAAGCCCCTATAGAAAACTAAATTTTAAAGGATCAGCAGCAGAAACCAAAACCACTCAGCCCATGGGGCCCTGTCCCTGGTGCATGCTGTTTTAGAATCATAGAATAGAATCATAGAATTGTTTAGGTTGGAAAAGACCTTTAAGATCATCAGGTCCAACTGTTAACCTAACCCTGCCATCCCACCACTAAACCATGTCCCTAAGCACCTCGTCTGCCCATCTTGTAAATACCTCCAGGCATGGGGACTCAACCGCTTCCCTGGGCAGCCTGTTCCAATGCTTGACAACCCTTTGGTGAAGCGATTTTGCGGGTATGAGTGTGGGATGCCAGTCTTCTGGGGCTGTGACTTGGACCTGAGCATCCCTGCCAAGCCCCAGCTGAGAGAGAGCTCAGAAGAATGGACTGGCAATGCTCTGGCATAGAGCTTGTTGCACATAGCTAACACCAGCCTGACATTTGGGGCTGCCTTCCAGGTCTGGGGCAGCCACAGCTGCTGGTGGAGGCTCCTCCTGGTGCAACTGGGGCAGCAGTGAAGGTTGCCCTTTCTTTCTCATGCTGTTACAGGGACTTCCCAGCTGCTGACCACGCTGGAAGACGCAGCTCTCATTTTGCACTTACAAGTCTTACCCTGAGGCTCAGTCTTACCCCTTTCTTACCCCTCAGAGCCATCCTCCTTTCACTCAGCAGGCACTTGGCATATGTTTGGGTTCCTTTTGCTCTTTCTCCCTTTTTGCGACTGTGTATGTTATTTCTTGTTAATTTATGAATTGCTGTGAGTCTTTGGCTTGACTCTTATTAAATATTGTGCATTTTAAAGGTGTTTAGTTCTTTCATTGCTAGTATTAATCGCTTCACTATCAATTCCCTATTCCCATCTGTTGTTTTGAAATAGCATTATATATTATTATGCCTCTTCATTGCTTCGGCTCTCTGTCACAGCTGACTGCTTGTTTACCTCACCCTCTGTGGAGCTTCCAAAATCCTTTTTCTCCCTTGTTCTCATGGCAATGCTCCAGTTACTTGAGTCCTGGTGTGTTCATCAGAGGTTCTCCTGGGTAACCTGTAGGGCATCTTGCTCCAGAGCTTTAACCATCTCTCTCAGTTTCTCTCTCTCCTCCTCCCCAGCTACCTGTCCTGTCCCTCTGCTGAAGGTAACTGCCCTGTAGTAACGCCACCAGAAGTGGATTCCCATAACACGGACACCAGCCTGACATCTCAGCTGAAATCACCAGCAGGGAGAAGAGTTACTGAGAGGCCTCCACTGACTCCATTCACCTTTGACAGGTCCCCATCAGGTTCTCCAAGAGCACCCATGGGAGTTGATTGGGTATTTCATGGCAGAATTACCTTGGATGTTTCTGTAGTATCCCATTCACTACTTTTCCCCCTGCTTATCCCTTCCTTCTATAACATTTTTGTACCCTTTTCCTGCCTAATTGGCCTCCCAATTTTATTACCTCTTCTTTCCTCCCTGCTAATAGCAGGATTGTTTCCACGCTGTTTTGTCACTTCACTACTACACCTATTTTCTCCTCCAGCCATCTAGCCAACATATTTTATAGTTGTTTCCAATCTTCATGACCTCTAATGTCATTCCTGCCTAAGTTTCAGGCTGCTTAAGTTCTAGCATCTGAAAAACAAGGAATTTACACTTTAAAGGGACAAGAAATGTCATTAATAAAGTGGGTTTTTTTCAATAGCCTTTCATAGGACCATCTATAACTTGCATTTTACTCCTTGCAGTGCTGAGGGCTCAAGAGCAGAGATGATAATAATGGTAAACACCACTTCAGCCAATGTCACCCAGCACTGCCATCTCTGCGATCTCTTCTCTGCCGTTCACTGTGACCTTGTCAAAATTATTTCTACATTATAGTTTGTATGCCTGTGTATATGCAGAACTGTAATCCTTTTCTGGAAGGGAGAGACATACTTCTCTGTTTCAAAACATAGTTGGAAACAGGAATGTCAGTCTGGCAGAGGGTTAGGAATCACCATGCTATGCAGGCACCATGTGGTATAAATCCTGTCATATGGGGACCAAGCTCTGTCGTTGAAAGGAGCCATCAACTTGATGTGTTGACCCTGTTCTTCCATTTGGAATGATGTTACTGGGTTAGAAACCTTTTTTTTTTTTAAATTTTTCTAATTTCTAAATTTTCTAAATTTATTGGAGGCCACATTCTGTCCACTTGTTCTCACCCAGTGGATGGCTCAAGTAGACTTCTTTTGTTCTCCTACAACAGGTATTTACATGCTGTGTATCCATAGAGGGCAGGCCTTCAGTCTTCACTTTGCTAGATGAATATGCTGAGCTCCAGCTTCTCCAGCAACTGTCTGATTCCCAAGTATCTTAGTAGCCTTCTCTACATCAATTTTAGTTCAAACTTCTGTGTTTTGTTTTTTTTTTTAATGTGAGTGGCCAGGAGAATAGACAGTATTTCAGATCTTGTCCCAGCACTGTTTCATACAATTATCTTAATACTTTTCTGTTTCTACTGGGACTACCTTGCCTGTCATGGGCTGGATTTTGCCTTTGCAGGGTGGGTGCCATTGGCAGCTTAGAATCATTCATGCTCTCAGTAGCTGCTTTACCAGCTTAACTGCATCTCAGTCATTTTTAGCTGATGAGAGCTCTGTTTACAGCAGCTACAGTATCAGTCCCTCAATGCATGAGCTTGTGTTGCATATGACTGAATTGCTTTTCTTTTATTCTGTTCCTTGAATGCATCTATTCCTTCTGTCTGCTTCCCTATTCCTCTTCTGTATTTACATTTTCTTTTAGGTATGGACAATCATTAGTATCACACTCAGGATCCCAAAAGTAAGCACTCTCCCTATTTCTATCCAGGAAATTGGGAAATAAAGAAGGAAGATCCCAAACCTGATCCTGGAGAAACTTCATTCATATCTCTCCTTCAGCCCAACAGTTCTCTCTTCAGTACTGCCCATGGTAGTCTTCCTTTCAGCAGGGTCCCACTCAACAGTTCCTCTGTGCATCCCTATTTTCTCTAGTTTAAGAAATTATTTCCCATCTGGCGCCTTATTAAATGCTTTGCTGAAGCCCAGATAAATTATACCTACCATATTTTCTTTGTCTAGAAAATCATTAATCCTTTAAAAATCCTATCAAGTTAGTCTAAAACAACCTACTGTTAGCAGCCCCAAACCCTTTGGTAATTTTTTTTAGTCCATTCCCGGTTTATCTCCATGACTTAAATTACTTCTTTCTTTCAAAATTTGTTCCAAAGCCTTCAGACATTTGAGGTCAGGCTAACTTGTAATTGTCAGACCTTTTTTCTTCTCCCTCTTAACTATAGGTACTGCATTTGCTGTTTTTGAATCCCATGAGTTGATTGGTTTGTCATGAATATCTGCGGCCGTTCTTGTAGTTTCCTGTGCCAGTTCTGTCTGAGTTCTGAATGAGATTATCCAGTTCTTCCCAACTGGAGATGATTAAGCTCTTAGATTTTTGCTGTTGTTTCCAATGCGGTAAAACCTCATTCCCATTACCTATCTTCTCTTTGCCCTTCTGTTCAATGCAATTACTCTTATTAAAGTTTGCGTTAAAGGCTATTTCAGTAGCTCTTTATCCAACAGGACCATAGATCCTTCTTTTTTCCCCTCTTGCTAGGAATACAGCTTTGAGATCTTATTAGCACCAGCAATTTGAAGAATCCTCTGGCCTCTTCCCCATCCAAGGCCCGGACACACGCAGTGTGTTGACTTTGGCAGCTAGGGCGCTCAGAGCACTTAGTCCATCAGAGCTAGCCCTTTGGAAATGGAGAACATTAGTTTCAGCCTTACTTTTGTTTATTATTCCATTTAATGTAAACTGAATCAAGGCACAATCATTTGAGCCAATGCTCTTTCTCAGCTCAGGTCTACTAAAAAGTCTTCATTGCTTACCCAAACCAATGGAAAATTCCAGTCATTCTTTTAATATCTTTCTGTAATAAACGCAACTGTATGTATTATTTATAATTGTCTTCACCAGCTACTTAATTTCAGTGATGCCAGAATGGCCAGCAATCTTTTTAGGAGGCATTTTGTCTTGATTGTGCCTAGTAGAGAGGGATAGAGAGCCTGGCAGGCAAGAATAACCTTAAACATAAGCGGAGATGATTGAAATTTGACTGTGACAAATTCCAACCTTTTTAGCCCAGATTAGGATGAAACATAGAAGTATATATATTAAAAGGGGAATGTTTCCAGGTCAAATGAACTGCTCAAAATGTTTCATTTTTTCTTAAATCCATTAAAACTGATTCAATAGTCTTTTCATTTGTTTTTCCCCTCTGGTTATTTTGAAATTTGACAAAAAAAAAATCTGACCTGCCACAGATGAAAACGACTTTACTATTAAATTTTAATATTTTGATTCTTCCTAGAAAGTGTGTTTTTAAAATGACTTCCTATGCTGTTTCATACCAGGCAGTGGATTAAAAATATGCTCACCCTGTAACAGATATAAAACAGGAATGTGAGATGCATGTGATCAGTCACAGCTAAGCAAACTCTGCAAACCGCAGAAATGTTAGCTGAATTACTCTCACTCTGACCTGGGGTTCCACTAGGTGTGTATCTATAGTGCATGCTTCTGCTTTACAATCACCGCAAGTTTGGTGGCGTGTTTCCTGGGAGGGAAAAAAAGTCCCTTGATGCAAACACTATGCTGACTGTGGTAGATTTTGAGGGCTGGTTGTCTCTGCAGAGAGGATGGTCCTAATAAAGAGGCATCTGGGCCTTCTTGTCTCTTTTCTTCTATTAAGATATGTCAGGCGAGGCTCTGGACAGCTGGATTGTAATGTTTTTGCCCCCAGGGTGTTTTGGGGTACGGCGGTAGGAGAGTGTTGCTATCTCCAGGAGCCGGTGAATCTGAGAATATGTCTCAAGGATGAAACCTGGAGAAGTGCAAAGAATGATTTCATCTTGATTAATTACACAGTATTGATCCTCTGTGGAAAGAGCAATTATCCCAGACACTCTTCTCGCTGAAGTGAAAGCCACGGGGAAAGCCACTCTGATAAAGAGGATGAACGTTTTCCCTCCAAAGGGCTCAACTGGTTTTATCCTCAGGGTCTGCAGTGTTAAATTTAGACTCAAAGGAAAAAAAATCAAGCCATAGTGTAGATGTGCCCAGCTTTTATCAAGTGCAGCAGAAGTTGCACAGACAAGTGGCAGGGTTAAAGCTTGACTCCAGTCAGTAAAGTGTTAAACGTAGCCTTGTGCATCTTTTAATGAATGGCTTTGTCCAGAGTTTTCAAAATCCACAAAATCAAAAAATCTTGTCTGTTGAATGTTATCTTAATGAGGATGTCGTTGTCCTTCACTCATTGCCTTGCCTAGCTGTGGATACCTCCTCCATAGGCACTGATCTGAAGGATGCTGGGTTCCACCCTACGCATCAATGAAATAAAGCTTATTAACCAAAAATATGAATCTGTGTCCTGGTTTCGTTTGGGACAGAGTTAATTTTCTTCCTAGTAGCTGGCATAGCACTGTGTTTTGGATTTAGCATGAGAAGGGTCTTGGTAACACCCTGATGGTTTAGTTGTTGCTGAGCAGGGCTTACACCCGTCAAGGACTTTTCAGCTTCCCCTGCTCTGCCAGGTGCACGAGAAGCTGGGAGGGGGCACAGCCAGGACAGCTGGCCCCAACTGGCCAAAGGGCTATTCCAGACCACATGATGGCATGCTTGGGGGGAGTTGGCCAGGGTGGGAGGGCAGGAACTGCAATTGCTGCTTGGGCGTGGGCTGGGCATTGGTCGGGGGGTGGTGAGCAATTGCACTGTGCATCACTTGCTTTGTATATTATTATTATTACTAATAGTATTATTGTTACTACTACTATTTTACTTTATTTTATTTCCATTATTGAATTTTTCTTATCTCTTCCAATTCTCTCACCCATCCCACTGGGAGGAGGGGAGTGTGTGAGTGGCTGTGTGGTGCTCAGTTGCCGGCTGAGGTTAAACCCTGCCAATCTGTCAGGTGCCAGCTGTCTCACAGAGATATGTTGACATTCTCATCTCTTCTGATCTTGCAAGAAGGTGTGACTCTTGAAATGTTTTTTTTTTTAAGTTCAGTGGTGTTTGTATTAATCTACAAGATGTGCACATTGATAGAATTTGTTGTACTGGCCTAAGATTAAGTTTATGCTCAAATTAGAGCCCATTCCTTTCCCTAACATTTTTTCTTTCTTTCTTTTTTTTTTTTTTTCGCCAGGCTGCATTGTTTAAAGGAGAAGTGTTTCCAGTCACCAAGGAGCAGACCCACCAACATCCAGTCAAATCAGTGCTAATCTGTACCCCTTGTGCTTGCTCTCTTTGGTGTGCCTGAAGCTTGGCCCTCCATCACCCCCTTAGTCCAAGGCTGCTGTGACCCTGCAGCCTTCCATGATCTAAAGGCCTGAGGAGTTTTCAGCTTTTTGTCAATGCCATCATTCTCTTTCTGACCTGTTGAGGTAGGCAAGGAATTTGAGGTAGAAGCCCTTCCAAGCCCAGCTGGTCACACGGAGTCTGTGCAGATCCCCTCAGGGATGTTGCCCTTGAGCTAGCTATCTCAGTGCTCTTTTTCCCTACTGGGCTCCTGTGTCAAGAATCACTCGTGTTTGTTAGCCACTTGTCTTAACAAAGCCAGACAAACTGCTAGCTTGTGCCTGCTGCTTCCGTAGCATAGCTTAACCATCGGTTCTCTTGCTGAACCCATCTTGATCCCTTGTTTACTGAGGTTTTGTCCTGATCCACCACCCTTCTTTTCCTCAGTTGTTGACCACTATGGGAAGCTTTACAGGGAGGTTTGTATGCTTTGAGAAATCTTTCAGTCCTCTTTCAGTCAGTGCCATGCCAAACACACAAAGCACACTTTTCTCCAAAAGCTGTCCCTACTTTTTAAGAAATAAACTGCTCTGTGCTTCTGCTCAGATTCTGCAAACTACAATTCCCATAGTACCACTCAGAGAAACACACAGCTTTGGTGATGTCAGTATCTTGTACTCAGACACAGTTGGGATTTGGAGGAAAACAATTTTCTAGGTATGTATAGTATCTGTAGATGACTGGCTTTTGTAGCAGCAAGCTGTATATCAAAATATTTTCCACTTTGGGGAAGTGGGTGAAATGGCCAATGTGATCGTAATGCAAGCTATAAAAAGATCAAAGTTGCAGTGCTCTGCAACAGCATCATCCACGGAAATGTAGCAGGAGCTCTCTGGAAAAAAAATGTTCATGCAATATATAAGACATTAAAAATTCTGTTACATTACTCTTGCCACAAAGATTGTAATGAAAATGGGAAATGGCACAAACGTAACCCATTCTCATTACAATCGTTAGATTGTAATCTTGTGCTCTCCTTCTCAAGAGAATGCTAAATGAGATTTTAAAGTATGGAAAATAAAGGAGCAAATAGAAACTGGAAAGCAAAAGAGGTGAGGCATGATAGACTGTTCCTGCATTCTTATGTCCTTTATTTTTGCAGTAAAGTAGGAGACAACAGTATGATTTCAAAGAAAGATGTATGTGCAGATAGATGTATTTATTTTTTCTTTTTCTTTTGAAAAGATATTCTTTCAATAATCTTATCACCTCCTTCATTCTCACTTTAAAAAAAAATCCCCCAAAATAAAAAAAAGGCAAATTAACAACTCGGAGGTCTACATCAACAGGCTTATTTTAGCAGCGTAGAATTTGCCCTTATCCATCATAGCAAGAGCTGAAGGTAGCACCTCCCAGTGAGAGAGAAGAACTGTGTGACTTAGGAGACTAGCAATTAAAAACCTGTCAGTCACAGGTTTGGATCCAGCCATGATTAGATAGTGACCGAAAGTTGTTAATATTAGGCGATCACTACGGAAGGAAGTGCATGGCCTCATTCTAATCCCCATGCAAGTATTTAAATGACATGCTGTAGCTGTCACTCAGTGGTGCCATTGGTGCTGCCAGCAGAAGGCTAAGCACTAAATGAGTAGAAGAAGCGATCTAACCCCATCTCCTTCCCCCTGACGGTAGGTCACGCACAGGGTTTGGAGCAGGTGTGACAGGTAAGCTCCTTCCAGAGTCTGATGGGGCAGGAAAGGGAATTCTTGCCTCTCCTTGGGCTGTGCATTCAGGAGCTAACGGGACCTCTTAAAATATTAATTAATGGAAAAAATCTGGTGAAGATTCAGAGGCAGAGCCACAGCAAAGGCTCGAGACCCAGCGTTTAACAGCTCTGTTTTGCTTGGAGAGTCAGTGGAGGTGAGGGATCGTTGTGCACAGGAGTCAAAAGGGCTCCTTGGTCATTGCGGCTATGCCCCTACAGAGCCCATGTGGCATCCATTCCACACAGCCCTGCAACAATACATCCTCATAAATATCATAACACCTCCATAAGAAAAGAGATGCATTTCAGACAAAAGATTAAAAGCTACAAAAGCTCTAGCTTAACCCAGGGAGAAGGTAAGAAAGATTAAAGGCATGAAAAATAATTTCAGTCTTCGCAGTTGTTCTGGAGATACGTTTTCTTGTCTGGCCCTGGATTTTATGTTCACCCACTGTTTTGCTCACTCACTCTGTTTGGTGTGGGTTTGGGTCTTTGAGTTCTTTTTTTCTGTTCACTCACTTTGTGTTTTGTCCACCCACTGAGTTTATGTTGCGACCCCATCCTGCCTCTCTTCCCTTCCCTTCCTTCACTGACCTTCCCCAAGGAGATGGCCATGGGCTGCTCTAAGTGAAAGCAGAAGAAGGAACATGTCCCTGTGGACAAATCATCTGTCATGGCTTCATGTAACCTTCCATCACTCTTTGCTTAATGGAAATCCTAGGTAAAACTGTTTTGCTTGCTTAAAATCTGTCAAGAAATTATGAAGGAAGAAATCTGGTATTTTCATGTGTTTATACCAGAATAAACCTTCTTTGTCTTTGTTGTTTGCAAACAGTCTCCAAAAGTCAGGGTTTTTTTATTATCCACATATAGATGTGGAGGTGACATGTTAATGATTTGGCCAGCTTTCTAGCTGAAAACCAAAGCTACTCTTCAAAGAACACATACAAATCTTGTCTGTAACTTCAGAATGACTTGTAGATTTTTCTGTAATTTTGGTGAAAAGTGTTTACATCTGAGTTGACTTCTTATTTGTAAGGTTGCACTATCATAAAAATGTTTATCGCTGAACTAGAATTCCTGACAGCTCTTCTATGTTATCTGCCAAGAGATTTCAGACTGCCGAGGAAAACCTGCATTATGGCTGGCTGTACTGCATCTGGCCTATGATAAATAGAGGACTTTTAATTTCCCAAATATCCAGTCCCTCCAACTCCACAACCCACAAAAATTAAAAATAAAATCTTCATTCCAAAGCTTAAAATTAATTTAGTTTCTGTTGTAGTACTGTAATAAGTAGATCTAATTTAACCAGTCAGCAGTTCCTTCCATTGGACATTAATTTTTTAAAGTCTGCAAGTTAATCAACCTGGTTTATGGTGAAATGTGTTTTTACACCAAAACTCCTCATTATTTCTTTTTTATTTTTCTGTTAAGTGTCAGGGGTAAGTGAAAATAGCTTCTGAATATAAAAGAATCAATTAATGTTTCAATATAGGGGGAAAAAAAAAGTTGTTCCCCAAATGGGGAACAAATTTTGTTCAGTGCTGCAGACTGTTTCTCTTGCAGCTGTCTTCAGAGCGTGATCTGTCAGTGCCACCTGTTAACTCGTCTGGTCTTTACAGGCATAATATATGGTCAGGAAATTAAGAAAATCCTGAATTTTCTCTTTTTGATTTTAATAGTCCCTCTGAAACGTAAAATTAGTCCCAAGGATTCAGGAAGCCACATCCTCGTATCTATTAGAGAAGAATCAATCAGAGGACACGGATTTTAGGTAGCAGAGTGAGCTATTTGCAGGTAAAGATGAGGCTTTGTGCCTGAGAGGTAATGTCCAAATCCAGGCCTCACTTTGGACCAAGCCTTTTCAATATCACCCTGTAGCTGCAGTTGACATTCCGGTTCTCGGTTCCTGCCCTCTGAGGGAGGGCTTCCTGCAGGAACAGTAGGGGCAAATTCTATGTTGTTTTAAGCGGGTGCATGGCAAATCTGCTCAAGGACTGTATGACAGTGTTGTCCATGAGAGTAGGGGACCACACGAGTGTCCCTTATGCCAAAATGCAAGCTTCTAAAGGGAATAAAAAGTGTAAGCGTATCCTTTCGGCTCTCTCCTTTGTTTTTGCTTCTACGTCGAAATTCAGCAAATGCAGTACATTTGTTCCCTGGACCTTCAACCCATCATGTCTCCTTTCTGCAAATCAGTTTGCACCTCAGTGTGTCTCAGCTGCTGCAATAACTATAATTCCAATCATAGCCAGCCACTTTAATGGGCTTCTCGTGTCCATCGGGAAGAGCTATCCCATATGCAATGTCAGCTCCCAGCACCTAGAGAGAGCACAGTCTCTCTGCCATGTTTTAAGGAGAGCTGCAGTTCTGTGGTGACATTTGAGAGCTTTCATTATCTCAGTGCAAGAATCTCTGGGGCACACTCTGGTCTCTTAACGTGTCCTTGTTTAACGGCACTCCTTACCTTTGGCTGCCGGTGCTCAGCTAACCAAGTGGTGGCAGAGATGTGTATAGTCCCTCTTAAATCATTCTGATTTTCCCAAGTCCCTCTGCAGTTTTTTGATGGAACATATGGCAATGTTATGTCTATTTGAAAAAGCCTTTGCATCATATGTTTATACAACTGCTCACTATCCCAAGACAAAAATTCTTTCCTGTTATTGCCCATTTGCTGACTAAAGAAATTATCCTCTTTATGTATTCTGGTACTTTACCTTGATACCTTACATGTTTAATTATGTAGTCTTCGGTCCATAATCCATATGATTCACTCACCATATAATACAACTCACATCAGTTTTATTTGGCTTAACCCTTGTCCTTCCTTTCTTGCTTGCTTTCTTTTGTCAACCTTTGGTACCGTTTGGGTCCTGGCCTGACTCCCATGAAGATTTCTCTCCTCAGTGACAGAACAGTGATTGAGTCCAGTGACACAGGACTTCACTCAAGGGACAAGAGTTCCCCGTGGTTAAAGACAAGACATTAAAAAAAGGAAAAACCAAACAAACCCCAAAGGAAACTCCAGTTATGTACCACATAAAGGGATAGCACCAGAATGGAGAAAAGGGAATGGGTTTTGTGGCTACAGAAACAAAAGGAGAAACAGCACTCTGTGTTTGGATCTTCTTCTTTCTTCCTCTGTGCTGCCAGCCAGTGACTTCAGTCGTCCATGGAAATCAGGGATTTCCACCAGTTTCAGTGGGAAAGTGAGTTGCACACAAGTTCTTTCCATTCTCCCATTTCCCAATCAGCAAAGCAGGAATAACGATTTTTCTCTGCCTTGGGTTAGAGGTGGGTGAGGCCAGAAAAACTCTGGAATCTTTTAAGAGTGAAAACCATTTTTCCCCTGAGGTCTGATTTGAAAAAAGCCCAAGAACCTGAACATAAAGCTGTGTGGGGATGTTTTTTTCCTCAGAAGGAGCAATGAAATATTTTTTAGAATAATGTTTAAAATGGGCTTTTTACAATTGAACTTCATTCCTTCGAAATCCTTTCTATGACCGCTGACTACTTCAGATGAAGGGACTTTATTTCAAAGCATGCGATGTTAGGGAAATATGTCTAATATACTGTGGAACTACAGGTAATGGGTTCAATTTCTGTTGGCCCTTTGTATCATACTGTCTCCAGTGCATCTTAATGGGCATATCTAGGGACTCTGTGCTCATTTTTTTAGGCTTTCTAGAAATTTGGGCTTCTTCTGTCTCTGCATTATTACAAAGGGTATCTATTTACATGAGATTCCTGAGCTCTGCTGATATAACCATCCTTTTTATTTACAAGTCAATAATATCAAGGCTCTCTTTTCAACATTTTGTTCTTTGCTCTCTTATTTTAGAAAATCAGTCAAAAGGCAAAAATCAGATGCAAGTATTTTCATACTTGTTGTAGCTCATCTCTCAAACTAGGTATATTTGTCACCACAGTAAATAACAAATTTTTACTTGCAGTATATGCCCATTTTGTAAATATACCTAGCAGCACTTCCAATACATTTCTGGTTTTTGATGGAAACACCTTCCAGTCTTTTTCCTTTATATTGTTTTTTTTTCAGAAAACGTGTTTTCAGGTGGTGGGGACAGCTGCATGGTGAATGAAATTTATTAAGATCATTCTGATACTCAGCAATAGCGTAGTAGTAGCTGTGGTAGAATACTACAGAAGCAAAATTAAAGGTTTATAAAATATATTTCCTCCTCACAGGCATTTTGCTTCTCTGAGTCCAGGATGAACTGGTCACACTAGATCCAGTTTTACCAGAAGAGGCTGGAATCTGGTACCAGAGCACGTAAAATCCCTGTGTTTGCTGTGGTTCAGCTGATCAGAAGAACAGGCTTTGGGGGGAGGTCCAGAGTGATTCTGCTCTGGGGAAGGGAGAGGAGGGCTTTTACCTTGGGAGAGCATAACCACCCAGTCTGACATCTGAAAATGGCAGAAGGGTTAAACATCCAATAGTGGGGGAAAAAAGAGGGCCAAGGAATTTCAAATGGCGATTTAGGACTCAATCCTGGAAGCTACTCATTGTAGGTGGACTTCTGCACTCGTGGCCAGTGCGGTCACTGTTGGCCGTGCTAAGGGGATGGTGGAAAACTCTTTGGATGCACAAGACACATAAAGATGCCAGAACGCTGGTGGGAGTTACTATTCTGACTCAACGTTTTGCTCTTCTTTATTCTTGGGCTACAAGACTATCCAGCTTCTCCTAATTGACTTGATGGTCTTGCTGGAAAAAATGAGTTGTGATGGCTTTTTTCTTCTCTTGAATTATTTACAGGTGGAAAATATCTGCCTTGCTGGATCTTACCCAAAAGGCACTAAAATGTTTCTTGCAGCCTGATACTACGCTTTTCTCCGCTTTTCATTAGGCTAGCAAAAAAAATTGTTTCAGTCAGATCTGAATAAAATTTCTTTTCTCCCAATTTTTTTTTCTTCTGGTTTAGGGAGTGAAACAATTATTTACACCACCCTACTCCTGATAGCAACCATATGTCTGGACTGCAAAGCAATGAGCCTTGCAGTCTTACTTCTGGCAACTGTCCCCTGGCCACAATGGCATCCCTCAGCTCTCCTAATGGGAGTAGGTGCCGTGGAGCCCTTTTCCTGCCATTGGCACTTCCCAGCTTCCAGCATGTTACCTCATTTGCCACCACTGTCCTCCAGCAGCTGTTGCAGCCAGCCATTTGGTAGGCTGTGTGGCACAGGTGATGTCTGGAAGCCCAAAGATCTCAAAAACTGTGATGCTGAAATGGGTCAGAGATTAAAAGAACAGGGTGATTGAGTGAGTTTGGGTATCTGAAGTCCCATCAGCTTGGAGCCTCTGCAGAACTTGCTTGTGTCCCCTGGAAAAAGCCATGATACAGAGACTCACCCCACAGCAAAGAACTAAGAAACCTGCCTGTTGGCCTGGCTGAAACTGTTCAAGGAAGATGGATACTACCTGGGAAATTGAACTTGGGTGGAAACTGCTTTTTGTCATACAATGCAGTCTCTCTTCCATCTTCTTCATTTTCCTCCTTAGGAAAGCAGAGCTGTGCTTTAATAAAACCAGCTAACCTTCATTTATAAAGGGGCTGAAACTAACCCCAGCTGTGCTGGGAAAGCCCTGGTGAACTGCAGTGGAAATGCACTGCCTGATGAGATGGAAGAGGATACACGGAGGTCCTAAGGGTGATGATGGTTTAGAAGACTGAAGTTTAGTGGGACGTTGCTGGTGACAGTATGAGAGGGTTAAAGGCTCAGTGAGCTCGGGATCTGAAGCCATCCTCCTGCTCACGCAGCCTCCATGTCCGGTAGGAGACCCCGTGAGCGCCTCACCAGCTCCAGCCCCTGCGTCCTTGCCAGTGCAGAGGCTGGAAGGACTTGTCTCTTGCTACCGAGCAAGGGTATGATTTCTTCCAGCTGGGTGGCGTAAGTGGAGCAGGACTCAGCAGGACGACTTCTGCCTTCTGCAAATATGCTGAACTCGGCCCAATGTGAGCTCTGTCTGTGGAAAATGCGGTAGGAGGCTGCACTGTGGAGCTTTTATCAGCTGTGCAGATCAGAAGGGGAAATTTCACTCTATTTCCTCCCATTTCTAATGCCGCAATATTTCAGTATTGTGCTTCAACCCGTGGTTCACAGCTGAGTGGTAGTTTTATGATTTTATGAGGCCTCAGACCACAGTGTCTTTAAATGTTCTATAAAATATACAGGTTAATCACCTGACCCCTGCAAACTTCTTGGAAGGACTTGTATTGCATTAGCTAATGCATTGCAATGTCTTACTGGAGCTGCAGAAAAACATTTTACATGAAAAGCAAACCTGTCAAACTTGTAGCTTTGCTAACTTCGCACAGAACAGAACAAAAAAAACCCCTTTAACCAGTGCAAAACAAGATAAAACCACAAACTTGATGGCCTTTCCTGCAACCTCAATTGGACATTGCAGCTCTATGCTGTAATCTCAGAACAGAGCCTTTATCATCCTGGGTGTACTAGCATTGACCCATAACACAGAGTCTTAAATAAAAAGCAAACCATATTGTCAAAGCAAAAGTCAGTATCTCAGCAGGTCTGGCCTCAAGTGTGGGAGCGTGAAGAGAGAAAACAAAAGCTCAGAATAAGGAAAAGGCTGGATGGGTTCGAAGGAGAAAAAAAAAAAAAAAACCAACCTCTAGAAAAATAGCAGGGTGGAGCAGAAATAAAAATACTTTGGACAAGCGAGTCCCTACAGACTCCAAAGTACGAGGGAAAAAAGGCCTAATTCTTGCCTCTTCAGTGCCTGAGCTGATGTGGATCAGCTGTGGTGGGAGAAGGGCTCAGAGCTCAGATTTTGAAACATCTGCGCAGAGGTGGTCCAGCAAGACCGCTGTGGCAGAGATGGCATTGTGGAAGATTTGGGCCAGGCTGTAATTTATGGGCAGACTGCTTTGGGGCTAAATAGCTAAGGGAGACAGCACCGCACTCCCCCTGAGGCAAGTGACCGATGCTTCCTTCTTGCTCTGGACGGGGGGTGGGATGGGGTGGGGGCCACATTGTTCTGGGGCAATCAGTCCCGAGGAGAGCAGAGCCATGGTCTGAGGTCCTTCCTGCCCTTTCCAGTAATTCGCATGCCTGGCTGAGTTAATGCTGGGCAGCTCCCATTCTCCCTTGAACTGAGCTTCTGCCCATCTGCAAGCAGAGATGGATGCAGAGGCATGGCTGAAGCCATAGTGCTGTCCAGAGACAGGGCATGCACTTCTCTCCGTCCACAGCCCTGCTACACGGGTTTGTTCCTGTTGCATGTCCTCTCCCCCTCTGCACTGAAGCCACGGGAAGAGACTCTCCTTTCCATCACTTTGTGCACCCTTGCAAGAGGCAGAAGGCACCCAGCCTCCAGCAGATACCTTTGAGAAAATGCTGGTTCCTGAAGCGTTTCTCACAGCTCCAGGAAAGGCTATTGGGTGTTCAGAGGCTGGGAAGCTGAAGGAGTACTGAAAAGAGGCCTGAGGAGAGTGAGGCTTGGTTCTTACTGTGGAAAGCCCCTTGCCCAAAAAATATTTAATTGGCAGGGCTCCATGCAACTGAAATGCATTGTGACCTCATTCAAATTCTTTCATGCCAGGGTGCCTTGTTTCCTACTTCACCTATTCCTTGGCAGTTTCATAAGTGTCATTAAACTCACTTTAGAAGGGATGAATTCACCTGCAACAAAAAAGAGGTGGCTGCATCCTGGGTCAAAAGTTTACAGAGCTGTCTTGCGCTCTGCTTCAGTAAGGTCCTTTGCTCAGAACTGTTCATCTCTAGGGCGAGCAAAGTGTGTAGACCCACCTGAAGTCCCATCTTCAAATGGTATCCCATCACAGAGAGACCAGAAAAAGGGAGGGGAAGAGGGACCCATCTCAGCACCAGGAGAACTGGCTGCACTGTAAAACCAAGGACAGTAGGCTCTCTGGTGAAGCTGGCAGGTTTTGTAGAGAATGTGGGGTTGATTTTTTATTTTTAAAAAAAGAGAGTCACTCAGTCTCTTTTGTGTATTCCCTGAAATACAAAATCTCCTCACTTAGATGAGCCAGGTGGAGCTGAAAGTCTTACTTCAAACCGTAGCTGGAGACAGAAGGGGTTCACATCTACTAAGCATTATATGATGCATTACAATAGAGCCATACAGGGTACTGAGTAACAAGATAACTTTGGAGTAATATATTGGTCAATCTTCTTTTTACCTTTTGAGACCCTTGCTGATATGTTGGTCAAAATGGCATTCATGCTAGGGAGTTTCCAAATTTCTGTGCACTGTTTTTCTTCTCTAAACAGCCCAGCATGCCCTGATGTGCTGTGTGGTTGTGCACCCCACTCAGCCCCCTTGTGTTGTCCCTCCTGTGCTGCTTACAGCTGCCTTTCCTGCCAGCTGGCCAAGGTCCACCTCCACCCAAGGCAGAAGTGCCAAATGGCTTAACGAGGAGACGGTTTCAGCATGGTGACACTTTTATTGGTGGGTGAGAAACGGAAAAGGCCCTGGAATTGCATATCTGGCATGTCATGAAATTAACACTCCCCATTAGGAGTCAACCACAAGGTAAATCACCTGGCTCACACTCCATAAGGACTCAAAGTTAAAAACCAAAAAAGATGATAAAGCTTTCCCACCAGGCACCAGGATCCCATCACAGAGCTCTTTGCTTTGCAGATGATTGAATTGCAGTAAAGCATTTCAGGCAAAGATGATGCTTTACCTTGGCTCGGAGATCACCCCAAGAGCGCAACTTTGTGGCGACAGTTTCTAGGGTCCTACCAGCTCTCGGTAAAGCGTGCTTTGGCAAGCAGCAACAACCACAGTTCATAGGCACTTACTCATCCTCGCACTAGTCTGCCCCAGCAATCCCTAAATGCGACCACTGTCCAGCCCCACAGGCCTGGAGATACCACATGACCGGGCTGTGGAAACATCTTACCCATTCCTCATCCCACCAGAAACCTGTGACTGGCTTTCAGCCAGGTCTGCAGGCTCCCTGCATGGGTACGCCATGTCGTGACCGTGAGGGCTAGTGCTGGCACAGGGAGGAAAGCAGTGGAAACACACTGCTGGGGAGGGCAGCATCACAGAAGTCCAGAGCAGTTAAAGCTGCCCCCAAGCTCGTACAAAGGTGGTGGACCTGTGGGAACGAAACTCCAGAACAAGGATAAAAGCATCGTTATACTGCTTGGGGATAATAATTTGGAAAACTTATTTTTTCTCATTCTTTCAGTATTTTTTTTAGTCTCTCTTCCTTTCCCTCCCCCATAACACCAACCTGATGAAAAGAGGAGACAAGCCTGAGGAAATGACTGTTGTGTCAAAGACGTTGATAATGGACAGACAAATAGCCATACAGCAGCTGCACCTCAGTCCTGGAAAGAAAGACTGCTTGTGCACAACTGTTTGTCTAATTGCAGGTTTTATTAATAACTATTAATTTTGCAGAGTAGTACGTGCACTCAGTAAAAGACAGTGATTGTCCACAGTGTTCAATTTAGTATATTTATTGTTATTTATGAAAAAATCATTGAAGATGTCTTTGAATTCATGGGTCTGAGTCTTGCACGATTCATTGAAATGCTTGGCATCACTGCCATAAAATACACACACTGAAGGTAATAAAATCCAGCTACGCAGTACAGTAAAAAACCCCACAAAAAATATAATAAAATGGACATATGAATCTTGATAAAATCCGTGCACCACTATGCTGCACATTCACACGAGATGTGCAGTAATCCTGGATGAAACCTTATGTAAAGGCACATGCGGTCTTCAGAAGCAGCGTAAAATGCAAAGGGGGAATACAATGCAGCCCTCTCTGTCTGATTATGCATAACTGTAACACTCCATCGAGGACTCCTCCTTGGCCATGTAAAACATTCTCCACTTCAGCAAACCACTCCTAGCGGGTGTACTCCAGGTTCCCTTCTCCAGCCTCGCAAAGGCTGGGAGAAACTGGGCATGCCATATCATAGCACTCATCAGCCTCCAGGTGTGATGTTCACTGCCCTCCTCTATCCATCAGCTTCCCAAATGCATGTTTCGCCATCACCCTACAAATGTAATCTGCAGCTTCTAGGGAGCATTTCTGGTCTCCTGTCCCACTGATACAGTCCATAAACTGGAGTAGCAGAGAGGAAAGGGGGGGAGGGTCTCCCAAAATGATTGGATTTCCATAGCAGTCACTGGAGCAAACCAGCCCAGAGCTGCTACAGATGCCAATATTACCAGCCTTCCTATACCACTAGAAAGACACCATACGTAATGGGGGGATCCATGATGATCTATAAAGCCTTTGAAGCATCACAGCAAAGCACTCATTGCAACATCAGTTGTTCATGAATCATGACACAAAAGGGCAGAGGACAGACTTACAGGGTCCTCAGTGGCTTCAGCACAGCCTAGAAGCTCTGAGTCCCTTCGTAGTGGCCAGCCTTACGACCCAGTGCAACAGCACCTTCTGGATAGCAGCATGCAACTTCCTTACGATAACCACAGCATTTCATCCCCCAGCTTGTTAGCTCAGTCAGTGCTCTTGCAGGTAAGAGCTCCCTGGGAGATTTTCTGTCACTAAGCTCTGAAGTGAGCTCTGCACAGCCTTGCAGAAAATAATTTTTAATATGCTGAAGTCTGGCTTCTGTTTTTGCTCGCTTTGGATGTGCAACATCTCCTTAATCACTGCTCGACGCTGCATGCGGGAGCTGGACCATGGCTGCCCGCTGCCAGAAAAGACCTTGGAGAAGAATAGCACCCCCTGCCAGGCACTGTCTCACAACAGCAGCGGGAAAAATCCCACAACACACACCGCAGAGCCAGGGTGTGGGGTATGGATTACTTTGAAGCCTCCCACTGGTTCTGTGGCATCAAGGATTTAAGGCAGGGACAAACCCTGGCAGGATAGTGGTGTGGTTTCTTTGTTCCAATCCTGCTTCTTTGCAGCGGGTTGTTTGGTGCAGATACATAAAACCTGTACCAAGCATTCAGGTACAGATATGCCGCAGATAGGTGATGAAGGGCAAAGACCACATAACCACTTCTACGGCTATATAAGACAGCATCAAGGAGACGAGGAAATGGTTTGTGGGTACCTACGTGCAGGGAGGGATGTGGGTGAGGAGAGTTAAAGCAGGGGAACAAAATTTGAAGACCATCTTCACAAAACGGCAAAAAGCTGAGCACAGAGAACCTCCCACCAGGGAGATCCGTGAGGATTTAGGAAAACTTCCCATCATCTTAGTAAGTGACAATGGCTGGGTCATTTAAAATTAGTTGTGCCAAGCCCTAGCAAAGTGCAGAGAACTGGCCGATTTGGGGGTGAGTTTCATTTTCACAGCTGAGGGCAAACAAGGTGATCGGTGCGTGTCTGCGCTTTGTCCCAGCTCAGCTGCAGGGCACGCCTGCACAGCAGCATGGAGCTGTGAGCGGTGCACTAGCGAGCAAGAAGAAACAACGCTGATGGCCGGTGTCCCGGGTAGTGAGTTCTTCACTAGCATTTGTGCCCCTGTAGTGTTCCTGTTGCTGCTGTGCAGGCTGGCTGCAGGGAAGCTAAAATGTCCATGTCTGCTTCCACTATTATAGAATCATAGAACCTGTTAGGTTGGAAAAGACCCTTAAGATCATCAAGTCCAACCGTTAACCTAACCCTGCCATCCCACCACTAAACCATGTCCCTAAGCACCTCATCTGCCCGTCTTGTAAATACCTCCAGGCATGGGGACTCAACCACTTCCCTAGGCAGCCCATTCCAATGCTTAACAAACCTTTTGGTAGAGAAATTTTTCCCAATGTCCGATCTAAACTTCTCCTGGTGCAAACTGAGGCCATTTCCCCTCGTCCTATCACCCGTTACCAGGGAGAAGAGACCAACACCCACCTCACTGCAGCCTCCTGTCAGGCAGTTGTAGAGGGAGATAAGGTCTCCCCTCGGCCTCCTCTTCACTATTCCTGACACAAGCCAGGGTGCTGTTGGCCTTCTTGGCCACCTGGACACACTGCTGGCTCGTATTCAGCCAGCTGTCAGCCAGCACCCCCAGGTCCTTTTCTGCTGGGCAGCTCTCCAGCCACCCTTCCCCCAGCCTGTAGCGTTGCATGGGGTTGCTGTGACGCCTTCATTCATTGCACTTGCTCACCCTCTCCCAGGGCTCTCATGCAGACCCCGGCCAGGCTCTGGCTGCCTCTGTGCTCATGCCGTCATTACTTCGCACTGCTCAGATATAGAGAGGAGACTTTATTTCTCTGAAACCACAGCGGTAAAGTTCCTGAGGAGAGATGCAGAGAAGCAATAGGGATGCGGATGGGTGCTCCACTGAATCTGTCCATGCCTACATATTTCTCTGGGAAAGGGCAATGCAGGCCAGTGGCATGGTTCTCTATCCCACTTTCTCCCTGTGTAAAACAGGAATAATGATGTTGACCTAGTTCACTGGGGAGCCTGGAAAGGCCAGTTAATGTTTCTAAGGCTCTTTGAAAATAAAAAGGTCTGTATTGGTGCTAAGTGTTATTATTCACATGTTGTAATTCCAACCTGTGAGGGACTTTGCTTTAGTAGGAGATTCTCAGTTACTCCAGCAGCTGAAATATGGGGTTTCGTATTTCATCTTTAGCTCTACACAGATTAACAGCGCACACACAATTTCATCACAAGCATAAAGATAAAGGTGAAATCCACACCCACGTTAGGCATTGCAGTGCATCGCCTTGGTACGGACAAGCTCTGTCTTCCAACATCTGTGAAAGTTTAGCTGAAGTGAGGTAGAAAGACTTTGTACCAGCTAACAAAATCAAGCGTTTGTGAGCTCGGTCCTGCAATCTGAAATTTTCTGTGGGCTTTAGCAGGAGCTGGAGTAGTGCCCAAATCAGAAAGGTGAAAGGTAAGGATTTTACTATGCAACAAATATTAAGCAAGGGAGCGTATAAATATATAGAAGGTACAGAGTGGTTTCACGGAGGTCTTCACTTAGAAGTTATTCACCTCTCTCCAACAAGATCAGCAACACAGTGTGCCATGTGTAACTCTAAAAATCATAAAAATATCAAACAGGTTTTTTTATAACGTATCATGCATTCCTGACATATATTGCTGTTCTGGCAGTGACTTATATGCTGCACATTTCCAAGACCACCGCTTCTCCTGTTTGGATTATGCTGACCTCCCAGAGGAGATGACTGCATATTGGAATCTTGAGCCAGGTAATGGAGAGAAAAAAGGACGGGGCTCGCATTCCAGCGGGGTACCACCTCCCCAGCAAGAGGCAGGATTATTACTTCATTAAATCACATGGGAGACAATAGCATATCTACTATGAAAACAAACTGAATGCTTTCACGTTATTTAGAAGTTACTTCGATGTGTTACAGGTGATGCCCTGGAAGATGGTGACTATTTGCTCTGATTTTGCTTTTCTCATTGTTATTAGGAACACCCGCTTTTACGTTGCATTCTCAGATAACCACCAGGGAACGTGATACTATTGCTTTTTCCCTTATTCGAGGGAGATGGTGCATGATCACTTGTCCAGGACACAGGCAGAAATGTTCCTTTCCTCATGAAGGTTTCCCTCTCTCCCCTCCTCTCAATTTTCGGGTACTGAGCCAAAAGCTGCTTTATGGAATATGAACAATGTACAATGGAGCTGCGGAAGAGATTCTTCTGTTCTTATGTATGTCCATGTGTTACATTTAATATCATAACAATGAGAAGAACAAAAAGAAGTGCAGATCTTGACTGTGGAGAGCCATATTTTCCCTGTTCACTCCTGTTTCTTTAAGTAATAGAAAATCAATGGGCCTTTTATATATGAGGCACATTGGAAGCACTGAAGCTCCCATCCTCCCTTCATATATGAATAAATGAATTTGTTTACTGTGCTGTCTGAATAAGTGTGTTTCAAAACAATGAAAGATTTTGGTGCATTAGCTCCAGCACTTCTTTGCAGCTGAGCTTTTCTGCCTTTCTTCCACGTTTCCGAAGAGCAGCAACTCATAACA
>NW_009270000.1:3057066-3073972 GCF_000687185.1 Egretta garzetta | reverse complement strand
CCCTACACAAGCTCCTCACACACCACCTCGTGACTGAAGGGGGGACTGCAGCGTGTATAAAAATGTCACCCAATACCACACCATTCAATTTCTGGTTGAAATACTGGAATATTTTTCATCCCTTCCATTTTGCCAGATAGCTGTTCTCTTTTCCCCAAATTTGGTACAGTTGCTCTAGCAGCTTACCCTTGGCCAGCTCTGTGCATTTTTATGGCTCTTGGCATAACCATCCGCATTTTGAGGTGATGTTTCAGAGGTTCTTTGTTTGGTTTTTTCATGAAGAACTGTTACAAGGAATTGGTATTTTCTGTTAAGCTTGGGTGCTAAATTTCTTGCTAGCTGTACTGCTTAAGAATTCAGTATGCTATTAACAAACGCGCTAACTCTTCACTGTAAATGATTATGTTCTGTATGGCTTTTTCCTATATCCTGGAACTATTTACATTATGAGTCATTGATTATTTATGGAGATATTCATGGTGCTTTTCTTGGACATGCCACGTAAAGAAATCAGTAGGCCAGAGGGAAAGAACGACGGGGAGCTGTTGGGAGTGGACTTTTAGGTTTGTTTTTACATTTTTTAAAGTCCTCAGTGCCATCAAAAATCACTAATAATACTTGGCATTTTTCTATCAGCCTCTGTTGAAGAATCTCAAAAGGAGATGGGCTTCCAGGAAGCAAGCGCAAGGATAACACTACCTCCAGGGTTATGATCTCCATCACACAGACAGGCTGGACAAAACCTGGAGAAATTATAGGCTTGACCCTAAAGCTAGTAGGAATTTTGACACTGCTGCTGCTAGGCATTGTTGATGACTTTCCAGAATCATGGAGCAAGTGTGTTTGTGGAGCAAGTATCAGAACTCAGATTTCCTGACTTTCAACCCCATTTTAAAGGTTACAGAGCACTGATGGTCCCATAAGGACTGCCTGTCCCCTCCCGCACTGAGAATACAGGGTGCTTCCCTTCGGGCACCTGGACACAGCGGACACTGTGCATTCTGGACTTGGGCTTGGTTTCAGCAGACAGGACCTTCAAATTGGTTTTCATTTTTGGTTTGATTTGTATTTTGTTTCTAATGTGGTGGTTTGAGACATTGCGTGGATGAGAGAGGGAGAGAGGGAATGGCATGCTACCTAGGGACAGAGGAGTCCAACCTGCTTGAAAGGGAAATGTTGCTGGAGAAACACAAATTGGTGCAAGCCACATCATTAGGAGCAAGTTGTCTATCATTAAGCGCTACGTAGTGCACCCTGTGTGCCTGAAATAAGTCTCCAGGGGATATACAATCATACTTGCCACACGAGTGGAAATGCTGAGGATGAGCCACCGCACCGTCTGGGTGTCCACCTCCCACCTGTGTTAGCATCATTATATGCATGTTGGGCTGACTTAGCACGCTGAGGAGGAAGATGGCCATGCCATTTTCTTTTACCATCTGGGTAATTTACTCTGTGAGTTTCATAGAGAGGGAATTCATTAATGCAGTTATGCAGGATGTAATTATTCAGATGATGCTGTGGGAGGAAGCTGTAGAAAATTTGCGGAGTGAATTCTGCTGGTACCCTGGGCAGTGTTTTTCTGGGTGGTCCTCCCTGAAAAAAATCGCGCCTAGGAATGCCTTGATGACTTCTCACCAGGTCCCAAATGGCAGCTCCACCCAACCGGCATCAGCAGGAGCTGTTCTCACTAGGCGAGGGCGATATTAGAAGACTCCCAGTTAGCATCCGTCACAACAGAGAGGAAATCTGTGGGAACTGCTGATCATTTATATCAAAATTAATGAGGTTTTCCCTCTCTGAACATGAGGGCTGAGTTGTATGCTGACTACAGGGAAAAAAAAATCCATCCATGGATATCTAGTTTGCCTTTTTTATTTGTATTTTTTTCCAGGGGTCTTGTATAATTGATGACACTGACTATTTGGCAAAGGAATTTTCTGAGCACAAAATTCATTTTAATAGTAATTTTTGCCCAGGGGGTCCACCTCCCCAGCAAGAGGCAGGATTATTACTTCATTAAATCACATGGGAGACAATAGCATATCTACTATGAAAACAAACTGAATGCTTTCACGTTATTTAGAAGTTACTTCGATGTGTTACAGGTGATGCCCTGGAAGATGGTGACTATTTGCTCTGATTTTGCTTTTCTCATTGTTATTAGGAACACCCGCTTTTACGTTGCATTCTCAGATAACGACCAGGGAACGTGATACTATTGCTTTTTCCCTTATTCGAGGGAGAGGGTGCATGATCACTTGTCCAGGACACAGGCAGAAATGTTCCTTTCCTCGTGAAGGTTTCCCTCTCTCCCCTCCTCTCAATTTTCGGGTACTGAGCCAAAAGCTGCTTTATGGAATATGAACAATGTACAATGGAGCTGCGGAAGAGATTCTTCTGTTCTTATGTATGTCCATGTGTTACATTTAATATCATAACAATGAGAAGAACAAAAAGAAGTGCAGATCTTGACTGTGGAGAGCCATATTTTCCCTGTTCACTCCTGTTTCTTTAAGTAATAGAAAATCAATGGGCCTTTTATATATGAGGCACATTGGAAGCACTGAAGCTCCCATCCTCCCTTCATATATGAATAAATGAATTTGTTTACTGTGCTGTCTGAATAAGTGTGTTTCAAAACAATGAAAGATTTTGGTGCATTAGCTCCAGCACTTCTTTGCAGCTGAGCTTTTCTGCCTTTCTTCCACGTTTCCGAAGAGCAGCCACAAGCTCCTCACACACCACCTCGTGACTGAAGGGGGGACTGCAGCGTGTATAAAAATGTCACCCAATACCACACCATTCAATTTCTGGTTGAAATACTGGAATATTTTTCATCCCTTCCATTTTGCCAGATAGCTGTTCTCTTTTCCCCAAATTTGGTACAGTTGCTCTAGCAGCTTACCCTTGGCCAGCTCTGTGCATTTTTATGGCTCTTGGCATAACCATCCGCATTTTGAGGTGATGTTTCAGAGGTTCTTTGTTTGGTTTTTTCATGAAGAACTGTTACAAGGAATTGGTATTTTCTGTTAAGCTTGGGTGCTAAATTTCTTGCTAGCTGTACTGCTTAAGAATTCAGTATGCTATTAACAAACGCTCTAACTCTTCACTGTAAATGATTATGTTCTGTATGGCTTTTTCCTATATCCTGGAACTATTTACATTATGAGTCATTGATTATTTATGGAGATATTCATGGTGCTTTTCTTGGACATGCCACGTAAAGAAATCAGTAGGCCAGAGGGAAAGAACGACGGGGAGCTCTTGGGAGTGGACTTTTAGGTTTGTTTTTACATTTTTTAAAGTCCTCAGTGCCATCAAAAATCACTAATAATACTTGGCATTTTTCTATCAGCCTCTGTTGAAGAATCTCAAAAGGAGATGGGCTTCCAGGAAGCAAGCGCAAGGATAACACTACCTCCAGGGTTATGATCTCCATCACACAGACAGGCTGGACAAAACCTGGAGAAATTATAGGCTTGACCCTAAAGCTAGTAGGAATTTTGACACTGCTGCTGCTAGGCATTGTTGATGACTTTCCAGAATCATGGAGCAAGTGTGTTTGTGGAGCAAGTATCAGAACTCAGATTTCCTGACTTTCAACCCCATTTTAAAGGTTACAGAGCACTGATGGTCCCATAAGGACTGCCTGTCCCCTCCCGCACTGAGAATACAGGGTGCTTCCCTTCGGGCACCTGGACACAGCGGACACTGTGCATTCTGGACTTGGGCTTGGTTTCAGCAGACAGGACCTTCAAATTGGTTTTCATTTTTGGTTTGATTTGTATTTTGTTTCTAATGTGGTGGTTTGAGACATTGCGTGGATGAGAGAGGGAGAGAGGGAATGGCATGCTACCTAGGGACAGAGGAGTCCAACCTGCTTGAAAGGGAAATGTTGCTGGAGAAACACAAATTGGTGCAAGCCACATCATTAGGAGCAAGTTGTCTATCATTAAGCGCTACGTAGTGCACCCTGTGTGCCTGAAATAAGTCTCCAGGGGATATACAATCATACTTGCCACACGAGTGGAAATGCTGAGGATGAGCCACCGCACCGTCTGGGTGTCCACCTCCCACCTGTGTTAGCATCATTATATGCATGTTGGGCTGACTTAGCACGCTGAGGAGGAAGATGGCCATGCCATTTTCTTTTACCATCTGGGTAATTTACTCTGTGAGTTTCATAGAGAGGGAATTCATTAATGCAGTTATGCAGGATGTAATTATTCAGATGATGCTGTGGGAGGAAGCTGTAGAAAATTTGCGGAGTGAATTCTGCTGGTACCCTGGGCAGTGTTTTTCTGGGTGGTCCTCCCTGAAAAAAATCGCGCCTAGGAATGCCTTGATGACTTCTCACCAGGTCCCAAATGGCAGCTCCACCCAACCGGCATCAGCAGGAGCTGTTCTCACTAGGCGAGGGCGATATTAGAAGACTCCCAGTTAGCATCCGTCACAACAGAGAGGAAATCTGTGGGAACTGCTGATCATTTATATCAAAATTAATGAGGTTTTCCCTCTCTGAACATGAGGGCTGAGTTGTATGCTGACTACAGGGAAAAAAAAATCCATCCATGGATATCTAGTTTGCCTTTTTTATTTGTATTTTTTTCCAGGGGTCTTGTATAATTGATGACACTGACTATTTGGCAAAGGAATTTTCTGAGCACAAAATTCATTTTAATAGTAATTTTTGCCCATTAAACAAACTGTTGTTTTTTTCCTCCTACATCTGAAGCCAAAATCACAGGACCACAAAACAAATCAGCCTAATTTCACTGTGAACTTTTCTTTTGACATCCTTCTATTTTTCAAAGAGAATAAATGTGTTGTTACATGACTGCTCTTTTCCAGACAGAAGAGGCAGAGAGCTATTTTTGAAGCTCCTTAAATCAGAAGCTCTGGCTCTTTACAAAAGCATCCCCACAGGATATCAGGACTGTGTTTGGAAACATATGTGATAAAAAAAAATCAAACCATAAAAATGAACTGGGATCACCTTGTAATTGGGCAGAGAAGACTTCCTGCTGCCGTCTGTATTTTTGTTAAAAGCCAGTGCTTCTGCATTTCTCACCTTTTGCTGTGAGAGATTGTACACAAAATCTCTGATTGCCAAGCAAATCAAAGCCAAGAGGGAGACCCCCTGTTTGGAGGAGACCATCCCCCTCCTATATTCTCTTTTACTGATGTTATGTGGGGAAAATTAGATGTACAGAATGAATCAAAAGTCGCTGTAAAAAAATAAAATAAAAACACTACCACTGGAACAGAGCTATATGGAGGACCCGGAGGAGATCTTAGAATGCATCAGCTTCCATATAGAGCGGCAAGCTAATAGGCAGTTCATTGAAGCTAAAGTAGAATATAAAACATAAAATTACAGAGAAAATGGCTAAAAATATAATAAAAAATAATTAAAAATCATGTAGGAAGGTGGCATATCAACTTCTGATGTAAATACAGACATAGGAAGTGCAGTTCATCATTTGAATGCATGATACGGTTGAAAATGGTAACAGAATTCGTAGGTCTTCCATCTTTTTTTTTCAAAAATTTGAGAAAACCCTAATGGCTCCAGCAACAACTTTCCACTTTGTTCTGTCAGAAAGTGATTTCTCTGTTTTGCTCAGCTACCAGAATTCTTAAGTGGAAAAAAAACCCACTTTAAAACTGAATTCAAAATCAAAAAAAGAAGAAAATCCACAGTCATTTTCCTGGCCCTTAAATGTTAAACATACTATGGAAAGACTATGGAAAGTCTCTCCACCAGTTAGGCATCATATGAACCTTCTAGCAGAAACCAGACTTCTATTTTCTCTTGTCCGCTGCTTTCCACTCTTCAATGAAATGAAATTTTAGCATTGTTGAAGTCTTATGGCAAAATGAATTTTTTCAGGAAGATATAAGACAAATTGGGCAAGGTGTTGAGATAATACAGAAGTTAAAAATAGGCAGCATTCTCCCCTCCTTGCACATATTTAAAACTCAGCATCTCCCAGCAATGTGTACATCACACCGATAATGTGTTTTTTGCTTTCATAGACCAGCACCTGGAATTAGCTCGTTGAGAGCACATTGGCAACATTTAGGCTGCAAACTTTTTGCGGATGCAGTGTCTTTCTGTTTGCTGGACCAGGACCTGATTCCTAGACACAAGGTCAATACTAAAACTAGTCTTCTAGTATGAAGAGTGACCTTCACATATGAGGGTGTATCGGTATTGGTCTTTCAGTTCAGACAGCATATGAGAATGTATATTTGTATGAGCGTACACATAAATGTCTGTATTTTGAGTTGATATTTCTGTATCTTTACCTGTGTAAGTACATATATATATGTATACACACATACACACACACACACATATATATACATATGTTGAGAAGAATGCATGCATGCATGATGGAACCCATGCAACAGCAGTGTGTGGCAAAGCAAAATAGTGACGAGGCTTTTCCAGGCTCCTGTGTCATTTTCCTCACCACACATAGGTAGAGTTCCCAGACCAGGAGGAAACATTCTCTGTAATGCACGATGTCTTGTGCAACCTGCTCTAGGTGAACCTGCCTTAGCAGGAGGGTTGGACTAGATGGTTTCCCAAGGTCCTTTCCAACCCTTGCCATGTGATTCTGTAATGCAATGGTGCTGCTTTTTCCAAGACTTGACAAGGATATTTTCCCTCTTTTTTTCTCCTCATCATCCAGCAGCATGTTGTATGCATAGCAAGCACAACAAAGGGCACTGGCTCACTCCTTAACATGGCCACCTTTTTTGCATGCATGCTTAGATGTTTTTGCAAGTATAGATGATATAGTGTAGGCAAAACTTTGAAAATGTGGCCTTTCAAGTTTTAAAAATGAAGTGTTTCTTTTGTACGCATGGATATATACAAACATTCGTGTTTTAACAGTATCTACACCCACAACAAGGATTGGGAATCTACAGTGCAAAACACGGCTTAGATGTAAGTGAGATACAGCTGAATACAGTTGTAGTCTACATTATGAAGGGCCTGAAATCCAACAGAGCTACTTTATAGTGCAATCTACATATTTTAAAAATAGCTTATTTAATAGCTGATAAAAGCTGGGGTCAGCTTCCTCTGAAAAGCAGGAGGTGCATGGCTTTAAATACCTGCAGTTATTTTGAGATCACAGGTGATTAAGTTCTAGCAACTCTGCCATTTCAAATGCAATTGGAAGTAAAGGACAAATAAAAAATATTATGTCACTTGCTCTGAAGCTATTTTGTGTCTTTTTCTTCTTTCTGTGTTCCCTCTTATTTCTCTCCTCTTTCACTTTCTGTCCTGTACTCACCTGGCTTCAAGCTTTGTTCAGGTTTCCACCGTCCAAAGTAAAATATCTCATGAATATCTATCTGTCTGTCTGTCTATCCATCTACCTACCAGCGTACCTATGTCTTGCATTTATCTGTCCACAAATGCACACACACACACAAATTGGTTCTTTACAAAATATTCTAATATATACATTCAATGTTTTATCTCCTTACTTTTATAATAATTTCCCCAATATTTGGCAGTGAGTTTCCCTCAAAAATAGGAATGAAGGTGAGAAATATCAGGAAAAATTGCAATTCATGGCTCTAAGTTCTTATCGTATTTAAATGTTTGCATAATTTTCATTTCTGTGAGTGCCTAAAAGTATGCCAAAACCCACTGGCCAAAAGAGGCAAGCAAAGAAACAGGAATTTACATAATTGGAAAACACATTTATAAGTGGAAGGGGAAAAAGATTCAGGTTTAATTGATAGCTATTAGAAAGTAATGACTTCTGTCTCTTCACTTAAAAAAGATTTTTAGAAATTCCATCTCAATGGAATTTTCAGTCATTAATGGAGGTTTCAAAAATCTCCAGAGAGGGAAAGTGAATGGGGGTATCAAACGCAAAAGCTTATCATGGAGACCCTGATTCTGCCTCAGGCTGCTCACCTTACCTCTTACCCTCACCCGTGAGCCTTACCAGCGTTCCTTTTTGAGGAAAGGACTACAAAAGTGGAAGGATTTCTGCGCACTAGTGGAAACCCAATTGCATAAAACACTGAGCAAATGCGTAGGACTGGCCCAAAAAACAGGCCCTGGCCCATGTTCATGGCTGCCTGTATGTTTCTTGTAAATACATTTTGGAAGTATTACTGAAGGTAGTAGTAAGTTCTAATCTTATAAATGAAGTGCCAATCTTCTCTCCCTTCTCCAGTCTTAAGGCTCTTTGTAAAGCTGCAGAGTTTTGCCGAACTCAGCATCTCGGGCATTGCCCACGGGAGAGGACAGGACTCTGCACTCCCAGGACCGAGCACTACTGTAAAGGGTCTCTCTTCACAGGACCACAAAACAGTTGCGTGTAATCAAGTAGAATGTAAATGAAACACTTAATTAAGGGCTGTCTGCTGCTAAATGAGAATTCAAGCCATCATGTTTGTTCACCTTACAGGTGGTGCATGGTTTACAGCGAAGGACAGGGGATTTTGTGTGGTGAGGTAAATAGTGTACAGGAGGGAAGGATGCTGGGAGGGTGCCTCTTTTTCATCCCCTCCCCAAATCCAAATTCTCCAGCTCTGTGACCTGCAGTGGTCCTCAGTCAGGTTGAGGGTTTGGGGGGAAGGAAGAAGTGCTGGAAACAGTGTGGTATTGCACCAAGCTCTGAAAATATGTATGTAGGGATGACATATTCTTTTTAAAATGACCATGAGCACAAATGTGATTGTCCCCTTGAAAAACAACAATAACCAATACAGGGGATTTTTTTTTTTTTGGTGGATATATGTAAAAAGAAAAATATGAGGTAAAAAATAACTGGTTTCATAAAGGAAGCATGTCACTGGCTGGAGTCCCAAGGATATGCTACCGAGACCCTGTATTGCATCATATTCATAAAACAGAGAATGAAAATGGATATGATGCTATTTACTGATGGTGCAATATTATCACCATGCAAGTGCATATGCTTTTCTGTCCTTCTATCTAAAAAAATATGTGGTCAAACCATAAAACTTACAACAGAGGGCAAAAAGGTGATCAAAGATGTGGAATATCTCCCGAATGTGAAAAAGATTAAAAAGAGCTGGACTTCTTAGCCTGATAAAGAGATAATCAAGGAGGGATAAGGCAGAGGTCTATAAAAGCACAGAGAAGACAAATGGAAGAAATGGAGGTTACTGTTCATTATTTCTCAAAATGAAAGAAAAAGGCATTGTCAAATGAAAATATTGGGCCGTAAACATGAAATAAACAAAAGGAAGAAACTCAGAGTCACAGGATCTTGAGGCCAAAAGGATACATAGGTCCCAAATGTAATAGGATAAACTCACAGAAGAAACATTTGTGAAAGGCTACACAGTGCAAAAAACAGGTTCCCAGACTGGGGACTTTCTAAACCAGAGTCTGTACCTGAATCCTGTTTTTATCAGTAGGATGTCATGAGGTTATGCAGGGAGAAAATTAGAAGGACCAAAGCCCAAGTAGAACTTAATCTGGTTACTGCCGTAAAAGACAATGAAAAATGTTTCTATAAATACATTAGCAACAAAAGGAGGGCTGAGGAGAGTCCCCATCCTTTACTGGATGCAGGGGGAAACACAGTGACAAAGGATGAGGGAAAGGCTGAGGTACTTAATGCCTTCTTTGCCTCAGTCTTTAATAGTCAGATCAGTTGTTCTCCAGGTACCCAAGCCCCTGAGCTGGAAGGCAGGGATGGGGAGTGGAATAAAGCCACCATAATCCAAGGGGAAATGATTAGCGACCTGCTACACCACTCAGGCACACACAAGTCTATGGAGTTGGATGGGATCCACCCAAGGGTACTGAGGAAGATAGTGGAAGTGCTCACCAGGCCACTTCCTGTCATTTATCAGCAGCCCTGGCTAACTGGGGAGGGTCCCAGTTGACTGGAGGTTAGCAAATGTAATGCCCATCTACAAGAAGGGCTGAGAGGAGGATCTGGGGAACTACAGGCCTGTGACTCTGACCTCAGTGCCAGGGAAGATGATGGAGCAGATCACCCTGAGTGCCATCACGTACAGGACAACCAGGTGATCATGCCCAGTCAGCGTGGGTTTATGAAAGGCAGGTCCTGCTTGACTGATCTCCTGCTATGACAAGGTGAACTGCTGAGTGGATGAGGGAAAGGCTGTGGATGTTGTCTATCTGGACTTCAATAAAGCCTTTGACACCACTTCCCATGGCATTCTTCTGGAGAAACTGGCTGCTCATGGCTTGGACAGGCATACTCTTTGCTGGGTAAAAAACTGGCTGGATGGCCAGGCCCAAGGAGTTGTGGTGAATGGAGTTAAATCCAGTTGGCAGCCGGTCACAAGTGGTGTTCTCCAGGGCTCAGTATAGGGGCCAGTTCTGTTAAATATCTTCATCAATGAACTGGATGAGGGGATTGAGTGCACCCTCAGTAAGTTTGTAGATGACACCAAGCTGGGTTGAAGTGTTAATCTGCTTGAGGGTGGAAAGGCTCTACAGAGGGATCTGGACCGGCTGGGCCAAGGCCAATTGTATGAGGTTCAACAAGGGTCAGTGCTGGCTCCTGCACTTGAGTCACAATAACACCACGCAATGCTACAGGCTTGAGGAAGAGTGGCTGGAAAGCTGCACAGCAGAAAGGGACCTGAGGGTACTGGTTGACAGTGGCTGAATATGAGTCATCAGTGTGCCCAGGTGGCCAAGAAGGCCAATGGCATCCTGACTTGTATCAGGAATAGGGTGGCCAGCAGGAGCAGGGAAGTGATCGCCCCCCTGTACTCGGTGTTGGTGAGGCCACAACTTGAATACTATGTTCAGTTTTGGGCCTCTCACTGCAGGAAAGATGTTGTGTTGCTGGAACACGTCCAGAGAAGGGCAACACAGCTGGTGAGGGGTCTGGAGCACAAGTCTTATGAGGAGTGGCTAAGGGAACGGGGGTTGTTTAGTGTGGAGAAGAAGGCTGAGGGGAGACCTTATCGCCCTCTACAACTGCCTGACAGGAGGCTGTAGCGAGGTGGGTGCTGGTCTCTTCTCCCAGGTAACGGGCAATAGGATGAGAGGAAATGGCCTCAGGTTGCACCAGGAAAAGTATAGATTGGATATTACGAAAAAATTCTTGACCAAAAGCTTGTCAAGCATTGGAAGGGGCTGCCCAGGGAAGTGGTCGAGACCCCATCCCTGTAGTTATTTAAAAGACGGGTAGATGTGGTTCTTAGGGACATGGTTTAGTGCTGGACTTGGCAGTGCTAGGCTAAAGGTTGGACTTCATGGTCTTCAATGTATTTTCCAACCTAAACAATTCTATGATTGTAAACTAAAGCCTCACAGAATCACAGAATCACAGAATCACAGAATAGCAAGGGTTGGAAGGCACCTCCAGAGATCATCTAGTCCAACCCTCCTGCTAAAGCCTCAGCCTGAAGTTCTTGTGCTTCTCTAAAAACAAATCTCTTCACTTGGAGAGTTTTATTGGTGTGGGGATTTAGCCAAGAGACTTCAGTTAGCATTTTTGGGGGGGGAGCTGTAGACTAGCAGATGAACATTTTGTGCCACACTTGAGTGAGAGAGCGCTAAATGACTGACATACTTAGAAGATGTTATCTGGAGGGCTACCTTCATCTATACACACAGCAGGCTGATTTTCATATGACTGCAAAGAGCAGTGGTGCATTAGTGGACACGTCTTTCCACAGAGGTATTTTATTTGCTCCCTGAACTCTGCTTTGGAGAGAAATTCCCAAGCAAAAGCAAGACACTGCGTGTACTGAAGTGATGCCCTCCGCTTCCGATGGCACCAGTCCTTGCAGGACAAGATCAGATGCTAAATGCTGGATCCATTTTTGCAGCAGAGAATGGGAACAAAGCAAATCTGAAATGCCTGTGTTGCTTACAGACCCTCCTCCGCTGCACTGTGTCACCTACCCTAGTCACAGTTGCTCTGAGCAAAGAATGTTTTCTACAGAGAAATCACGGCAGCTTAGGGAAGGTGAGCAAGGACGCTGAGCGAGAGCAGGGAGCTGTAGCTTGTATTTTGGTGAACTTAATGACTAGTTTTGAGGCAAAGACTTGAAGGCCAAAGTCTGACAGGCTGTCAGGCACTGATTGCCATTTTCATAAAGGGCTCTATGCAAGTGTAAGTGATTGATAGATTGATTGATTTATTTTGCTGAGGCTCCTTTGTGGTCTCCTGGGGGGATTTCTGGCCACACCTCTCAGCCTGAAAGCACTTGCTCTGCCTGCTGTTGCTTTTTTTTTTATTTGTGGGTAATGAAAATTTGTTATAAGCCTTCCCTTTCATCTGTACATGGCAGGCTGTCACACAGAAACAAGCCATTCTGGAACCTTGCTTCCTTCCAAATTGCTAAATATTTTTCTTCAAATTGCTTCCCTAATGGGCTAGTATAATAGGAGCAGCATGCTCTCTGCCCACGCTGAAGATGCCAGAGCATTTGTCCAGTGCACATGTGTGTTGGACACAATAAACTCGTTGCCTGGCCTGGAGACAGTGCAGCACTGCTGCTGATCTAATCTATATGGCACATTCCTTGGGCGCAGTCACGCACGCGATGGATATAGGCGTATACATGCACAGATAGGTACTTTTGCCTCCCTTAGGAAAAGGTACCTCTTCAGGGAGGCAGGCAGCTATACCTCCCGCTTTCCTGGGGAAGGAGCGATGATTGCCTCTCATAAGGTGAGACACGATGGCAGGAGGAGGAGGAGGCTACGCAGGCACCGAGTAAGCCATGCGAGCAGTGACAGAGCTGGGCTCGCTAATGGACTGGCCTGGCCAGTTTTTTATTGACTCCAGTTGCTGCTTTTTGGAGGGGCAGGCACCAACAGTCCCCAAGGTCAGCAATTCCATGTGCTCTATGCTAAACTGTTGCTGACCCACTGCTTTATGAGCCTAAGTGCTTATCCAGGAACAGAAGTGAATAGGTTGTGTGTGATAAGAAAATAATTTGCCAAAACTGCAACAATAAAGAAGGCCTGATGGGATCTCTTATGGTATGAATAGCCTGGAGCAGCTGCAGATTTCTCTCTGCTTTCACAATTATTTTCATTTTTATAACAACTAAAAAGGGAGCATTGTCCACAGGCTCCTGCAGCCCGTATTTTCATATCCAAATCTAATATTTCCATATACTTGTATATACGTATTACACATTGTGGATCTTTGTGAATAAAAGACAGGAACAAAAAAAGAAAGGAAAAGGAAAAGCCTTCTCAGATAAGAGGCTTGTTGGCACACCAGCTTAACCCATTCCTCCTTTCTGTTCCTCTCACAACCTTCTTGCTGGATTTCTGCAAGATCCCGGAGCAGGCAGCCCAAGACATGCGGAGCCGTGTTTCCTGGGCGCTGTGCACAGGTGCCCGGTGCAGCTGCACACGGGGCGGCTCTCGGTGCCGTGATGGAGCTCCGTGTCCGTGGGTAGCCATCCCCCATTGTCTGTGGGGCCGGGAAGGTGACTCCTATGCTTCTATCCCCCATCCTGTGGCAGCGCCCGTTGAGAAGGCTGAGTATTTTTTTGCATGCCTTCTATCTAGGTGTTACAGAGGGGATTTAGTTCGACAGCTAACCCTGCTCACCCTGATCCCCACCTCCCCAACCAGTCTATGGCGTTTTTATTGCCCTGGGAGCACAACCAGGTCTGATGCTCATGCCATGCTCAGTTCCCCACCCTGAACAGCCCCAGTGGTGCAAGACCCGGTGGCAGGCCCTGTGGCTACGACCCTCTTGCTTGCCCACCAGTCCTGAGGTTGAGCAGTGGTTTGCCCAGAGAGGGCTCCCTGTGACCTGAAGCCCTGGAAGCCATGCCCAGGGCTTCTTCCAAAAGCTACGCCAGGGCCAAGCTCCTTCCAGAGGCACCACACACAAGGGAGCCCAGGTCTCTGAGGCTCTCTGAGACCATCTAAAACTGCCAGAGAAGGAGGGACTCCTAAAAATAAACTCTTCTTGCAGTTCAATTCTGCATAAGGAAAAGACCAGACTCCAGCCTTGGATGTCACGGCAGGGTCAGCTATGCAGAGTTCAGAAAACAGTTGTATAAAGAAAGACACAAAGAAATGACTCAGATTGTAGCCCACCGCCTTTCTGATTTCTCAAGAGGTCTCCAGTGAATCAGGCTGAATGAGCTTTTTGTTGCCTTTACTGTTTACAGGAGTAGCTGAAGTCAGAGGGAGTTCTCCTGTCTTGCTGCTGACAGCTACAGTATGGCAGGGCCTTAGCATGTAATGATCAATCTCATTTCAGTTCATTTTGCTAGAATTTAATTTTCACATGGCCCAGTGTGACCACATCCCACTAATTTCCCACTTGGATATTTTCTTAAGAGAGACCAGTTGAAGATTCTGCAACTCCTGTTGGTGAAATAATAATAATTTACATTTATTAAGTGCTGTTCTTCCCAAAGGACTGCCCAAATGCTTTCCAAAATTTGTGTATGCAGGAATCCCTTCACCAAGGAAAAAAAATGCAGCTGCTTCATTGGCACGCAGCAGCACTAGCACAACAGCTTAGGAGAGGGAATGAATCAAAGGTTTAATGTTATTACATCTTTGTGGTTCTGTTACAGTAATGCCTAGAAGTCCCAAGAGGGACCAAGGCCCCTCTTGGTCTGGGTGAAATAAGTAGCAAGGTTATTGAAAGAGACCCAGGGAACAGAAAATGGTAAAAAGCATGCTAAAGGAAGAGTAGGGAGAAAAAGAGAGTGATAGATAAAGGCATGCATGATCCCATAGATTTGAAAGACCCGATGAAGTCATGGGATTGGAAGGGACCTGTGATGTTATCCTGTACACTCTTCTGTCCTAAGGCAGGCTCATTTCTAACTATTTAAGCACTAATAGACATTTCTGTAACTTGTTCCTAATGATCTTCACTGATGGAGATTTTACAGCCTTCTGAGGCAGCTGCTTCTTAGCTTGTACTCTTCCCTTACCATTAATATGAACCTGAACGTTTCTTGCTATAACATGAACATCTTACTTCTTGTCTTACACAGAACAAAATCTTTGCAGGCTGTCATTTCATTTTGAAACAAAAGGAGATATATCCTGTAGTCAGTAGAGTTCCTACAGAAGTGTTAGGGTGAGGCTGTTGAACACCAGTGTTATAAGAGATGTGTGTCACAAGATGGGATCTAGAGGAGGACACAGCATGGGGCTATCTACCTCCACGAGGGCCATGTGGAAAAGACGCTTATGGGACGAACGGGCAGAGGGATGGAGACTGCCAGGTTGGGATCTGCAGTCCTGCGGGAAAAGTGGGATGTGTGGAAGAGGTAGTGGACCTTGCTGTTGAGACCAGAAATGTCCATCTCCACGTTTGTAGATCATTCAGGAAATTTATTTTAATAGTCCATAAGGCAACCAAAGCAGCAGGTAAAGTGCCTGAAGCACGGAGCTGGAGGGGACAGTTGTGGCAACAGCACCAGGGAGGACTGACAGGAGTGTGGCTGGAGCACATAGGCACAGGCAACAGTTTCTGGGGGAGTGAATAAAAATGGCCCCTATAATGTGGGTCTAAATGACTGAAAGGTTACTGACATTATCATCAGGCAGAGGAAGAAGCAGAGGGGTCTGGGAAAGGAAAATTAGTAGCTCCGTGCTAATGAGCTGATGCCAGCAGGACCTCTGTGAGGAGAGTTTGCTCATGCAGGTGGAGATATAGGGCTGGAAGGAATAAAGGTATCCTGCAGATACCAATTTGTGAGCATTCAGAAAGAATATGTGTATTGATTTGGAGCTCCGGTTCACAAATGTGAACAGATAGAGAAAGCTAAAAATCATTTCTTCTCTCTTATTTTCTCCCGTAAGAAAAGCAGTTTTAGGTGTTAATGTCCTCTCAAACCGAGTCTCCGGCACCCCCACCTTCTTTGACCTGTTTTGGAGTACTGCTTGTTAGCCAGGGAGGAGGAGTCTTTCTCATTCTTCACCCACAAAACATACTAACCTCGAGCCTGACAGTGTGCAACGAGTAGCGTACAACAGAATGTGATCTTTGGAGTATTTGTCCTGAAATTAGATTTGTTAGAGGGACTAAGTAGATGCCACTGGAAAATTTCACAATTTTTAAAACTTCCCTTCCTTTCCCTTCTCTTCCCATCTTTTCCCGGGGAAGGGAGGGTGCTTTGCACTTCACAGGCAGTGCTTAGGGGACCCCAGCTGAAGAGCAAAGTGCATTGCAACACCCAGACCTCCTCCTCCTCCTCAGGGACTACCCAGGTACACATTAAAACTGAGCTTTGAACTGGCCCATGTTCCATCAATGTCTTTTGCACTTCTTTAATGACAGAACCTAGCAAGGCAGGTTTGAGCTTCACCTCTGCAGACCCAGATCCACTTGTTTAAGTAGAATATTTTTTTGTTTATGCTGCAGGCTAAACAACTAGGTTTACCTAGGGTCTCTTGTTAAAATGAGCCATCTGTGGCAGCTGTGGTAATTATACCCAGACTACTGTACCTTTCATGCAGAGCTCTTAGATTTGTGTTGAGACTTTGAAAACAAGAGGAACAATGGCACAAGGGGAAAGAAAATATCTCCTTAGCGTGAAAACTATCATGAGGTCCTCCCTTCTTTCATTTTCAAGTCTTCCCTGGATTAACCACGATCCTCAAGTCACTCGACAGTTGTTTCCTGTGACAAAGGACTATGAAACTAGATGAGGTCAAAGACCAGATGCCAGTCTGGGGCAGGTTTTGCACCTCCTCCTCCTCAAGTAAATGCCTGCCCGCACTTTGCTTTGGCGAGCCGAGTAAATCCAGTATTTGCGCTGCCCTGAAATCCAGGCTCCATAAGCACAGTGCCACACACCTACCATAAGAGTCAGTCTCTTGCTCAGTTTTGATTCCCTTCACCCACCCTGAACCCCTCTCTGCTAGCACAGTTTCTGCAGTAGTTGCAGGGGGATCTGCTCC